>NC_137971.1:902500-1460000 GCF_963924665.1 Micromys minutus
TGGGAATGAGTTTCCTTTTCTTTCTTTCATTCTTTTTTTTTTTTTTTTAATTTCTGTTCATAGTTAAGAAAATGACCCTCCAGATTAACTTCAGTAAAGATCACACCTGAAAGAATCATAATTCGAACTGCCCCAGAATCTTCTTCCTCATGCCTCAGGGTCACTTGTGATGCTGAATACCTACATAGTTAAGACAGAAATACATATGACAGGTTACAGCCTGGGAGCAACTTCCAATTAAAGGAATGGTTTCATACGTCATCTTCAACTATGAAACCGTCATGCAGGTGATAGATGGAGCAGCTGCAATTAACCTGAGTTAATATTTGGCAGAGTCAGATGGACAACTCTTAACACATAATCTCCCTTAAAGTGCAAGGTGCTTTTAAGGGAGGATTAGATGTACTTCATTGAATCACTGTAGCATCTTCTCTGGAACACAGTGTGTCTGACTCATTGTTTCATTTCTGCTTATGAATCCCAAGTGTTTGATTCTCTCTCACAAGACTAAGCTCAGAAGAATGTGAAGTAGGCAAAATAGGTTTTCTGCACATTGGTCGTCCTCAGGTCTGTCTCCTTGTCTCTCTTTCCAGACAACCCTGCCCATTCTTGAGTGACCTGTGGCCTGTGTCTCTCCATTACTTCACAGAACCACGTCCCTGAAACTAGTTGGCCATTCAAATACATTGTCATACAGTTGGCTAATAAATCTTAGCATGCTCTTAGCCCCAGCAGTATTTTTATTTTGACAGGGATTAAATCCTAGAGCCAATGTTTGTGAGCCAGGAAAAATGTTCAAGTAACTATCAAATGGCGTGACTTAGCTCAAGAGTTCCCAAGCAATAGGGATATTATAGAACTGTTGAATAGTATGTGGAAGGCTGGGTTGCTTTCTTGGTCTATGTTATAACTTATATTTCTTATATTTCTGCCTGGTCTACTCATATAGAAAATGGGGATAAACAGAAAGCTTGCTCATATGGTTGCTATGGGGATTAAATTAGTGTGTGTGTGTGTGTGTGTGTGTGTGTGTGTGTGTGTGTGTAAACTCACTTAGAATTATACTGACATTTCAGAGAACTTATTTCATTTTGTACTTTTGTTCCTCTGTACTTCCTCCTCATTCTTTGAAGCAGGTGGTATGGAATGGAGAAACTTGCATGGGTGTAGGAATCAGGTATTCTGGGCACAGATCTGGACCACATGATGGTGAGCACACAATCTTTCTGAACTTTAATTTCCTTTAGGGTAAAAAAAAGATGGTTGGAATATGTCATGTTTTTATCATGAAAATTAAGAAGATTGTGTCTACTTAGTAATGTGTTATGTACCCACTGGGCACATATTAATGAATTATGGTTATCAATTCCAGTAAAGGCAAAATACAGATATTTAGGTTCAAAGGTACAATTTTCTAAATATATAATTGTCTCTGGCAGTTACATAATCAAATATGGGTATCGGATTGTTGACATTTAAGTAGTTAACTTTCTAGATTTTTGAAGCAGAATGCTGTTTTTTTTTTTTACATGAATACTTTCATGTGATCCAAGGCAAATAGATGAATATAAACTATAATACTATTATTTTGAAAATGTATTCTGGTAATGTTCTAACAAATGCTAGTGAACTGGGCTATCACAATAAGGATTGAGTATTTGAAAAATACAATGTCTGTGCTGAAAGATTTTAGTAAAAAAGTAAAAAGCAAAAGGAAAGTATAAAAAATTCTATCATCAAGCAAAATTACAAATTCTCTCAGCAACTTTAAATTCTCACTACTCCTTAAAGGCTCTTTATGATATAAATTATGTGTTAGATGGTTGCTTTTATATCAGGAATAATAGACCCCAGAGTAAATTAATCCTAAAATACTGGAGTAGCATGTAATCATTGTTACAGTGTTACTTTTGGGAATCTGTGGGTTTCCTTTAATGATTCTTCTTGCCATCCTCATTTTCTTATGTCCACTTCTTCCCTTCTCCATTGGCTCATAATCATCGTTACAATGTTACTTTTGGAGAAGAGGTGGTTTGTTTCCTTTCTGGTTCTTCCTCTCACCACTATTCCCATGTTTCACTTCTTTCCTTCTCCATTGAACCAATTTAAGTCCTTTACATTCATGGTTTTAAAACTGTTTCCCAAGCCCAGGGCTGAAACACAAAATAGGCAGTTTTTGCTTTGGAATTCAGTGTTAAATCATCATTGCCATTAATTAACAGATTGTCTTAACTCCAGTCTACATACCTCTATTAATGTCTGTTTCAAGCATCTCCATTAAATTGATATCTAATCATATTTTCTATTTTTTAATAATAAAACACAGGTTCAGGGAATTTTAGATAGCTAAACATAATGTAGCTGGCTTTGTAATTCTAAATTTAAAGTCTTTGTAAACAGAGCCTGTTAAGTCTCCAAATTTCCCTAAATAAATTTCCCCATCATTCACATCTGTTTTGTTCTTCCTATCCCCAAGACCAGATATTTTCTATTTTTATTAAGAAGCCCTTCTGGAAACTCAGTCTGATTCCTCTGTCCCCTACTAATGGTAATGACACTGTTCTAATGTTTAAATGGTGGTTGGCACTACCTGTTTCATATTAGGTTATTTATCTCCCCACCAGATTTTGGATTCTTGGGCAGCTTATCTGTCTTAGCTAACCATCTCCCCTTTCTGACCAAAATAATGTGCTCAGTGCTTTGTATCTAAAATGATTCTCTAAATTTATTTATTTGTTTATTTATTATATATAAGTACACTGTAGCTGTCTTCGGACACACTAGAAGAGGGTATCAGATCTCATTACAGATGGTTGTGAGCCACCATGTGGTTGCATGGGAATTGAACTCAGAACCTCTGGAAGAACAGTCAGCACTCTTAACCACTGAGCCATCTCTCTAGCCCAGTGCTTTGTATCTAATCAATCAATATTAAAGTCAATACTGGATAAATGAATAACAATTCCTTTTGAAAACAGAAGTGGGGTTCTAAAGTTTTATAAGAGTTCAGAGCTTTTCTTCATTAATGGTAAGTTTTAAGAAAAAGTGACTAATATCCTGAAAAAAATGCACATAAAACAAATTTTCTCAGGAAGAATATATTCTGCAGATATAAGGAAAATGTATGCTAATGTTACGGCTGAGGGGAAGGTTTCCACACTGGAAGTGTTACAGCTCTGAAGGGGAAGGCATCCTGGCAGTCGGGAGCCAAGGACTACCACAAAGTCACTCCACACAAAATTGCACAGGGGATTTCTCAGGAGAGACACATGAGAGTTGTTGCCTCTGCTTGGGTGAAAAGCAGCAAAGAACTGAGCAGGAGGCAATTTTTTTTTTTAAGTAGGGTTTTTGTGGGGGAGGGGTGATAGGGATAGGGGTGAAGTTTTCCACAGTTGATTTCAGTGATTGGTGGGATTTTGTGACCTGACCTTGGGCTTTTTTCCCCTGTAGGGTGGGCCCTGGCAACTTCCACCTTGAGGGGTTTGCACTAGGTTTAACCATTATTCATCACTCAAACTTTTATCAAGTTCTCAGTGTCTAGCTTTATTGTCAGTGTACAAGGTTAGACCTAATGTAGAATACATCTGTTCTTGATTCTTAAGTTAATAGTTGATATGAGCACCATCTGTAGTATGGCAGAGCCCTAAGCCTTAAGTGGGACTTTTGTATCAGTGCGGTGGAGCCTGAGGGAGCATCCAAAAGAGGGAGCAGCAAGAACATAATGAGGTGGTATACCACAAAAAGGTGAGTCCTCAGTACGGTATGGCCTGTGCTGTCATGAACTCAGTGCAGCTTTGGTTATGTGCACAAGACCTGCATTAGACAGGCCCTTCTATGTTCCATCATGAATAAGAGATGGTACCTAAGGCCTCATGTCTCCCTGATGAAAGGCTAGAGGAAAGGCTAACATTTTAGTCAGTGGTGTACACACTAAAAGGTAACCCAAGCTTTAGCTTCCCACATCTGCTCATGCAATCAAACCTAACTAGGGGCACACACATGATGTGAAAATTGTAAGGAATCCTCTTATGGAGAAAGGTTTCAGAGGAAGAGGGGATGGGATGAAAGAGCATAATGAAAATTAATAAGATTCGTTACATTCACATACAAAATTGTCAAATAATGTACATGGTGTACTTTAGTAATTCATTATATATCTTAGTAAATGCATTATTTTATTAAGATATTAAGTATATGATTAGTAATACATTAATATCATATAATAATAGTAATAGTAATTATTAGTAAATATCAGTAAAATATATATGCAGGCAAACCACTCAGGCACACACACATATGTATATATAATTTTTTTTTAAAAGAAATTCCATGAGAGGGTGCTAGGAAGATGGCTCAGTCAGTAGAATGCTTGTCAACCAAGCATAAAGACACGAGTTTGTATACTTGGTAACTGTATAAAAAAGGACATGGCACAGTATGCCATTGTAATTCCAGTAATGGGTAGTCAGATCCAGAAAGATCCCTGGAGCTTACTGAATAACCAGTCTAAGTGAATTGATGCACTCCAGACTCAATGACAGACTGTCTCAAAAAATAAAGTAGAGAGGAACTGAGGAAGACTCATGTTGACCTCTGACACCTTCATGCATATGTGCACACATGCACATAGGCTTCCATGAGAAATTCGAGAATTGCATCTGTATGCATTAGAGAACATGTCTACTTCAGCCGTAGTCAAATACGTTGCTTTCTGACCAACATCTGTACAGATAACATCTGTACACTCTGGAAGAAGCAAAATAATTATGTATCAATGAAAAGTGTGTGGCAGGGGGTGGGAACTGGTAGATATTGGAGGGATTGGACACTTTGATGGAGGAGGACTGTAAGGTGTGATTTCATTGCTATTTCTGGGTTTTGTTCTGAACGCACAATAGAGTCAGTGTGTTGAAAAGGGTTAGACAGTAAGGTCTGGTCTTACTTGGGAAAGAACTGGCCCAATAGCTATTGCTAGAATTCATAGGAGACTTTTGAAAAGAAGAGAATGAGATTGCAAATTTTACTTGTAACTAACTGCCTAATCTCTGGATTGACCATGTACCAAGCAAATGAAGGGCAGACTCTCAAGGAATCTAGCTAGGGCAAAAAACAAACAAACAAAAGACAGCAAAACTTTACAGATAGGTCTAAAAAACAAAACAAAGCTCAAATGTCAAAGGCAGAACTTAAATCTGCACTGCCTCCTATTTCTGACGGCAAGAACTGGTACATGTGGTTCGGCCACATTAATTCTGTGATTATGGTAGCCAACTGACGTTCTTTGGAAGAACATACTGTAATTCAGAGTTTCTATAACACATCACTCACGATTTCCAGGATAGAATTTGATTCATCTGTGGTAATAAATTGCACAGAAAGGCACTTTGGAGATTATTAAAGTGCACCTCTGGGTGTATCTCTGAGGGCATTTCCAGAGAGGAGCAACTACATAAGGAAGGCTGGTGACTGTGGTAATGCTGAGTGAGAACCGTTCCTGTAAATATTTGAATTCCACCAATTGGTGATGCTTTGGGGGAAGTTATGGAATCTTTAAAAGTTGCAGCCTTGCAGGAGGAAGCACATGGGGGGGGGGCTTTGAGGATTTATAGTGTCATTCTTCTTTCTGTTCTGTCTCTGTTTCTCTGTCTGTATCTTCCTCTCCCCTTCCCTCCCTCTTTCCTTCTCTCTCTCCCTCCCTCCCTCTTCCCATGTATGGATGCAAATGTAACCAGCCAGCTTCCTGCCTCTGTTGGCATGCCATGCCTTATCCATCATTATGAACATCTCTGGAACCATAAACCAAAATAAACTTCCTTAAGTTGCTTCTGGTCATAGTATTTATTTCAGCAGACCAAAGGAAATTCTAACACCTACTCTGAATGCAGGTAACATTGGATCATCACTGGGCTGTCAATAGGATGAATGGAGGAGGAAAAAGCAAACCTATGACAAGGGAGTCTTTCCTGCCTCTGCTTCTTGGTAACCATGATATGACCTGACCTTCACTCCTCACCACGGTGAACTGAAACATGCTCTGAAATCATAAGCAAAATAAAATTTCCTCCTTTTTAGGGTGTATCTATCCTGTATTGACAGGAAAAATCCTGATGGTAAGTATCCTTACCTGTTGAACCATTTTGCTGAAACAAACCACTTTTTTTTTTCAATATAAAACTCAATGAACAGTAATTCTGAGACTATCTCAATGCTTGAATAAAGTGAGTAGTTATTTTTTAGGGTAGAAAGGAATTTTAGACAATGACAAGATAAGTGATAAATAATACAAAGGCACTAAATAGGAAGTATCAGTCTCAATGATGTTGCTATCAATTCTCCACAAACTAATCTACAGATTTAATGTATATTCAACCAAAATCTCCACAGGTGCTTTGTGGAAATTTTAAAGTTCTCAAATTTGTACAAAAAGAAGAAAAAGATATCAAAACTATTTTAAAACAACAAAAATGATTGTCTCAGACTACCTTGTTTCAATGTATTATAATGCAACTGTAAATAAGATTATTATCCCTAAAGCTCAGAATACTGAAGATACTCAAGAAGAAGGAAAACCAACGTGTGGATGCTTCAGTCCTTCTTAGAAGGGGGAACAAAATACTCACAGGAGAAAATACTAAGACAAAATGTGGATCGAGATTGAAGGAAAGACCATCCAGAGACTGCCCCACCTGGAGATCCATCCCATATATAGTCACCAAACCCAGACAATATTGCAGATGCCAAGAAGTGCATGCTAACAGGAGCCTGATATAGCTGTCTCCTGAGAGGCTCTTCCAGAGTCTGACAAATACAGAGGCTCACAGCTGACCATTGGACTGAGAACTTGGTCCCCAATGGAGGAGTTAGAGAAAAGGCTAAAGGAACTAAAGGGGTTTGCAACCTCATAGGAAGAACAATAATACCACCATCAACCAACCTCCAGAACCTCCAGAGCTCTCAGGGACTAAACCACCAACCAAAGAGTACACATGGTGGAACCCATGGCTACAGCCACACATGTAGCAGAGGGTGGCCTTGTTGTGCATCAATAGGAGGAGAAGCCCTTGATCCTGTGAAGTCTCTATGCTCCAGTGTAGGGGAATGCCAGGGTGGAGGAGGCAGGAGGGAGTGGGTGGGTGCGTGGGGAAGCACCCTCATAGAAGCAGGAGGGAGAGGGGATGAGATGGGGGGTTCCGGAGTGGAAACTGGGCAAGGGAATACCATTTGAAATGTAAATAAAAGATTGGTGTGGTATTGAAGGAATCACAGATCAATAGAAGAGAATTCAAGGTCTAGAATAAATATTTACATTTATATTATCAATTTGATTTTCAATAAAGGAACAAAGTGACTTGAATGGAGACATTAAAAAAATCTTTCTGGGACAACTAGACATGAGGTCGCCAGGAAATGAGCTTTGAGCTCTACTATTAGAACTATATGTATAGAACTGATCCAAATGGTTCATGGACCTAAAACCCAACAGTATAAAAAAATCTACAAATGAAACAGAAAAAATTCTTTATAACTTTGAATAAGGCAAAAAACTTTTTTAACACACAAACACACACTCTAATCCCACAAAAGAAGAAAATATCAGGAAATTCATAAATGAAAAATACACTCTTTGAAGCCCAATGTAGAGAAAATAAAAACCAAAAGCCATACATATCATAAAGCACTAGTGATCTTAAAATTAATGCCATACTTAGATATACCTACATATAAACAGGTTAGACTGTTTTGTCTGTCGCTAAACCATAAAGCAATAGGTGCTCTTATTCACTGCTGATTGCTGGTGGGGATGCATAGTGGAAGGTCCACTTAGCAAACAGCCTGACAGTTCCTTAAACAATTAGGCTTATCCTACAGTCCCCAAACCACCTATGCCGGGGTATTTTTTACCCATGAGAAATTGAAACCATTGTTCACACTACACACAATCTCTATAGAGTGTTTCTTAGCATTTTTTTACTGTTATTGCTAAAACCCCAAAATGGTCCAAGTAGCCATCAACTGGTGAATAGATAAATCATGTGATCCCTATTTAAGAAATGCTACTTGACAGCAAAATACGGATGGAAATTTTGATAATCCTTGCCCATGTTAGGCTAACTAGATAAGCTGGAACAAACAATCTACCACTACTTGCTTTTTATTTGTATGAATATATTTGGGAAATGTCAAAACTAAGATAAAGTCTGTTTATGGGAGCTGGGAGGTAGGAAGTTTTTCACTACAGAGGACCATGAGAGACCATGAAAGAAACTCTACTGTGGTAGTGTTTGTGTGACTACATACATACTCTGTTTACAATATAAGGTGTGTGTGTGTGTGTGTGTGTGTGTGTGTGTGTGTGTGTGTGTAATTATATCCTAGTGTTAAAGTTGAGAAAAAATGAGGTGAAATAAAGAAATTTCCAGATTATAGAAAAATCAAGAAACTCTGGTGCCCATGGACTTGTTCTGTATGACAACCTGGAGGAAACTCTTTAGAGATAAAAGAAAGTAGGTGTAAACAGTTGTCTAGAGAATGAGTATTGAGATGTGTGTGTGTGTGTGTGTGTGTGTGTGTGTGTGTGTGTAAATCAATTTATATGCATGTACTGATATAAAGATTTTGGGGGAGGGAGGTAAAAAATTTCCTTAAATCATAGTTTATATCAGTATTTTCTTATGACAAGAAACTAACGCATAAAATAATTTGAAAAACTTTCTGAAACAGAGTATGGCAAGAGTGAGGTCATATGAGGAAGATAGCAAATATGATTTCTTCAGTAGAGTCGGTATTCTAAAGGGTCTTCTGGTCATACATTTTTTTTTTGGAAAAATTTAAATCTACGGCCTTTTAAAAAGGTATGTCCTCTCACACCCATGCTTGTGAGGTTGCTAGAATTCTGGATAGTGGTGTCTTATGAATCACAATAAAGATGATGGAGAACAAGCTATACAATAGTTATCCAATAGACAGATCCCTTCGTCTGAGGAAGCGATTAGCTGACAAACACTGTGGACTGTGAAAATACAAGGCACTCAGAGAGTACTTTATAGATTTTTTTAATAGCACGAGGAAAATATATTGGCTCACTCCCCAAGAGTCCTGACAGGAGACATTAGTCATCTGACACAGCTTTATTGTGCTTTTGAACCAACCAGGGATATGAAGGTACTAGAGAGATCTGGGGAAGTGTTAAGGGGGCGTGTCTGAGTGGTTGAAGCCCTGTGTTGTCTGGCATGGACATGGCCATGTGAAGAACCAAAGTCTTAGACGGTAGGAAATTGGTAAATTCATACTGGGGTCCCCAGTGAAGGTTTGTTCAGCATCTGCAAGGGCAAAGTGTTTACGACTCATCAATGTGTGCAAATGTAGCACCTGCAGTTTCTTCCTCCTTCATGTTTACTCCCTAAGACTGTTGCCTATAGAGACCCCGTACCAAAACTAGCTAAGTCCTCTCCTCTGGGCTTAGAAAATAAATATGCTGAGGTTTGGTTGCTGTGGGAATTAGTACCATTCCATGGCAGTGCATACAGACCACCTGACCCCAGCTTCCTTGTGTCCCTATGTCTGTCACTTCTTTAGTATCGGCCTTTCCCTTCATCCCCTCATTACCCATGATCAGATCAAGACACCAAGATGTGGAGATCACCAAATGGTACAGAAAATAGAAAGCAGCTCAGATATGGTAAACAGCTGTTGGTGGAGGGTGTTTGGGTGTCACATTTAGTTAAGGATGTTTTATAGTTTACCTGAGTAGAAGAAAGAAGTGCACAGTTACAATGAAATGCAGAAAAGAATGGAAGAGAAAATATTTAAATTGGTATTCAAAATTCTCCTCACCCTGTTTGCATGGGCTTGTCTAGATGCTAGCTGTTCTTCTGCAATGGTCTTTTAGCTATGTGTTGTAGCTCCAAGTCTCCCTTTCAAACACAGATGGTTATTTAACAGTCACTGGAATCCTATAAATCCTTCCTCTACATCCACTAGGAGCTTGAGCATTTGTCTTTGGAAAAGCTCCAAGTCTAGTCAAGAATTTTTTTTTTTTTTTTTTTTTTTTTTTTGAGATAGGGTCTTTACTATTCATCCCAAGGTGATTGTGGACTTGCAGTACTCTTTGTCTACCTTCCAGGTTCTAAGGTTGCATCACCATGCCCAGTTCTAAGCTGATTTCTTAGGTTTTTGCTAAATCATGCTGTCTCCAGTACTCACGGCTTGTTCACGAAATGTTCCTAAGCCATAGTCCCTGTTTCACTCTAATACACTTTCATTCCACCCTGCCAAGCTTTTAACAAGCCTACTCATGTACTTCTGTGTCCTCAGTGACAGAAATGACATTAGATTAGACATGGAGTAAAGACCGGAAGGTGCAAAGAAAATGTCTGTCAACATTCACGAGATCCTTGGGTTTTATGTATCAGAAAACTAGTTACTGACAACGTCTCATATACTGGGCTTGGTATTGCACTTGATATGCATTGCTTCGTGTAGAGAAATGAAGTAAGTAGTGGGGTGTTTTTTTAAAGTGAAAGTGTTAGGAACAAAAAGGGAGAGACTAACAGATTTCAGTGCATCAGACCAGGGATGACCGGAGGCTGCTGATAGGCTGTGATCACTCCCCACTGTATGGTACTAGGAAGGAGATGAAAAATTCTCTTTTCATGAGATCTCACTGGGTATGCCATTACACTGATCATTTCAGATGTCTACACTTTGACTGTTTGGTGCTGGGATTTCCAAGGAACATCATCTCATGAGGCCGTATAGAACAGCTGGGGAAGCAGAAACATGGTGTCCAGTGAATCCATTTTGTCATTGATTAACTTTGTATGCTTTATCTTGGTTCTGCACAACACCGGCTGTATGGCTTAGACAGTTTACCTCAACTGTTATCTATAAAAAGGATGCACACTTACATACCGCATGGGGCTTCATAGGATACTAGAGGTAAGATTACTCAAATATTCCTTAAGCTTTCCCTCTTCTGTTGTATTTCCTCATTAGACATGAACACTAAGGAAAGCTACTCTTGCTATAAGGTATTCATCAATACCCTATATTACAGAAAGTTTCTTTCCTCAGATGTCAGTTTTTGCCAATATCATAGTGTTGTTAATTTTATTCTTAGAAGACCTAACATTGTTTATAAATATTTCTCTCTAAAAATGTAAAAAAAAATCAGATAAATTGTCATTTCTAGATCATGATGGATAGCAAGCAACACAATTATGAGATTTAGAACTCCCTGGTTTCAATTTCTCTACATAAGTCAGGAGACCATATTTTTGCAATTTTGAAAAAGAAGTACTTTGTATAGAAGGAAGTTAATTATTCTTTCTCAGTTTCAGCATGAAGCACATTTATTACATGTTCAACAAAGTTGTATTCATTTTATCCAAATGAGAAATAGTCGAGGGACTTCATTATATTTGGAGAACATTTCCATCAATCAGAGGTTTAGCAGCTACCAAAAAGAATTCCACAATTCATCTTTTATATCATGGGTGTGACTTATAATCTGTGTACTAAAAATATTAAATATGAGGGAAAACTGTTCATAAACCTTAATGTTCCTTGGAAAAGAAAAACTGCTTTGTGCTTTTGAAGATATGAGAAATTTAGATGAAACGTACATGCTTGAAATTAGTGCCAGATGCAATACAATTCCAGCACCATTCACTAACTGCATGGCATATTTCACTATGATTTACTAAAAAGTATTCAACAAATCTATGTTTCACTGAAATCTCAAAAATACAAGTATTTCATTCACAAAACACATGGCTTGGCAGGTTTCCAGAGTAAGAATTTTCTGGAGGGAAGATAAATTTATTGATTAAAATAAATCAAATAGCTGACATTTTCCTCGGAAAACTTTCAAAATGTAATATTCAGAAGTTGACAGCCTCACAGCTCGAACCAGAACACAAATCTGAGATAGGACTTTATGCTTATTATATCGAACTTTATTAGTGTCATAAGCGGGTATTTAAGACATTTCATATTAACATCTGGAAAATATACATGCAATTATATACACATATAAGTATATGTATGCTAAGACTGTAAATTGTTGGCATTTTTATTCTACTTCTGCCCAATGCACAATCACGTGCACTAAGTAATGAGTGATCATAGGACATATGTAGCAGTAACTTGGGACTAATGCTGGCATTATTTCTTTATACCCCATGTTATAGCTTCTTCCCTGTCCTCTCACTTTTCTGGTCACTGATCTGCCTCAAGCAGTTATTATGGAACATATGAATTCTTTCCCCCAAATTCATGTAGAAGCCTAATCCACCACACAGCTATATCTGGAGATGGGCTCTCTAAGGGACTAAGTTAAGTAAAATCACAGGGATGGGTCTCTGACCTGGTCCCATTAGTGTCCTTATGAGAATGCCAGAGAACTCTCCTAACCTGTGTTCCAACGAGGTCATGTGAGCACACTGAGCTAGTGGCTGCTTACAAGCCAAGAGAAAGACCGTGCTATCAGACTTTATAGTGTCTCGAGCTGGAGAAATGGATTGATTATTTAAGATACCCAGTCTATGGTGTTTTGTTATCGAGACTCACAGCAAACTGACAGCAATTAGCTACTCAATGCTGACAGCTTTGCTTTTCTCTAGAGTCAAGAAATGCTTGAAAGGGATCCTCCGCCATGCAGACTTATCAAATTAGTATTCTAGAACACTACATCATAAACTTGGTCTATCTTCCAGAAGATATTGAACCATGCATGGGCATAATGTGTTTAAATCATAGGATTATATATGCAACAATGCTTAATCCATTCATATTATTGAATACAAGTGAAAATTTTGTATGTCAGAATATTTTAAAAGATCCTTGTTCATAGTGTTAGTAAGTGAAAATTACTGTAAGTTAAGCAATGTATGCATTAAGTTTGGCCTACAACTAACTCCTTGCTTTGAATAACTAAGCAGCTTGAACTGCAGCCTAATTTAAGAGTATGTTAGTATTCTTACAACATGTTGCTGAGTCTTAGTCATAGTAGTTGGCTTTGAGCCAGTCAGTATGACAACTGTTCAGATCATGATTTTATAAGGTAAATACCCAGATATGATCATATTATATCAGTTTCTTTCCCCCTTTTTTATCTACAAAGATTGCTCACTCACTGATGGAACACTATGAACTTTGACTTGTACTCCTGTATTCATGAAACAGCAGTTTGTTCAAATAAATTCGGTAAAGTTTAATTTGTCTTAAGTTTTTTTAAACTCATTGAAGACTTTGTATTTCATGTGTGCATGTGCCACATATGTGTTCTAATGCATGTGTACAGAGTTCAGAAGACAACTCAAAAGTGAAGTTCCTTAGGGGATTTCCACCTGTGTTTTGTGGTTACTGGCCAGGAGCTTGCCAAGTAGTCTAGTCTGCTTGCCTTCATCCTCAGTGTTGGCTGCCACTCCTGGCTTTTAAAATACAGATTCTGAGGATGGAATGAACTCAGGTTCTCCCACTTGCTCATTGAGGTTTTCACTAAGCTATCTCTCAGCCCTGTGGTTTCTTAAATAACTACCACCAGAAAATAGGTACATAATCTGATTATAGAACAGTATTTCAGAAAATGGAAACATTTCAGAAGTGGCCTTACTTCATCCTCGTATCATTTCCTTGTTTTTACTGTCTTCACGTGATGAAAATTTCTGGTCTTTTTTTTATCATTTACACACTTGTAAACCCCTCATCAGGACCTATACACTATGCCAGCCTGGTAAACCAACTTCTGAGTAGGGGGTGCTTGGCTAGATTCGATTCTGTCGATTGGTGAGCCCTGGAGAACAGGAATCAGGTTGAGAATGGCATGAGGCCTGGAACACAGTGGACACTCAAATATATGCAAAAATAAAGAAAAGAGGGTGGGGAGTGGGATACGGAGAGGCGAAGAAGTTGAAGGAAGCAAAGTATTTCCTTGAGGAGATAAGCTACAATTCTCCTGTTATTTAGGTGGGCGCTGAAGTCAGCACTTTCCTCAGTCAGGGGCACCAGCACAGGCAAGAAGCGAGGAAAAACAAACATACAAACAAACAAACAAACAAACAAACAAACGCCTTCTAGTAGAGACACTAAAGCGATTCAGGCCGTTCCCTAGGCGACCACAGAGCCAGAACGGCCGCAGCCGATTGGCTGAGCCGGCAGAGCCAATCAGAAGGCATGATGTTGGCGGGGTTCTAAGATGGCCGCCGAGTCGCTGTTTCCTGCGTCTAAGTTCGGCTTCGCGCGGCGCTACTGGGCGGCAGGATTTGCGGCGGCCTGTCCGGTTGGGTTCCGAGGCAGTGTGGGCGACACAGAAGGCCTGGCGGCTCGTCCTTGCAGATCTTCTGTGCGGATGCCAGAGCGGGCTAGGAAAACTCTGGGTTCGGGAGGGCCCCGCTCGGCTCCGACGGCATCGTGAGGTTGCCATCCGGTCCCCGGCGAGCGAGGAGCGCGGAAGCGGGCTCCTGGTGCACTTTCAGTGTTGGGACAGCGACTTCGGCTAACCGGAGCGAGGCTCGCCGCCGGCGTCTGGGTGCGGATTCTGACGGGGCTCGCGAGCTGAGGGTGGCGCGGCCTCCCACCGAGCGAGTGCCGCCGAGTTTCAAGTTGTAGGGCCTGGCCGAGCGCGAAGGGGTGTGCCTTTTAGAGCCACCCTCTCAGTCTTGAACTTTGTAAGTATTTGTAAGTAGCATGGATTGCATAGTTTCAATCTTTCCAAACAAGGTAGAGAAGGTCTCTGGGGAAAGTGGTTTCCAGGCCTTCCCTGTAAAATATTGTTTTAATTCAAACTCACCCATTCTTGAAAGTAAAAAAAAAAAAAAAAAAAAAAAAAAAAAAAAAAAAAAAGAAAGAAAGAAAGAAAAGAAAAGAAATTCCGCTTAAGTAAATAGTTTTTGTGTAGTAAATCTGAACTCAGGCCCGTGATTCCTTTCGTGTTTTCTGTGTCGTTTTGAGAAACGACAGAGAAAAAGTCAGTTAACAAATTCCAAAGTTCAGGAACTAAATTATTATGCTGTTATAGGTTAGAGGAAGGCAGTTATAATTATTTTACAAATACGATTTAATTAAGATGTTTGTAGTTTTTTAAAGTCGAATACATAAGACAGTCACTTGATGGAAATACAGTTTAAATTCTGGCATAGTAGAGACAGAAAATTTGTTGGATGCACAGATTTTATCCTTTGGTTATTGCATGTAAATGGTGCCATGGTCTAGAAATACATTTCTCAAATTTCCAAATGGACTTTCAGCGTGTTACTTAGTATAATATCTTAGCTAGTTTTTCATATGCAAAAAGTGCAGAAAATTATTAGTAAATTTTACCAATCATATAATTACAGCCTAGAACCACTGTTTTGGCCCATCTCCCAAATCTTTGTTTCCAAGAATTCATCACCAACTTTGCCCTCTAGAAGTTCATAATTTAAAGCCATCGGGCATAAGTGGATCACAGTGATTTTTGGCCGGTTGTAAAAAGGGTTGCTGTTGATTTCTAATGAGTGTTGTGATGAGGCTTAATGCCTGCCTCTTGGTTTGTGTGGGTGTGTGACATGTCATGTCTGCTTTGTTTTTCTCCTGCTGCTTTTCTGTCTTTTGTTGTAACTTGGTTTCCTGCCGTTCTTTCAGTGGCCGGGGTGCAGAGCCTCTGAAAACTGGTCTTCATTTTGAGGTACAGGAGAGAAGCTGCTTTAATTGGCTTTAAACAAGAGTACGTGATAGAGAAAGAACAAGATGTTGACCAAAGAGTAAGGCAGCTCTGGGTATTTAGGATACTGGGAATTTTGAGATCACAAACATTTTAAAGGTGTGTATGAGACATCTCATTGGTATCTGATCATACCTTCACTTTAGAGTTTAGCAAGAATGGAGACCCAGACAAATACAATGGCATGCTCAGGATAGAACTCATCTGACTTGCAAGACTATTTTTGTCATCTTCAGACCTGATACAAAATAGAACTTTTATATTGGTATTTTTTTAAAATCTCTATTGTTTCTGTATCTCAAGGGAAGGTATTTACTAAACCCCTTTTTAATTTTTTATAAAGAATGAGAGTAATGCTTTACAGGATTTAGGTTTTCTCACCTAAAGATAGACAGTACTGTGCTACCAGGGAGAAAGTAAAATAATTGGATTAAAAAAAAAAAAATCCAGATAATTAGCTTAGTGACTTCCAGTACTTTCATTATAAAATTTTATAAGAAAACATAGATTACCAGGTGCTGAACCACTTTGTTTTAAATGCATTGTTTTCTGTCAAAGTATGCCCAGTAGTGGCTATGGTTGTTTTTCAAGGGTGAAAGAAAGCCCTCTTTATTTAGGCTTAGAACAGTATGTAAATACACTCAGTTCATAGCAATGGTGTCTGACCATAACTGGAAGCTATGTCGAATGTTGTACACAAAATAGTTTGTAGATGAAATAAATCCTAAGTGCAGTGGTCATGAGTGTAGGAACTGAACAAGTGATATTTCAAACTTTAGAAGGAAGGAAGACTATGGCTCATTAACATCTTTCTTGAGGATATGATTAAATTAAATACTGGGTTACAGGCTAAAAACTGAAAGCTTACAATTTCATTCATTTTCTGTGCTATGGGCCTGGCTATAATCTACATAGAAGAATTGAGTTTCTGTTTGTCTGTATTCCACATCTTTTTAGAATGGCTCAGTGAGTATTCTCAGAGACTAATGTAGGATTTTCTGCCTTAAAATAAAGACATATACTCTGAAAGGAATGACAGAGACACTTCAAAGAAATAATCACACTTTAGAGAATCCCAAACAGGAGTAACAGGAGGCCAGATAGGGCGCCGATTGGAAAACATGAATGACATGTATATGCCGGGAATAGAAAGACAGTATCTTCAAACAGGAGCCCAAGGCAGAAATTACTAGTCAGCCTCTCCATAATGGCTAGTTTACAGTTGAGCTTCTTAACTGGACAGTTCCATTTTGCAGGCTTATTACCAGCAGTTACTGTGTTCATCAGCAGAGACCTTAATCTCCCGTACATCTGTCTTTGTTTTCTTTTTGTTTTGTGCCACCCCTCCCCCAGTCTCACAGAAAGGTGATGTGTGACTAAAGATTTTAAGGGACCGAGTTTTTTTTTTTTTTTTTTTTTTTTAAATCTTACTTGATTTTTGTAGTATGGGTCTGGAGGATCTTTTAACTTTTCTTCTTTCTTCAGGTCCATTTGAGAAACTATCAAGCCAGGTATTTACCATATTAAAGACAGTTTTGGATGTCATATTCAGCAGTCAATAAACATAATTTTGAGAAAGTTCAAGAAGCCTTGAAAACTGGGGTAGCTTCCTGAAAACTGATGAGGAAAGAAAGATACCTTCCGTGGGGTACCTGAGACTGCTCTAGTTGGGGATCACATTTGAATACCCAGAATATAGATTGTGAAACTCCTTATGTGCTCAAATAGAGGTCTGGCATGCTATCTAAGGTCCAGGCTGAGTGACATTTCCATGCCATGGCGTAGATACTATTCTGTGAAGCTCCTGGTTCTCCTCTTGTGTGTGCTTTAGTTCCCAAACTCTTGGAGAGTATCTAGCATGCAGTGAAAATTACAATGGGTAGTACTTCTGTAGTAGGCCCCAGTACGCTTAAAACATGTCTGAAATTTGTTACAGTTTTAATATTTTCAACTAGATAATGAACCTAAAGACGGTGCAGATGCTTTACTACTGTGTTCTCCTTGCTGGCATATTTCACAGCATATCTCAAGACTTCCTTTATCGTGTCTTTTAAAACCTACAGACCAAGTTTAAGGGAGATGCAGGTTTTGTAAGTCAAAACACATTATTTGGGAGTCTGTACTTTGAGCTGACCATAAGTTCTGTATAGAAAATTGCTCTATCCAGAAGGCCAAGTACCAGGTTTTTTTAGAGAAGCTTTGTGTCAGACTGGAGATCGGGGAGAAACAGGATTTGTATCAGTTGATAAATGAAATACCACAAATATTAGAAACTTCAAAGGTATCTTACAGGTTTTTCCACATTAGGAGTGATAAAAATGCATTTCATGGTTACATTAAAAATAGGAAGAACCACTGAACATTTGTTGTTTTTTTCCCCTTTTTTGAGACACAGTTCAAGTTTATTTAAAAAATTAATGCCACACATTAGTTGAGGTCCTAGAACCTCCTGGATGGTGTTGAGTGTTGTATCTCATTTATTCCTCAGACTAACCAGTGTAATTACCCTGTGCTATAGATGAAGAAACTGAGGGTCAGGGTTGTTAGGTAATTTCCTTCTGCCTCTAATGGAACTGGAGTCAGGAGTCCAGTTGAGTCTTCTTAAAAAGTAAGAGAATGTTTCAGAAAATCAAGGACTGATAAACCTATCCTAAAACACAAAACCAATTGCTTCTTTAAGTGTGAGGAGGCCCTTAGAAGAAATGTATAATTCAGAGTAATGCAGACCCTGACACCTGTGACCACAGAATGAGGACATCCAGCGAGATAGCTTTGTTTCTCCTTCAGATGACAGAACCAAGAGAAGTGCAGTGGGTTTGGGCTCAGTCGCATGGAAAATAAGCCATGCTATGGAGACCAAATGAAACTTTGATAATCTTTGCACATGATTACACCAGTTCTAAAAGTCATTTTCATGAAACTTAATGATTATACCATTGGGCAATACATATAACGCCAAATACTATGCTGAACTTATTTCCCAAATGCATATTATTGTTACTAAAGAAGGCTGTATGCTTGCTAAATTTTAGATTTATATGTCATTTGGTTTATTTTATCAAACAGTGTAAAATTTAAAACTAGGATATCTTTTTTTTACCTCCATGTTTTTTATTTGTTGATTATATTCTTTTACATTTATATATTATATGTGTATGGGTGTTCATAGCACACAGGTAGAGAGAGTCAAAGGACATCTTGCAGGAGTTTTCACATACCATGTGTGGTGGGACTCAAGTGTTGGTGGCGAGTGCCTTTACTTGCTGAGCCATCTTGTTGGCACATACTACACCCTTTAAAACATAGGTGTGCAATTTCTTTGTTTTCCTGCTTCATAGACAATATGCCAATACACCTTTTTAAAGTTATATATGCTTCAGTGTAGCTGACATATCCACTTTTATTTTGTTCTTTTGTGGGTGCAGTTAGAAGCACGGTATTTTAAGCCTTACCTTAGCTGTGACGCTTCATGTGTTTAGTTGCAGCATTTAGGAGGCTGAAGCAGAAGGGTCTTTAGGAATTTTTGGCCAGTCTGGGCTCTAGAGTAAGGTCCTGTCTTAGTAAAAGAACAACAAAACAAAATAAAAATTTTAGAAAATACGTTTTTAATTCTTACTGACATTCTTGAGCCATGAGTGCTTTACTGAGTTTTGTTTAGCACAATAATTCATCCTTTAGAAAGTCAAGGTTCTGTTTTATCTATTTTAAATTTAAAACCCATTTCATATTTTAAAGTTTAAATTGGCTGTTCCTAGATCATTGGCAGACATATTGGTCTCTTGAGGTATCTGTGAGTGGTTTTAAAGTAGTTTCCATGGCTACTATTTGAGTTTGAATTCATTCTTCCCTTTCTTCTATTAGAAGAAAAGATGTGGAGTGGGCTGTTACCACCTGGACTAAATGAAAGTGATGTTGAGTCAAATTCTGAAGACGAAATCACACTAGAGAACCCAGAATCTTCAGAACTCAATTTACAGGAAGATGGAAAGACTGGTAACAGTGCAGAGCCAGCGGTGTCAGACTGCCCAGCAGGCCAGCCAGAGACGGGGACACGGGCTGATGCAAATGCATATGAGAAGTGTCCTTCTGGGATTCCCCTAAACATGTGGAATGTAGGTTTCCTCTGTGTTGTTAGCAAAGTATGCATGTGTACATGTGCCCTCTGTGCTGCTGGCACAATGTGTTAGGATGCAGCGGACAGCAGAGGGGCCTCGGTACCTTTCCTGTTGGATACTTTAAGTCCTTTATTTTATATAAGTAGACGTAGTAAAGCCTTCATAGGATTATCTACTTCATAGGATTATCTACCTAACATGATAAATGAGTTTATTTCTTTATTTCTTCCTTTAATTATATGAGTTATTGAGCTTCATTCTCCATTATCAGACAGCTTATATCGAAACCAGTGAATGTCCTAATTCAGCTGAGAGTTGTGAAGACTGAAGTATCTCAAGAACAGAATTCCTTAGTTGGTGTCTTTAGAAATGGCAGAGCATAAGGATTTTATTTAATGTGTCTGTTCATTTTTAAACTGTATGCTCATCTTCAGTGCACACATACACTATACACACATTTTTTCTCTTTTTACATAGAAATTTCAAGAATTGCATAAAAAAAATTCTGAAATGAAAAATTCAACGCCAAGATTCAGACAGAGGAAAAGAAAACACTCCAGAAAAGGTGTTTATTTTTAAATTTAGGTTGTTAGTTGTGCTAACTCTAAGTTGGTTGAGTTAATTTCTTAAAATATTTTGAAATAATAGCTGCATAATTAAGTATTTACACTTTAAATTTCTTTTAGGCAAATTGAAGAATGAAAAGGAATCCCACAGGTAGGTAGATTTTAAAGTAGTTACTGTTCAGCAGTGTTGTGGAATTTTCTAGATTGCTGCATTACTTACCTTTGGTAATGATCAGATATGAGAAATAGTCATTGAAGTTTAATTACTGCAATCAGTTAAAAATAAACAAAGTAAAAAGAGCCAAAGTTTATATACACAGACTTAATTTATCTTCTTGCAGTGAGCAGTCTTCAAGTGAGACCCAGTGGAAAGAGCTTACTCAGTATTTTGGAGCCAATGATAGATTTGAACCCCCTGTTAAACAGAAAAAAGTTGAGAAGGTAAGAGCCTTTTATGTTTATTATATTTTACCTTAGCTAGTGGGACATATTTTTGATTAGTCATGCCTAAAATACTAGTTCATTAATTCATATAATTAGAAACCTAAAGTGTCGTGTTGTGTACTAAAAAGATGGTAGATAAACAAGTGGCTCTCTAGTTTAAAACTGTTCAAAAGAGCAAGTTGTAAAAATATTATTGTGAGAGCCTCACTCCCTTTGCTTTAGGTAGTGAAAGAAAGCTATTGTAAGAGGCTGTCTCAGTGAAACTTGGAAGGTGGTGAGAGCCTTTATAATGACCAGCCTGAGGCTGTAGAAGCATAGGTGAGAGGACTCTAGAGGGTTAGTGTGAGACCTGTTCTCTAGTGAGAAGGTTAGATTGGCTGGACTGAGTCAGGAGGGGGATAGCTCAAGACTCAAGATAATTCTGTAGAACTTCCAAACATGGGTGGGACCTCAGAGATGCAGGAAGTGGGCTTTATTTACAGTGCACTTGACCTTTAAGAGAGTGACGTGATCTAACCGTGTGCTTAGAGAGTCCCTGACTGTTGTGGAGAACAGGTAGTTGGTGATGCAGTTACAGTGACTGAGAACAGCAGACTCAGCACAGGATAAGGGTCTTGAGTGAGAATGATGTTGAAGATGGAGAAGGGTGTGAGTGCTTTGCAGTTTTAATGTGAAAGCAGAATTGAAAGTGTTTACCTTTGCATTGGTAGGTTTTTTTTCAAGTGATGACACCACAATAATTCTAGTTAGAAAACTGAGAAAAGTGCAGAGAGAAGACTTAGAGTAGAACCTATTCAGAATTCATGTGGGGCAGGAGTGAGTGAGTGAAGACTGTAATGAGGTGGGGGCTCAGCAGTGTGTGAGCTTGCAGTGTGTATTTATAGTTGTTAATCTCTGGAAATGAGGACAGGACAGGCCTTGAAGTAAGAACCACATATTTGAGGTTGGGAGGCAGTGCTGGTAAAATCTAAGAGCATTCGAATCCAGTGCCCCTAGGGTGAGAGGAATAAGGGGTCACAATTCTGTTTGAAGTTGTATAATCTCGGTGCTGTCTACATACGACTAGTTCTTACTCATGTAGCATTTAATTTGTATAAGTTACAAGGATTCTTCATCCTATCATGTGAAGAACTCCATCTGAGCACCTAGCACTTTGTCTCACAGGCATTCTAGAAAAGTCAAAACAGCAATTAAAAGTGTGAACTGCATTTAACAGAAACTGCTGTGGTCTGTCTGATTGTAGTCACAGGTGCATCCATTGTGTGCGTTTGGACTCTTCCTGCAGAGTCCTCTGCATAAATGATACCTGGGGAGGAAAGTTACGGGTCTTCTAACCAGGGAAACTGTTATTGACCAGGCTTACAGTTAGCCAGTGCTTATATTCCACAAGTAAGCTCAGGCATGAAAGGAAAGGGAGGATTTAGTGCAGCTGAGTGGTTTCAGCCTCTCTGGGGGTGGAGTGTAATTGCATGCCACAGTATGCACTCACTCTTGCGGTTGGGGGCATAGTTTTTACATGAAGCTTCTTTTTGGTAACCTGCAGGGGCTTCTACTGTGAGACCAGCAAAGTAAATAAACTTTTTAAAAAAAGTAAAAGCAAAATGTCCATACTGGAGACACCACGATAAAAGTTATGAATACATGTAAGTCCAACAGATAGTTAAGAATCTGGTGAGGACTGTGCAGGCAGTGTACACGTGGTGCAGTGTAAACAAATATGGATTTCCAGCCTAGATTTTATTCTCTGGAGCAGAGGCTGATCTGCTACCAGAAAGTCTTTTTATTTTGTTTTCACTCAACCCTCAAGAACAGTAAAGCAAAACAAAACTTCTTAATCTCATGTCTGTCATACCCTTCCTTGGAGCACTGCCAAGACAGACTGACGCTCAACCCAGAGTGTGAACTGTAACACTGTTGTTTCCTGCTTGCCACACAGTGGGGACACTTGTAACTCCCTAAATGTAGTCTTCCTAATACTCTGTGCTGTATTAAAGTGTGCTTTGTATTAAATCTGTATTAGTACAGATATCAGTACTTCTGTAATCAAAGCATAATCATCTTATATCTACATGGGAATTTATGAAGAGCAAGTTTTACTCATTCATTTCACTATAAATGTCTTAAGTATTCTATAGATGAATCAGTTCTATTAGCAGCATTGTTGAGGTAGTCCTGGGTGTGTCAAATGACACTAGGCATGAGAACTACAGGTACTTTTATCAATTTTTTATTACTGTCTTTGATGTTTGTTTAATGTTATTCATGAGAGGAAAGTGTTGTTGTATAGATTAGCTTTTTCAAACTTTTTTTTTTTGTGGCAGAATACTTTTTCCATTTAGACCTTTATATGGAACTCTATATATATATAGATTAGATCAAAACCTGACTTGAGTATATGGGAGGCAGGTGCAGGGGTTTGGGAAAAATGAAGAAGCAGAAGGTTAGTATTACTTGGCTTAAACTTCATTTGCTCCAATTTATTATATGACTTGTATATAAAATAACAAAATCATCACATGTGACTTCCAAATATATAACTTAGGATTATATTTATATGTTGCTCCTTCCTCTTCTTTATGGAAAAATTGCATCATTTTGCTTCTGGTTATTTAAATTCAGTCATAATTAAACAAATTTCAGTAGACAATTTGTTTGTATTATGCTTTAGATATTGGATATATTATCCAAATAAATACTTAGCAGTTAGATTTATGTAAAAATACATTGTGATATAGTTGGGCTTAAAGAGCTTTAGTCACATATTAAAAGGAATCCCTCATGTGCACATGTGGAGTGATTCCCTAGGCCTAGTGCTCGTGAAATCCTATACACGTTTGCTGTTGTGCATTCTTGACATCTGTAGAATAGCTTTATTTGTTGATTAGAGGCCAGCCGTTGTCTTATGGGAACCTTTTCCATAGTGCTGTTAGGTAAAATTTCCACTTGTAGCTAAATTGCCATTCTTAAACATACCTGTTTTCTGATGTTTTATGCTTAATTCTCATTCAAGTAAAAGTATTGAGAGTGCAGTCAGGCACTGCAGCTATAGTAGCAGCCTGCAGCTCCAGCTTCTGGAAGATCTTGTGTAAGTCAGGACTACTTTGAGGGTCTTTCTCAAAGTCCAAAAAGCTTGGACTCTTAAATCCTGTTTGATGAAACAACTTACTAACTCAGAGTTGAATTCTTGAGTCTAGGATCTAAGCCCCTGCAGTCTGTAACCTCACTGGAAAGTCATCTTGATATCAGGGATAAGAGCAACATTTAATATTTACTGGATGGTTGCTGCATTTGCTCAGTAGTTTAGATTGACCCAGATTGCTGAATTCTGATTAGAAGGTTTACTTCCTTTGACTTTCTTAGCAGCATTCTAGGCAAAGTGCTATTAACTTATGGTCTTCTAATGGTGATGGGCATGTATAATAAAGGAATTTTGAATGTATTTGAAATGCTTATTCTTAATAGATACAAAATAGGATAAAAGTTTTTCAAGGCCCAAAGCAACTATTCTGTTTTTCTTTTACTAATTGTAAGAACAAGCCAGTCATCATAATGCATTATGCCTAAAAACTCTGTGGCCATGAGTAGCGCAGTAACTTCCCAGCCAACCTGTGCTGCAGGATATTTGATGACACTGAAACCTGAGATTGTGTTATTTACTGAAACAACAAAACAAAAACAAACTGTTTCTGGTTGTGTTGTGTTTTAGTCCTTAGCACATACCTTTAATCCCTTTGTCTGGAATATAGGCATACCCTTAGTATACACCTTTACTTATAAACAAGGAAGGTTTGAAACTTTGAAAGTGATGTCTAATTGAGTGACAGAGTGACAAATTAGAGAAGAAGTTGGCAGAATGGGTTATGTTCAACTCTCACAAGAAGAGAACAAAGAGAAGGTACTTGAGGAACAGTGCAGAGATGGAAAAGAGGAAAAGAGGCGATTTTGTGAGGACAGCTGTATAGAGACAGGTTGAGAAGAATGACCAAGCTAGACACTGGTGAGGACAGAACAAGCCAGAGCATGAGAAGGAGCCAAAAGATGAGACCATATTGCCACCGTTATTTTGAGACCTAGCAGAACAAAAGCCAAAGAGGCCAAGAGTTTGAATCAGCCAGTGTGGAGAGGAGATTTGAGCCAGAACAACTGAGTTGACCAGCTAGCCAGAGCTCAGAAAGAATGAGGAAGAGGTGAACTTATTCAGTAATAAGTCTCAGAGGCTGAAAACATTCTAGGCTTAGATAAAATGGTATGGAGGCCTAGATTAGCTGATGGAGGCCGTAAGCCTCCAAGATGACAATTACTACAGGAGACTAAAAGATAGTTTTACACACCTGGGGTACAGTGTAAGACCCTGTCTGAAAACCAAACTGGGGAGTGGGCGTGGGGGGGGGTAGGAGAGAGAGATTGTATAAAAGAAGAAAGAATGCAAGAATCTGTTTTATCTTTTAAGAAGAACTGTTATTAGACAAAGTTGAAATTGTAGTAGAGACGTAGGATCTTATTTCTAGAAATAAATTTTGTTCATTTCAGCCAGTAATCTTACTGTCTTTGGGAAGCTGAGGCTTAAGAGTAAGCACACAGAACTGTGAACACATTTTTCCTGAGTGCTTAGGGGATGGGGACTGATTGAGTGGGGCAAGGTAGATTGGTGATTTTAACTCATTTCTTTATTTGGTTTTGAGACAAGCCCAGATTGGCCTTATACTTTATTATGTAGTCAAGCAGGACCTTAAACAACTTCTTTTGTTTATTTGTTGTTTGTTTTAGAGAAGGTCTAACTACTAGCTCTCTGGGTCTCCAGGAATTTACTGTTGAGACCAGGCTGGCCTTGAACTCTGCCTCCCTTTACTTGGATTAAAGGAATGCACCTTCAAGGATCTTGAACTTCTTCTATATCTACCTCCCAAATGTTTGGATTACAAGTGTATGTTACCACTATACTAGATTACATGCAGTGTTAGAAATCAAACCCAGAGTTTTATTTATTTTAGTCACTACCACTGAGAGATGTTCCCCAGCCTGGTTTTATTTTCAGGTGATACTTTACCTTTATTTAAGTTCAGAAATTTATAAGATTTTCTAAGATAGAGGAGTTATTCCTTCCTTTTTTGACATTCAGTGCTAATCTATATGTAAACGAGGGACATTAACAAGTTGATTCAATAGAATGGTTCAGTATGTGGATTTATGCAGGTCTTGGGATCTATGGTTTACTCTGGACACTGTATACAGGAAGGTAAGAAGCCTAGATAATCGGGAGAGAGCACGGGTACTATACATAACACATGTGGCAGTCTTAGGATTAGTGGACAGGTTTACTAAGGTGGAAGAGTGGAGCTAGTCTGGATATTGCTTGGGTAAACAATGAATTGAGGTATTCAGCTACCTCAGACTGTGATACGAGAAAATTAAATTTGATATTAACATTTTCTTTATCTGTCTCAGACATTTGAAGAAATATAACTTCATTTTCGTTATAGATTAAATAATAAGTTCTAAATGGAGACTATAAACTTCTAATTTTACTATACTGAGAGCTCAAGATAAAGATACCCTTGAACCCTGAAGATGCCCAGTGAGGATGATCAGGAGAGTCCCAGGAGTAGTGCCGGAGCACAGCCTTCTCAGTGCTGACTGAAGGGCTTTTGCAATGGCTCAGCAGCTTCCGAGGCACATCTTCAGTAGGATAATACCTAGGCAGTTTTTGAAGCTTCACTACCCGGGTGCCACTGTTCTTGTCCCCTCTTGTCCCTATCAACTGTTTTTGTGACAGTAGCAAGGACCTTCCCCTTTTTCTTCTTTTCAACTTTGGTCTTGGCAGCTGAGTATTTCCTTTTGTACAAGGCCTTTCGGAATACATAGCAGATTGGGAGTACCTGCCAATTCCTCTAACCAGGACAGGGTTTCAGCTGTAATGGGGCTTTGCCTTCATGGGCTTTTTGACCTTAGGGCTACCCTTTTTGGCTGCAGTAGTGGCCCAGGCCCCAGAGGCAGTAGCATTCCCACCAGCCTTCTTGGCCACAGGTTTCTTCTTCTCCTTTGTATCAGGCTTCTCTACCTTTTCACCAGCAATCTTGCAAGATGGGAATGAGGGAAGGCTTTTATAAAAGGGAAGTATGTCAGAGGTACTGGTAACATCAATCAGATGGCACATGTTGCCAGAAATAGGAAGTATAGCACTGTTAAAGATGAACTGAGAAAGAGGTATCTAGATAAACTTCTTAGCTAGGTAGTTGATCTGCATTCTGGTACAAGATTCTTAGCTTAGCTTTGCATGAAGCCAAATAAACAGTTTGTAGATTTACTCTATTGGAAAGTGAGAGCTGGTACACAGACCTCAGTTGGAGTGGCACAGGCCTTGAGTAGACAGTCAGAGCTTCCTGAGAATGAGATGTATTTGGAAGGAGTCTGCCATAGTATTTGCACCAGTCTAAGAAAAATTCTGCAGAAATACAAGACAAGGAAATTTCTGGAGATTGTACAAGAGTAGAAAACAGGCATTAGAATCATGTGGCCTGAGTCAAATAATGAAAGGCAGTTATTTTAATGAAAGTCTCCAGCTACTGTGGGAAGCTAGCTGACTACTTAAGTTCTTGGATGGGTTGTGATAAATCTTTATCCAGACATCAGGTGAGGTGCTCACTGGCCTCTGCTTCTAGTCTTCTTAGGTAGGTTATGTTGCAGTTACTAAAGTCTCATCTCAGCAACAGCACAGGAGCAAAATCGCCCTCTCTTGCCTGCTTTGACTAAGCATTATTGGTGGAGAGCTTTTCTTAGCACTTCTGCTGTTGCATCAGGAGGCAGAAGTTTGTATGAGGTCCAGGACTCACTGTGTTGAAATGAAGGAATAGGAGGCCACTGTTAAGATAAAGTTGTCTTCTAAGAAGCATATATTAGATTACTTAAACTTTTGTGTTCTGTGGGAACTATTCTCAGCTAGACCTTGTTTATATCTGATTATCTTTTGATAAGTGTGTGATGAGCCCTACCTAGTTTGGTAATTCTATGACATTTACATTTTTGATTTCTTGAAGTATTTTTAGTAAATTAAATATTTCCATAGGAAAATAAAGTAATTATTTGTTGCTTTCTTCCCTGTATAGTAGTCAGAATAGCAGGCCTAACTGAAGATGGTGGAAGGTTATGGAGTGAGGTGTTGGAACTGCAGGAATGGGCTGTGGTTAAGAATTCAGACTGCAGACCTAGATGTAGGTGGCTCAGCCAAGTTGAGTAATTTATGGCTATTTCTGCCTCTTGCAAACAAGCTAACATTTCATGGAGTTGTAAGAATGTAAGTCACAGCTTTTGTAGAATAAGCCCAGATTCCATCTGGTGAACACTCCACAATTTTGATCCATTGGTGTCATTAACATTACTGTTATTAGGGAATAGCAAGGTCTGGTTCCACCTCCCCCACCCACAAATCTGAATTTGCATCTCCTTTTTACTGTTAGTTTGAGAAATTTGGGGACCTTGAGTAGCCACTGAATCTTTCAGAAACATCCATAAATGGGAATTGATTCAGACCTGAATAGGGTTACTGAGGGGGTCGAATGGAAGTGGCATTTATTTGCTTTAGTCCTGAGACAGCTTGGTTAGCAAGTGAGTGCTTTCCTTCTTGCTTATCATTTGATTTTCGTTTTTCTTTATAGTCGGGCCTTGAGAAGAGGATTGACCAGGCTGTGGAGGAGTGGGATGTTGAGAAGGCTGAGGAGCTCAGCAACCAGCTAGCTACTCGAGAGGTAAGTCAGACGCAGTCTAGCTTTCTTTTTGCCCTCCTACTTCTCTCCTATTCTACTGTTTATTTTGAAATCTAGGTTTTATGTTTACTTTAATGTTTTAAATTTATTCTGGTCTAAAACTTAGGATGAAAATTATGCATAGTTGATATTTGACCGTAGTTTTACCTGGTCTACAGCAGGTTTTTTTGCTTTATTTGATTTTGAGGTTGGTGTTTTTTCCCATAGTGCTCAGTTCATCCTCTCTGGGTTCAGCTGTGTGTTCTGCAGTCACACCCTGTAGCCTTTTTCAGTCCTTGCTTACTGTCTCTCACTGTAGATATGTGCATAATGTTCAGTCTTGTGGGGTTTTAGCTAATTCTCCTATAGTCCACAGTAGAGTAAAATTAGATATAGTTTCATATATTTCCAGCTGTAGAAGGTCACAAGATGCTTCTGTCTCATGTCCTTGAAAGTGGGGTCCAGTAGAACTGTCACTCACACTTAATGTATTTTCCTCTTCTATAGTTTCTTCCACTTTATAGACAAAAAAACATGAAAAATCCATTTCCTAGTTTTTATTCTTAGTATTTATTTCCCTCTCTCCTTAGCACATAACACTCCCTGCTGTTTAGTCACATAAAAAGCATCATAACTCATCTATTCAAATTGCTGGTCATTTCTTAGTGTTCTATCTAACTCACAGACTTTTTGTTTTGTTTTACTTTGTTTTTCTGTTTTCCAATCTGAAATTAGAAAGTTCTATTTCAGTTGATTATTCTATGGAAATATTGTTGCATTTATCCATCATCAATTGTCTAAAAATCCACCATTTATGACCATTGTGATTGTGTGTGTGTGTGTGTGTGTGTGTGTGTGTGAATTTTTGCCTCTCATCTATAGGTCGAGACCTGAGTTTGGTCTCTGACATCAACATAGTAAAAGGGAAGAACTGACCTAGATGTGTACATACTTCCACAAAAAAAATTGAATTTTTTAAGAAGTTGTAAAATTTGAAAAACAGTTTTTCTTTAGTCCATATACTGTCGATTTGCATTGATTTGCATACTAGCAAAGGCACATCTTGGTCTCTTAACATGTATTCTGTTGCTATGTTCCATTAGTTTAGAATAGCATCTTATTTTTCAGGAGTGGCCAGTATGTACACACCCCTCAGTTTTGTCTTGTCTAGTACTTCCTCAGAGTGAGTCACAGCAAGGGCCATGATCCTTCTCAGACTCTCCAGAGGCACATGCTATCTCTGTGCTATTTTTTGTGGGTTTGGCTTTAATGAGGGTGACAGCTCTGAGTGTTTCCCCTTGTGATGAGTAAGTACAGCACTCCCTTGTTATACTTTCATCTAGTTCAGCATCTGTTGTTCTTTTATTGTGTTTTTTATTGTAAGTTATTATTGTGATTGCCAAATGACTTTAGATCTTTAAAGCAACTTTTGACTTTACTTTTTAAAAATAATTTTAGTTCTAATTGTATGTGTGTGTGTGTGTTCATTTGCTCACAAAAATGTAAGTCAGTATAGGTGCTCAAGGAAGCCAGAAGAGGTGTCAGATCTCCTGGAGCTGGTGTAGGTGTTGGGAACTGAATTCTAGTCCTCTCCATGAGTAGCAAGTACTCTTAACTTTGAACCATCTCTCCAGTCCCTCTTGACAGTACTTTTATTACTTGGCAAACCAAGATTAATAGTTAGCCTAAGTGTGAGGTATTATAGATTTGTTTTCTGAATCCATATAAAATCTCATGAATATGGGCAGTTTTCTAAATGGTGTGCTGGTGTGGGAAGGAGTTGGATGGATTATTGTGTACCAGCCTTGTGTTAATCATTCCACCTTGGTCCTGGTGAGTCCTTGCTACGTATATGTTCAACTAACTGAAAAAGCATTCAGAGTGATCCCTCTAAGGTTTTAGAAATGGGGACTTTCTTTGAGGATACTTGAATTGTAGTTTGGTGTCTTCTTATTTTGTTGTTTTAGAAGTTGAAATTTTATAATGCTGAGTAAGCATTTTATTTTAAGGTCTGACCTTTCCTGTCATACTGTATGACAAATGAGATTGCTTTAGAAAACCATTTCTCAGCAGATGATAACATTTTTCTCAATTGTCCTTTTACTTTGATACATATGTAAAGCTGTGTTCCGATATTGTGTTTAATGAATTCTGGTCAAAAGAAAAACCAGTCATTTATATCTTAGATAACTGGAAGGAATGCTGGGTCATGGTTGCTATGGTGACACAGATTCAGAATGAAGCCAGTGCTGTGCCCAGTCAAGGAATGTCCAGTCAAGGAAATGTTGCCAACTTTAGATTCTCAGATTCATCCCTTAGACCAGTCACTATGAGATGAGATGGGATTTTACAGAAGTGTGAGTTTGGGGCAGAAACCGTCTATGAATAGAGTGTATGTATGCATGGTAGGTGTCCTTTTGAAATTCAGGTAGATTGGTTTTTAATAACAGCACCGTTTGCTTTTCTCAAGAACCAGTGACTGGGACCTGCTGATAAAGCCTTTGCTCAGAGGCACAGACCCCAGAGTTCTTAAAGCCCTTTCCAGCCATAGGTGAAGCTCATTTTGATGTTTAACATTTAAAAGCCTGTGAAGTGAGTAGGGCAGCATCAATTTTGTGAAAAATGAAGTTAAAAGTAGAACCATGCCTGTGAATAGACCTTGAAAACATCCCTCAAGAGAGTATGTCAAAATTAGGCTGTTGCTGCGCTCTTATTGTGACACAGCAAAGCATAAAATTTCCCAGAAACGTGACCCTTACTTTTGTGATGACTGAGTTTACTTGGAATCTGGCTGGGGAGAAGAAGGTAACTTAAGTGTCTCGTGTCTAATCCTAAGCCTGCCTGTCTTTTCAGTGTCTGCTCTGTAGCTACAGACTAATCTGAGAATGTCCTTCCTGCCCCTCTGCCCATTCCACACTTATATTACACTGATGAAGTTGTTCCAACTTAAAAAAAAAAAAAATGGTTCTTTCTTGTTTGGGGCATGTCTGCCTAAACTAACCCCTGACTTGGCAGGACATTCTGTTGATTGACTGTGATCCTTGAAAATAACATCTTTCACCTTTTATCCTCAGCTGTCTTTTCTGATGTTGTCCTTATCATAAGGCGAACTGCAGCTGTAGAGAGCTGCAGATACAAGTACTTTGAAATTCAGTTGGAGTATTACACATTGTAAAAGAGGCTTTTTTTCTATATCTTGTGGAGATAAAAACCAACTTTACTTGGTAGTAAAGCAATGTTCCCACCTTCAAATGAGTCACTGTGCCTTTAACTAAATATATTCCTCAGATATACTTCAATCTGTCCAGTGTCAATATGGACAAAAATGGGCCTGTTCTATTTTCATAAATACTCTTTTGGGAAGAAATATCTTGAAACCAAGTTTCTGAGTTAAAACTGTTCATACACAGCACTGAGCAATATATTCCAATTAGCCATTATAAAAATTTATTGCTAGAACATCCAGCCCTGCTAAAGAAGGTCAGATCTTTTCTTTAGTTATAAATATTGTGATTTTTGGCATCTGAAGAGTGGGTAATAACAGTAAAAATACAGTATGGATTTTATGAGCGTGCATTCGTGCACACTCCCAAACACTCACACACCCACCCACACACACACACGTAATGCATCTTTATTCCAACCAATATTTTATATTTATGGAAAGGAGATATTGTAGTTAGCTGGAGGTATGTTTAACAAATACTGTGAACCCTGAGTCTTCTCTAAAGCAGGTGGTAGGTTTTACTTAGAGTCATCTGTAGATATCCGCAGGTGCTGGCAAATGCATTTTGTGTCTTAATACTGTTGTGCCTTCAGTCCTGACCTTTTCTTGACTGACTTCTCTTTCTAGTATTAGAACAGTTTAGCAGCATTTTCTTTCTGGTGTATTTCACTGGTAGATTGGCACTTGGGAGGATAGGGCACTGGGGAGCAAAAGCCCTCTCAGGGAATGGACTGTTGCTGCTAGGCAACTCTACCAGTTCTGAGTGCCATCCTTGGGGCAGTATGTATCTGCTGAGGATCATCCAGAACTGAATACTTCAGTCATCTCTCAGTATTCTTTAATTCAGACATTTCTCTGTGTTATCCTCTTGTCTGCACATAGTCTTGGCAGCCTAAAATGGTAGCTTTAATTTTTTTTAAGCCTTATTCTCCTTAACTCTAATAAATAAGTCAGTTGTTACATGTAGAGGAACTTAGCACAGTGTATGGAATAAGTATTGTCTGACCCTGTGAGGGAAGAACTGGGTGAATTCATTTACATCTAAAGATGTTTTCCTTCCCATAAAAAATCCCGAAGCTTTGAAGACAGAGCTTGTTGGTCTCAGAAAAGTAAGAGACGCCTTTATGGAAGGGCGTCTCTCTGCTTTTCTGGTGTGCTCCTTCACGTCTCATTGTGGTGTAGATGCTTTCTTAACCTCTGGGGCCTGGCTGGGTGTTCACCTTGAGTGGCATTCCTTATGCGCTGTCTTAATTATGTTTATCTGTGCTTTTAACTAACCTTAAAAAAGATTTCAGATGTTACAAGTCTAATTAAAGAGACAGACAAAGCACAGTTTATACTGTAGATTTTTTTCTACAGTTCAATTAATCAGCATGTTTTCTCTTTTAATTAAAACCATTTTAGTAAATTAAAGCCCACAGCAAAACACATATATAATTTGTTTGTAATTAGCTCTTAATTGGTGGTAGTTGAAGCTTAGCACCCTTGGTTTCTTTCTTCATGATTGCCATTTTATTAGCAGCCAGTCATTAATTAATCTTTTTCTAATTAGCTTATAAAACTGTTGATGGCACATTATTGTAAATGTGATTTTAAGTTCAAAGCTTGTTAATAGGCTTTCTTACTTAGAAGAACAGAGATAAAGAAATTGCTGAAAACAGTACTACAGTTCTTTCAGAAAACTGTCTTTCTTATGGGGGCTGTGTAAAGCATCTAACAGCTTATGGTTAATTTTTTAATACCTTTTTCCTCTTTATGAATGAAATAAGTTGCTTGAATATAAATGTCAATATCCAGGAGTAGTTTCAACAGTGTAACATTTTTTTCCTTTTGGTTAGAATATTGTATATTTATATACATATAATTTGAAGTTATTAAAACAGGTATTATGTAAACTATTTTACTATTAAATCAAAGTTGAGTATATTGGTCATATCATATGCATATAGATGTGTATCTGTGTATCTATTTTCTTAGTATGTTTTAAATTGGGGTTTGTTGGTTATGATTGAAATAAACTGGCAGGAAATAAGTATATAGTTATACACCGAGACACTAATATGATATACAAACATAGGCAAGCATGTCAGCCTGTATATTCATACACATCTTAAGATGACCATGAAACAAGATACAGTAATACAAAGAAAAGAACTTGATTGAAAAGTCTGTTGGATGATGAGGTGGGCCATAGCTTGGGCTGTTGTCAGAACTCTGGCATCCCAGGTGTGACCATGGAAAGAACCAATGTGACATAAGCATCTAAAGTTTGCTAGACATTTTGGGGTGGGTTTGCATGAAATCCATTAGCCTTGTTATGTCCTTAAAATACACTGGCATCCTAAGCTGTTTTAAAAAATCAATTATTGCGAAGTTTTGAAACTTAATTTTAAAATACAACAGAACTGGCCATTGGAAATGTTTGTTCTTTGCTCTTAAACTTTATGTGTTATTTCAACTTTGACTGTTTCTTTGCTTGTTTTTCAGAAGGCATTTTATGATGGCATGCGAGAGACACTAGAAAGGGATAGCTGACAAGGAAAAAATTAAAAATTGGATAAAAAGTAAATGAATAATGTCATATTACTAAAAAGATGAGAGGCTAATTTGTGCCGACTTTTTGCTAATTTTGTTCAAGCTTCAAAATGAGGAGCTGTCACCCGTTCTGTGTAGCGCTGATGACAGTGCCAATGATCCATGAAATAAGCTGCCGCTGGCTTTGTTCTGATAAGAATGAACAAATCTGCACAATGTTCGGCTCCCAGAATCTCATTTTCATACTTGCATGCAGGCAAAAAGAAATAAGCTGTTTGCAGGCTTGATTAATCAGACATTGGAGGGTTTTTTGTCTCTTTGATCTCTTTCGTCTCCTAGGTAACTTGCTTGACATTAATGTTGAGCTTGAGTAAAGACAATCAGGAATTGTCGACCAAACTGATATAAAAATTAAAGACCTTAACACTTTAAGTACTCCAGTAATGGTTCCGCTTTACTTCAGAAAACATCTGTTTTCATTTAATTAAAGAACAAAAGAGAACGGCATAAATATTTTTCATAGAGACCCATTATTCTATAAAAAGTTAAAGTATGATAATTGGTATTTTAAAATAAGTGCCTTGAAAGTGTTCAAAAGGGAGAAAAACTTCATGACTCTGTTACAAGCTAGTAATTTTGAGATGACTAAAATATTTTATAAAATGGATAAGCAGTTTATAGTTGTGTTAAATTAAGCTGTCGGAATCAGATGTTTCAAATGATTATCGGGAAACTTTATGGCAATATTTGCAAGAGGTACTAACTTTATTTTGAAGTTTTTACAAAATCTCCACTGTGTTTATAAGGATGTGCCATTATATCTATTTTATGACCCAATATGATTTACACACACTGGACCTGTAAAATTGAAAGGAATTAAAAAAATGTCGCGGTGCTTTTGCTCGAGGTTGTGCAGACGCCTTCACAAATCTTCCAAGTGGCTGTAAAGATGAATGCCTCAAGGGTCCAGCCAGGGCCCTGCTTTTCCAACCAGCTAAAGCCCTTATCTTAAATCCAAGCAAAGTACCATTAATCTTTTTGAAAGACCTTTTATGGCTTTTAATATATCCCAAATTAGAACATTTTACACCCTTGGTTCCTGAAATATGGTGATAAAAAGCCTTTAGAGCTTAATTTTCCTTGCCGCTCGCTCTGACCAATTTGCAGTTCTTTGTGATAATGTTTAGACACCTTAATTAAAATGCAGCAAAATATTGCTTGTTCTATATGGAAAATGCTGATACTTTGGCTACACATTCAAGAAATTCTGTATGCATTTTTTTTTTCATTAAAAAAGTCTTCTCACATTGTGTTACTGTAGTTATCTGATGACCCCAAACTGTTTTTATTATTATTTTTTCTTTATTTAATATAAAAGCTATGGAGCAAGCTTTTGGGGTGTTTACATAGGCCAGGAATATGGATTTTTCCTTTTATAGAAGTGAAAGGGTAATTCTAGTCTGCCTGTTTTATTTGTTTGTCATAGAGATGTACAGCACAGTATTCTTTTATATTCTGAAACTCAGGTTTGTCATTTTGACTAAAAAAACTGTTTCTTCTTGATGGGCTCTTCATTAACGGCCTTATTATCCCTTTGTATTTCTAAATATCCTTTTTCCATTTCTTTCTCCACAGAGAGATAAGTGAAACACATTCATTTAAGCATGCAGAGGTCAAAAACTACTACAGATTTTTCACCATACACACACACACACACACACACACACACACACACACACACACACACACACGAATTGCCTTGTTTTAGTGTTTATTGGTTTTGAGTGAAGAACATTCCATTTAACCTGGTCCTTAGTCTAAAGTGGGTAGAAAACTCACTCTTTAGGAGCATTGTGTGAAAGTGCTCCTAGGAACCTGGTATGGAATCCACTGTGCACTATAAAGAATTCTTAAAAGGTTATTCTGTGGCTTGATTGTGGTCTTTGTAATGTTAGCGAAATGCTGGTGATTCTGTGCTTGGCTTTATTTTTAGCTTTGTAAGAACACTGGAAGCATTTCCATTTGGCTATGGTCAGGTGGAGCGCCAGTCCGTTGGAGCATCTTGACTTGTCTGTATTATGTCTGGCAGCTCAGACAGGACCTCAGAAGTTGGTGATACAGAGCTGTAGCTCGATTTACAAGTTTGGGAAAGAACTTCCTCATGGTAACAGGTGTATAGCAAATATGGTTTCTGTCATGTTGTTTCTTACCGAAGGTAGTTTACTGAATTTAAATACAATACAAAGTAGCTGAGAGGTAAAGAGGACTTTGACCTGGGGAGTTAGTAAACTGTATGACCCATCACTGTTTCATCTGGCTTATTGTATGAGTGCCACTTGTTAACAGGTGGCACCACTGGGGCATCTTATTTGGTTTGTAATGTAAAGGGGTGGAATTGACAAGGAAATACAGATATTCAGGGAATGGGGTGGGGAAAGAGATTGTCATCCACATGAGTGTTGGTATCTTGCTGTGCATCTTAAACATAGGTCACAGCTACTTTTTGTGACAGAAGACAACTTCTTAGATTCACTTAGTGCTCCTCAGGTGTCCAGTTTTATTCCCACACTTCTCAGTCTCCTTGCACTTAGCTGCAGCTATGTGATTAACGCTGATGAGAAACATGTCTAGGAGACCCTCTGGTTCTGCCACATTCTGGTACCACAAGATGTATGAGGGCCCAGCCCGCCCTTTGGGACTGAAGTGAAACAAATAAAAGTTAAGGCGTTGCTATTTGTGGATTTGTTTGACACTGCACTGGCCACTGCACTAACCTGAGCAGCTGGTGGTAACTTAAGTCTTTTTTACGTAGGACAAGTACATAGGTTTTCAGTGAAGGGAATTTCATCTTAGTGAAAAATGACACAATAGCACCTTCTCTGAGTTTCTTTTTCTCCTGAGGTATAGTGATGCCCCGCCTCTTGATTAGCAGTTAACATTTTTTTAAAATCTCTCTCTCTCTGTGTGTGTGTATGCGTGTGTGTGCACATGTATGCACACATATGTCTATGGTTCAGATGTAGATAGAATAAGAATAGCATCGAATATTGGTTCAGACTTGCCATCTTGCTTGAGACAGGATCTCTGTGTCATGGTCTCCTACCCTGCCCTGCCTTGCAAGCTGTATGTTTTGCCCTAGAGAAGGTGTCTCTGAGTTTTAGAGATCTGCCAAAATCAGCTGAGTGATGTGTCAAGCGCTGCAGATTTCACCTTCCTAAGCTGACATCTTCTACTTGAGCTCTTCAGTTCCTTCCATGCCTTCCTAAGCTGCCAAACAGATCTCTAAAACTCAGCTTTTGATAGGCTAATTTGACTGGCTGTCTGTGTGTCCTTCTTTTACAGGTCTGCCGGTCTTCTAATATCTATTTAGTTGAATGAAAGAATAGAAAATCCAAGAAATATCAGAATTGAAAGCTTTGTTTTCAATTTGCTATACAGCTTTCTTTGTTTTGAGATAGAGTGTAGCTGTATATTGCTGAGTGCCTGGTGCTCACTGTGCAGTACATACGAATTGCCTCACTGGATATGATCCTTTTACTGGGAGTCCAGGTGTGTCCACTATGCCAACCTGGCTTCACACACACACACACACACACACACACACACACACACATGGAAGGACAGTTTACATCAAACTTGTGTACCGCTATTGCTGCCTAGGGGTGCTTCCTAGGAAATGCTTTGCATCCTGGAGAGTGCTAGAGAAATGCAGAAACAGAGACTTACAGGCTGAGCTAGAGAAGACATCTGGGTTGGGGTTCATGTTAAGTGAACCTTGCAGGGCAGCAGTTAGCAGTCAGGGAAGCCTGAGCAGTACCACTGCCCAGGAACAGCTGGGTCCTGGACTCCAGGACCCAGCTACTTCTGGTTCCCCTATATTCTTTTCTCTCTCAGATACTTAAAAGCTGTTGCCCATCATGCAGAGTGTATTTATGAAGTAGTAATTAGCTTCCCCATGTTTCATTAATCCCATCTGTGACTGCCAATCAGAGCCTCTGATCAGCATGAGATAACTGGTGTGGCCATACTGAGCTGCTGTAATTCTAGCCCACAGCAAAGAAAGTTGATGTCTCTGTCAGTCTGTTTTCAGCCTTATCAGGGCAAATTCCTGCTCAGTTTACAGAGTTGCTGAGGGAGCTTGAAGGGCCTCATAACTACCATAGTGGACCTCGAAAGGTCTGAGTTTGGGAGGGAGATGGGGCAGGTAGGACAGAGAATATTTGGGTAGTGGAGAGAAATTGAGGCCATATCTATAGATTTGTTATGCGTCCTTCAAAGGGCCTGAGCATAGGATTTCTTATTTTTAGACATGGCTTCTGAACCATATACTCCCAAGTTTTTGTACTATTATAATTCTTGGACTGGCTAGAATATTTCTTTTTACAATTTTTTCTTTTTTCTTTTATAATTCTTAGCTCGGTGTAAAAATTGCCAAAGCAATTGCCTGCCACAAGTTTGTTAAAGCCAAAAAAGAGGCTGAAAATTCACAGGCTGCTCGAAAGAAGAAGAAACTGGCATGGGGGTAAGTTTATTTAAGACCTGTGTCCTGGGATAGAAGAGAAGGCTTAGCATTTAAGAGCACCAGGGTTTAGTTCCAAGGACATACGTGCAGTTCCAGGGCACTTAATGTCCTCTTCTGGGTTCTGTAGGGACCAGGCATGCATATTGAAAATACACACATGCAGGCAAAATAACCAGACACATAAAATAATAATAATTTTTAAAAGTTGGAAAGAAAAAAGAAATCATGATTCTGTTGACTCGGTAGGAACTGTAGAAAGTCTGCTCATCCATGGAATCCAGTTTGTAGGCGACTTCCCCAGGGTCTTGTGAGGCTATCAATGTGGGGGCCTTGCCTCAGCCAGTGCTGTCAGTGAAAGTGTCAGTGCTTTGAGCGCTTACTAAACATGTCACTTTAGTAGAGTATTTTATTTTAGAAGTAAGTTGAGATTTTTATGCTCTTCATTTTAGGTTTGAAGCAAAGAAGAGATGGGAAACCAAAAGCAACATGGGATATATGTGACCTTGCAGAGTTCTTCAAGACGTTTGTTTATAGGCTGTCATGCTTCATTTGCTGAAAAGATTTTTCTGGCTTAGGTTAAATATGTCAGGGAATTGGTAAAGGTAGAAAAAGATAAGCATAAAACTTCAGAGCTGACTATAAACCCTTTTCAGTCTTTTTTTTCTCAGAAGTTTTTAATGGAAAAGAACATTTTTATATTTATGTAAGAAATTTTAAGCATATGTACAAGAAAAAAAGGATAGGATTTTATTTATTTGTTTGTATAAGCATACAGTTTAAAATCAATTTTATGTTTGATCTTTTTGGTCTAGCATAGCCTATGAGGTCCTTGGATCCCTTATCTGTTCTCAGCATGACTGTACTTTTTCTAGGATTGTATTTTTAAGATTGGCTTTGTTTATAATGGATTAGTCATAAATAGAAAGTTTTTCAATTGTTACTGATTTTACAGGTGACTTTAATGCTTTAAAAATAATTATTGATTCTTTTTGGAAGTAAAATGACTATTAGTCACACAGTAAAAGCAGTTGATTAATTTTTTGTGTAATATCAATGGAAATAATTAGAGTAAAAGGTGAACATACTATAGTACCTGGAGACTGATTTAAATTCAGATTTGGCTAGAAAATACCTTTCTCAATATCTCTCAACAATGTCTTTCTTTAAATTATGATTGTTTATGAAAAGGAAATGGTCTGATTGTGCTAGACAAACAGTTGTAACTCAAGAAAACAATAACTTTGGGTTGTCTAAGGGCTCGTTTGTTTTAACCCCTTCTCCCTGATACTCCTTGAATGATGGAATGAATTAATGAGATTAAAGAGAGAGCTGGTACCTGGGAAATCACTGCCCTTAGATGTGTGTTCACAGTCCTAAGGCGAAGAGGCTTTGGCAGTCATTTGATAACTGGCAAGACCATATGTGGATATGTGAAAAGTGAGTCATGAACATGATTATATCATTTTAGACTTAAAATAATCACCATTTTATTAACTTATAGTGATATGTAAATTGTCTCTATACAAAGAGTGAGTGAGTAATTAAGAGCCCAAATATTGGGGGCTAGAGAAAGCTAGCTCCATGGTTAAGAGCTCTGAATGTTAATCCAGAGATCCTGATTTCAATTCCCACCAATCATGGTTCACAACCATTTGTAAAGGGGTTTGATCTCTTCTGGTGTGTCCAAAGACAGCTATAGTGTACTCGTACAAACAAACAAACAAACAAACAAACTTAGGGAGCCAATGAGTGTATAAACAAACTCGTACAAACAAACAAACAAACAAACAAACAAACAAACTTAGGGAGCCAATGGATATAGTACTACCTGAAGACCCAGCTATTCCACTTCTGGGCATATACCCCAGAGACACTTTAATACACAACAAAGATATATGCACCACAATGTTCATAGCGGCTCTATTTATAATAGCCAGAAGCTGGAAGGAACCCAGATGTCCCTCAGAAGATGAATGGATACAAAAATTGTGGTACATATACACAATGGAATACTACTCAGCCACCAGAAACAATGACTTAACCAAATTCTTAAGAAAATGGCTGCATCTAGAGAATATCATCCTGAGTGAGATAACCCAGTCACAAAAGAACAGACATAATATGCAGTCACTGATAGTGGGATGCTAACCCCAGAGGCTTGCACTCTCCCAAAAACAACTCACAGACTGTATGAAGTCCAAGAAATAAAGAAAACAAAAAAATATACATATATTTACAAAACAAGAAGACTTTGACTATTTCCATGTTGCGTTTTGTTTTGCATGTACTTTACGCTTATTGTAACTATTAGGTTTTCAATGCATACTGTCAAGCCCTTGAAAAAAATCAAGTACTGACTAAAAAAATATATTCACATGGTAAAAAAAAAAAAAAAAAGAAAAAGGTCCAAATAGCAAATCTTATAACAAAAAGCAAGATCTAGGAGATTGGATATCCACTGACTCATCTTAATGAAAAGGTATCTTCATAGATGTTCCTGAGTACTGTTTACTTACAGCAACCTACTTTGGACTCCTGGTGGTTGAATGAATACGTGTTTAACGATATAGAAATTTTTTTCACACCCACTATACACTTAATTCCTAGTATGGATGGGTTTGTATGTCAGGCCATAGAACATAAGTTCTCCTTGGAACTCTGCCTTAGTTTTGTATTTCCTTATACTTACGTCTATAGGTCTGGTGACTTGACAGCATTTTCCATTTGGGCCAGACTTAGGAGACTATGACTCAGAGTCTAGTCACCAAAGCCCTATTTGCCCACACCAGTGATAGCAGTTTGCCTCTCGATGCCCAGTCTAAGCTTTGTTTTTTTTTTTTTTTTTTTTTACGACATATTTATTTACATTTTACGTGTATGAATGTTTTGCCTGCATATATGTCTGTGTACCATGTGCATGCCTGGTATCTGTGGAAGCCAAAAAAAAGAGGTGTCATATCCCTGGGACTGGAGTTTTGGATGGTTGTGTGATATCATGTGGCTCCCCAGATCCTCCAGAAGAGCAACCAGTGCCCCTTAACTTCTGGACCCTAACTATGCCAGTCTCTAATGTTCTGGGACTGGCTGTGTCTATAGGGCATTTTAAACTGAGTGGAGAACATTCAGTCAAGTCAGACAAGGGACTCAGTTGGTGAGAAGTCACATCTCCCAACTTCCTACTCTTGTGGGCATGGAATGTAGAGTTTTAAAATATACTGCTGTGGTCAGAAAGTAAGAGGGAAAGGTTAGGTGAGGAAGGGGCACAGTGCTTTGTATATATCTGCTGATCTCTTATTTGGTATTAGTTTTATTTGGGATGAGCTGTAATATAACTTACAGATACTTTATTCACTAGAACACTAAAATGGCAATGTTATTCCTAGAATACCAGTATTGCCTGCAGGGTCATTTGTCCTTCCTATTCTGGCCACATTAAAATAGGGGTTCTTAGTGGATCAGTAATACCCTTGGCCCCTAAAGCTTCAACGTGTACATTTACTGCCTCCAGAACACTTGAATTAGATTAGTAATGTGATTGTCAGTTACTGTTGAGTGAGATTAATATGTTTTAGGCCATTGGTATGGCATTAATGTAACATGATTTATTGTCTGAGTACTTGAGGCCAGAACAGCATACTGAAGAACAGTAATTTTGAGCTTTACTGCTTGGTTTTGAGAAGTAAAGTTGGTAGTGCATTCTTGTTTAGGAGCCCTCAGGGTGTTTCTGATTTCAGCAGAACATTCTCTTTCTTTCACCAAAAGGAGAGTTTGACTATGTAATCTTAAGCTTGCTATAATTAGTTCTGATGACAGTTAAATACCTCAGCCAAGCCTGTAAATCAGCAGTAAACTCTGACTTCTGCCATTGGTAATAAATCTCAAGCACTTATTTTGGGGACAGGCAGATGAAGGAAGGGCAGGCCTCTGACAGAAATAAAATGCTGTTTGAATGTTAGGTAACAACTGTAAACCTCACACTTAACATCTGATGCCACTTTACACCTTTTGTCTAAACTGTCTTTGAAGTACTTTAGTAACTTAGGTTGTTAACAGCTGAGGAGAACTTGGAATTCTTGTTTGTATTGTGTGGTGTGTGCTGCTGTGTGCCTGGGCATTCTTCTATAGTCCTCTCTACCTCATTCGAGATGGGGTCTCTCGCTGAATCCGCAGTGTGACTAGAGCCCGACAGGCAGGACTGTACATGGCCATGCCTGGCTTTTACATGAATTTTGGGATCCAGGCTCAGTGCCTCCTCCTTGCGCAGCAAGTGCTGTTAGCCACTGACTCATCTCCCCAGCCCAGGAAATTAAAGTTCTTAAAATATGACTGTATTACTTTCAAAATTTTTGCATTAATTTTGTTAGAGAAAAATTACTGGCTAGGCTTTTTGGAAATACATATCTTAATAACTAAATATGTTATACAGGTATTAAATTGGTGTTTTATTGGGTTCCTTTTTGAAATGTGGTCATCAGATTCATAGCCAGCTGATATAATTCAAGTGTTTTATGTTGGCAGAATTTGCCTAATTTTAGTTTCTAGCAGGGGAAAAAACACTTTGCATGTCAATTTAATAGTTTTAAAAGCCAACAGTTTATTTATTGGCTTAAAATTTACACTCTACTCAAGTCTTAACTCTGACCTTGATGAAATAAATAGCAATACTTGGGCAAAATATGCACAATTTTTCCAGAAGCAAATGTAGATTGGTATTTGTGGCATCAGTACCTTCTGACCTGATAACAAGCCTGAAGTGCTCTGTAAAGCTGAGGGCTTTGCAGACTCCCGGCAGCAAGCACATTTTGTGTGCTTTTCTTCACTCACTATGTATATGTGTGGTGTGCATTTGTGTTTATGTCTGTATTCAGTTCAGCTAGTCAGCATGACTGAGGATCCTGTCTCAACCCCCTGAGTGCTAGGACTAGAAGGCCACCATGGTTGCCCAGCTTTTATGTGTATTCCAGGCATCTGAATAACAGGCCTCTAACTCGAAACACTGCACTATCTCCTCAGGCCACTTGATTTATTTTTATTATGAATTAATCAGAACATGTCTATTTTTCAAGTTTAAATTAATGTTATCCTAGAGTATTAAGGCATTTTATTAATGTATATGTGCACTTTTAAAATTTCTTAGTGGTTTAAGGAATATTTTTGTTCTTTGACAGTTTCATATATGTATATAAAATGTATCTTGATCATATCCACCCCAACTCTCCCCTCCCATTCCCTAACATGTCCCTATCACCTTCATCTATATAAAAATAATGACAGTGAGGATGATGATGATGATAACCTACTGGGGTCTAATTAGTGCTGCCTACATACATAGGGGTGTGAGTCCTTTCACTAGAGCTTTGGAAATCTTCAAATGATCACTACCCCAAAGAAATGTCCGCATTCAGTGACCATCACCAGCCATGAGCTCTTCAGCTAGGGGTGGGGCTTCATGAGTGTTGGAATGTTGACTGGCTTGGTCTTGTGCTGGCCTCCTGTGCATTGGCCTCTAGGAGGTAGCATGTGACAGCATCCTCCCCATCCTCTGGTTCTTTCTTTGCTTCAGTTCCCTCACCTACAGTGTTCACTGAGCTTTGAACATGTGTTCTTGATCTTTATAAGATATTAAAGTCGGCAGCCATTTTCCACATTGGAGATTGAGTATGCCATAGGTTTTGATAAATATGCAGAGCTGCATTCTTTAGTCTGTGTTGTTTTATTCCTGTCCTTACTGTCCATCTTGAAAGGAGAAAGTTTCTTGCATACACGTTGGTGTTGTGGCTATAGAAGTCAGTGAACTCAGAAAAGAACAAGGCAGTGGCAAATTGTGGTGGACATGAAGAAACTTGGAGTCACTGTTGCCTTTTTGCCATCTCTTTCTCTCTGCTCATTGCTGAGTGTCCTGCAGTAGTTGTGGCTGTTCCGGGGTGTTGTCAGCTATAGTAATGCCCTCGGAGTAGTTTTTTGCCTGCTGTCTCTGGTGACTGATCTCTGGAACCCAGCTACAGGCTCTGGTGGGACAGATCTGCTTGTAAAATTAAGGAGTAACTGAGACATAATTGCATTTTATTGGTATTAGTAATCCCTTTTTAAACTCAAGAAAAAAACAATAAAAATTTCTAAGTGAGATTTTTAAGCATTGGGTGTTTAATATCTGTCTTCCACATTCAGATCAGACTTCTTAGGGTGATAATACACAGGAATGAAAAGGGGGGCTGTGCTTCCACTCCCAAATGCTCCTATGCCAGGTTTCTACCTGTTTGTCTCGTACCACTTGAACAATTGCTACCTGCCACCTCCTGATTGTGACCACCTCTTGTTAAATTGCTGTAAAGGGGCTTGCTCAGTTTCAGGTATGAGGGTGGAATGAGGTAATCCTTTCCCACCTCTCATTTCTGAAGGGTGTGTCTGTCCAGTTATTACTTGTTCATTGAACCTGGAGCTCAAGAAACTCCAGTACAAGCTGTAATTATTGATGTCTGTTTTATTTTCATCTGCAAGCTCTGGCATTTGATCAAGAAGTTAATATATCACTTCATCTCCAGGCTAAATGTCTCAGCTCTCGAGGTTTTATTATTTGATGGATAGTGTACAATTAATGACTGCCCTGAAAGAAAAGTGTATTTATTTGTAAGGTGTATGATACTAGAAGTAATTATGAATGTCACAGGGAGTGGTGAAACCGGGAAGCTTTGAGTTCCTTTGAATTCCTACCCCAGTAATATCAGAAATATTTTTTGGAATCCTTCTCTGTTAGCTCTGAAGTGATTCTGGTGTCTGCAAAGATGAGTAAGTGCAATCTGATAGGGAATAGCATGGGCTACATCTCAGACCACTCAGCATGTACATAGTTATTAATGACTCAGTTTTTTTTCTGAACATACAGAAGTTATTCACGTGTTAACTGAAGTAGCCCAGGCATGCAGACTGCAGTTACTAGTCATTTGTCACATGTCCCCGGTCCTAGCTGGCTATAGTTGCTGTCTAGCTCAATGACTGGTAGTCTGGTGCTTGTGGGGAATGGGTATGTCGATGCCCTCACTTCCCCAGCTTCCAGTGGTGGTGCATGACTGAAGAATGAATGTGCTGCTTTGTACAGTCCTTCCTAACTTTAAGCTGGGAGTTTCTCCTCAATGGTATTAGTGTGTCCCTACGTTAGAAAGGCTGCCTCAGTGCCTATCCATGTTAGAACATTGTCATGAATGTGTCTCCAAAATGCAGTAACTCAAGCACAGTAGGAGTTAGTTTTTTTGTTCATCTGAGGGGCAAAGGTTGATTCCACGAGGAGCCTCTGCTTCATGCAGTTACTGAAAGATCCAGGCTGCCAGCAACTTTTTACCTTCACTTAGGAAACCCTAAGTGTCACCACCTTAATCATCCTGATGTTACAACAAAGGAGGCTGGGGAATACAGACTGCTGATTTTAGGAAGAAAAGGAAATCAACTTAATGAGTAGCTAGAAGCATCTATTGCATTGTCTCTTTCACACATGATCATGCTGTGGTGAGATAGCTTTGCTGATACAAAACACAGAGTACTTTCTGTAATTTGGTACAATCATTTTACTCAGATATGTTGCCAAAGCTTTATTAGAATCGCCTCTTTTAACAATATAGTGTGTGGTGGCAGATAGAGCAAGTGCCGAATGGGTGTCATTGTGCTCAGGGAGTGAGGCAGAGGCACTGAGAGGCCCAAGTCTCATGAAGGACTGTGGGACTGTATCAGGAAGACATTTGAAGAAAGAGCATCTCAAGCAGAAGGGGCAGGAGATGTACTTGAGGAGCAGCAAGAGACTTATTAGCACAAAGGAAGATGATCAGGAAGGTACTGAAGCTTCAGAGTTGGCCTAAACCAGATTCCTGATATGTAGAGGATCCTTACCTGCTTGGAATGGGGTATTTCTGGGGATCCTGATGCAAGGCAAGGAGAGGAAGATTGCAGGCTTCTATGGAATGCCAGTCATACTTTAGACTTGCTACATCAAGGATCCTGGGGAATGTGTTAGAAATGTCAGATGGACATCTCCAGAAACATGGAAGATAGTTTTGAGGAGAGGTTTTTAAAATATGCATGCTATCAACAGATACTACTGAGCTGTCCAGCAAGACAGAAGATGTGGCTGTTGTTTACATCAGATGACAGAGAGTCAAGTTATGGTCACAAAGAAACCTTAAGCTGGGGTAGAAGTACATGGTACCTTAGGTGGGTGTCCTCGAAGTGATACCTCAAGTCTATTCTGAGAGTGATGTACACACTTAGGTACTTGAGAAACCTAAAGAGAATGATGCGGAGCTGACAAGATTGACTGGCACCCAGGGGCAGAAAAAGCTCCACATGAATCCTGCCCGTGTCATTTTACACACGATTCAGATCGTCACGGCCTAGAGAAAGGCAGTGTCTGATCAAGAAGTCTTCCTCAGTGAAGAGAAGTTCTCTAGAATAGGGTGAACTTGGCAAACAGGACAGCACTGGGGAGTGTTCTCACTGAGGTAGCTGTCTGCTGTGTACTGAAGGTAGGTGCTCTAAAGAGGGAAATGTTCGTGTGTGCAGTGTACCTGGACAGGACATCCTGGATGTGGATAGTGGGTCAGCATCTCCCCTGGGAGATCTATGTGGACAAAGCAATATGCAATGGTGAACTTGAAACCAGAAAGGTTCAGTTTATGCCCAGTCTTCCTGGTGGCTAGGATTAAGTGCGGAATACACTGGGATAGATGAATGTGTGCTGAGTCTGAATCTAAATTGTGGCCTGACTTGAGAATTCAGGAAACTGGGTCTCAAATACCCTCAGTCCTCCAGCTCTCATACTCTGACCCCAATCCCAGATAGACTTGTTTATGTGTGGTTTTTGGAGAAGAAGCCTGTGTGTGTGGCGGGGGTTGGGGGATAACCAGGATTAGGTGAGATTGTGAGAGTTGGGGAAGAGACCAAAGCCAACAGGTATGTTCTTTCTGTGCAATACAATAAGGAGACCCTCACTGGATGCTAAGCAGACTTCTTGGCCTCCAGAATAGCATACTAGATAACCTGATTTATAATTCTGAATGTGATCAGCACCCACCTATTACAGAATCACATGTTAAAATTTAAATGTCAGGGTCCTTCTGGGGAGTAGAGGTAGATGGTACAAGAAACAGCATCTGAAGTCCTGTGGCCTCCACACATGTGCACACATGTGAATATACAATCTTGTGACTAATGTATCCTAGCGAAGACAGGCTCTCTTTCCTACATGGAGAAACTGGAATAGGAAAGACAGACAAACAAGCCAGCATATTGCCAAATACCACTTGGAAAGAAGTATGCTATATAGTGCAAACAGGAAGTCTATTACTGGATCATTCACTAAAACACTTGGATTGCAAAAAAACACAATGGAAGGCTGGCTCCATCCATATCAAAGATTCTGTTGGAGTCCTCACTTGACACTTGTTTCCTTGGCAGCAGTGTTCCTGAAGAAAGCCCAAAGTCCACATGCAAAAAAATTTGTTCCCAGATGTGTCTGTGTATTTTGGAAGACATTTTTAATTAAATCAATACCTTACCAGAAGTGGCTGCAACCATTTTTGGAGCCTTGTAAATTAATTGTGTCCATTAGAAGTGATCTTTCTGCAAGATCCTTGTCCAGTCCCTTTACCTCTCCAGCCTTGAGGCAGGAAAGATTACCCATGGGTCTTAACCATCAGTGTGCCAGTAGAGGGTATTTTAAGGTTAAGGTAGGAATACAAGCTCTGGATAGGAACCATGGCTGAACTAAATAATCACAGGCTTTGTAGTGCTTCTGTTCTAGTAGGGAAGACAGGTAAACCCTGCTGGACCACAGTGGTAGTACCCAAGCAATCCTGGCCAGCAATACCAATATCACCTAATGTAGGCTCTAAATTAGACACCACCGAAACAAGACTTGGAATTCTGATGTACAAACTGGGCTGAGAATGTACCAGTGACCAGTAGACATGTAGAAGGCCACGTTGCTGACATGCAAATGTTAAACAGGGAAACAGTGCTGGACTGCAGGGCAACTAGATTCAGATCTCAGCTCTGCAGCTTAAGGACATGTAACCTACACATCCATGATCTTTGTGTTGGGTTCTTTTGAAAAAGATGGGGATGGGAGGAGCACCCAAATGAAGTACCACTGAAGATGAAAGACTACTATGGAAGTACTTCATAGCAGCCGTGATGCTTGTGTGAAAAGCTGCACCTTAGACATTCTGTCTGTACAAGGATGGGCAACCTGGGAGATAGGTAGTGTAGAACAGTCAGTAGCCAGCCATGTAGACTCCCCTTTCATTTTTCCCCCCTAAACTCAAAAGTTGCTGCCGTTTAATGGAACTACACAGTTCACAGATACCACACCCCTCCTGTCAGCCTCACTATCCATCAGAATTGCCAGCACTGTCAGTAACACTGATATAATAAACTTCATGCTGAGGATTTTCTGGAAGAGACATTAGTGAATGCAGTTACTCTGTTTTCGAAGAATTCCTAGATGAGCCGAAGGTAAACGTCACAAGACACTGAAAGAGGTTGCCAGTGCTTGCCTAGCATATACAGAGCCTTAGATTCAAACCCTGGTGCCACATGACCTAGGCATGGTGGAATGTGGATAGAATTTTAGTATTCATGAGGTGGAGGCAAGGGGATTTGGAAAATCAAATTTACCTTTTGCTGTGTAATGAGTTCAAAACCAGCTGCCGAAGATACATGTGACCCTGTCTTTAAAATATTGTGCAAACGACGATACAGTGATAGAGAAGTGCAGGCTTTGGAGCAAAACGAATTTGACCTCAGGCCCCGGGCACTCATTAGCTGCAGACACGCTCCGCCTTTGTGAACTGCCATCTAGCTTATGCTGTAGAGTTGTTGGGACCAGCATGTAGAGCTTAGCGCAGGGCCCAGTGTGTGTAAGTACTCAGCAGTATAGATTCTCCGTTCCTTTTTATTTAAGACATTTTCTTCCTGGATCTTCAAGAGAGTAAGGCCCTTGTGACTCTTACATCTAGGCAGTTTGCTTTCTTTGTTACTTAGAATTTGCCACAAAGAATCCAGTTTGAGTAATCTCCTTTCTCTGCTGTGCCCTGCTCCTCAATACAGCTTGTCCTAAAGCAGCATCTCCTGCAGTACAGCTTGGTCAACAACAGGTAACAAACATGCCATTCTCAGTATATCCCACACTTCAGATTTTGCCACAAAGAACCCCACAGTTCTAAGTCCCTCTGATGAACTAATAAAAGGACTTTGTTAGTTCCTTTGGAGTTAGCTCTTGGTTTATAGATACTCTGAGGTGTAATGTCTTTGAGACTGTGTAAAATAAAATTACATGGCTTATGGAGATTTTACAAATGTACACAAATACAGCATGCAGTATGCTCAGTCAGTGCAAGTCCTTGCCCAAGGCTGTGTGGTACATGGCCTAACAAGTCTTTTTATGCTGCATTACAGGACCTTTCTCACTGCCTCATGCACATGGCGAAGTGTTCAGTAAATATCTACTGATAGAATCAATTAACTCAGGAACACTTTTTTTTTTTTTAATTTTACCCTTCCTGAGACATTTCTGTGTTACTTGTTCTTAATATGTCTTTTTGAAAGCAGAGATCATTTACAGTCTTGTTTCCTCATCTTACTGATTTTTAAGCTGCTTGAAGACTATAAAACTTCTCTGTTGATGTGCATATGGACATACATACTTATTTGTATACAGTGTTAGTCCACCCATGCCTTCTAAGTTTCTTACATCTGTGAAAACACTTGTTTAAGTACTCCTGGGATGCCTAGCCAAACTGCAGCTGACAGTTTGGCTCCTATGTACTTTGCCCTGCTCAGCAAAGCCATTGTGGCCAACCACACTTGTAATTATGTTGTAGTTGAAAACATATAAGACCCACTTCCAGTCACTGGGATTTAAGGACAGCAAAGGTAACATTAGGACAAACTAATGTAAGTCTTATTTAGGAGAAATGTCTTTCCTATTGTCTATGTTTAAAGTCCTGACAATTCTTGGTATATTTTTTTCCTTTATCCTCTAGTTGTGAGAAAATACAGCTATCAGAGACTTAGGATTTTCCTTAACCCTTAATGAACTGAGCACTCAAGACTTTCCTGAAAGCAGGAGGGAAGATAAGGCAGACAACCGTATCAAGTACCTTGCTTGACCTCTAAAAATACCTAACCAGGATTAGTCCACAGGAAGGGGAAACCAAAAGGGAGGAAAAATGAAAATCCTTAAGTAGTGCCATCCAAAGGAAAATCTGGAAAGTTCAGCTGAAGTTCTGGAAAGATTAGCATTAGGATATTCAGGAATTAAGCAGTGGGTTTTCTCCTTTTGGGGTTGAAAAAGAAATCATCCACAAGACAAAGAATGGAATTATTTGGGCCCAGAGGGAATTGTCATGCATTGTACACTGTCCAGGGGGCTGCAGAAGGATTACAGCCACCATTGTGGCTTCTGTGGAATGAAACAGCAAACCATGTCTAGTGGTTGCTAAGCAACCATTAGCCCAATGCTGCCCTTTTCCATTAAACATTATCTGCCTTCTTAGATTGTTTTAATTTACTTTTAAACAAGAAAGGTAATGCAGCAGAATTACCAGTGATACTAACAATGAAAATGTGAAGATTTTTGTAAAGGTTATATCACTCTTGGGTGGGATAGTTGGTGGTAGTGACAGTTGGCTGAAATCTTAAAACATTTTATCTCGGGTCCTCTCAGATCTCATGATAAACACACAGAGAAAGGAGAAATGATGGTAGGCTCTGATATTGTGGAACTTAAGCCCATCCAGGTTGAATATTCTCCATCCTCTTCTGTGCCCTGGTCCTCACTACCACTTGTCCCAAAGCATCGTCCCCTTCAGTCCAGCCTGGTCAACAGCAGGTAACATGTCATTCCAGCTTGCTTGCTTTGTAGGCACCTGAACACTTGGCATGGGTAGATATGAGAAGGATATGGAAATAACACCTGACTGCACAAGGAATGCTTCAGGTTCATAAAGAGGAACATGGGGCTGCAGCCACCATCTTCCAGCTAACTCACCAAAATGATGAACACAAAGGGAAAGAGGAGAGGCACTCAGTGTATGTTCTCCAGGCCTTTGAGGAAACATGGAGTTGTTCCTTTGACCACATACACGTGAATCTACAAGAAGGGTGATGTTTTAGACAACAAGAGAAAGGGCACTGTTCAAAAGGGAACACCCCATAAGTGTTACTATGGAAAAACTGGAAGAGTGTCACCCAGCATGCCGTGGGCAGCATTGTAAACAAGCAACTTAAGGGCAGGCCGGATCAGTGTGAGGATTGAGTACATCAAGCACTCAAAGAGCAGAGACGGCTTCCTGAAGCGGGTGAAGGAGAACAATCAGAAGAAGAAAAAGGAAGCCAAGGAGAAGGGCACCTGGGTTCAGCTGAAGCACCAGCCTGTGCCACCCAGAGAAGCTCACTTTGTGAGGACTAACACGGAAGAGCCAGAGCTGTTGGAGCCCATTCCATACGAATTCATGGCCAAATGTACAAAAAGGAATAAAGGACCTGGACTGCAAAAAAAAACAAACAAACAAATACAAACATGCCTGTTAGAAAAAGAAGTGTTACTTAGGAACCTACTTGCCATCCAGTTTTAGATATTAGCCACCTATATAAGAGAAAACCCAGGTGACCAGCAAAAATATATATACAATCAGAATTACAAAAGATTTCCTTCTGGCTTGTCATATAGTTTGTTTATAGCCTATGTCACGTATCAGTGGGTTCACCATTTTGCTTATAGGACCTTTTTTGGAAGGGGTTCTGGGCAAGTCAGTGGTTGCTTCCATGAACTGGGTGCTAAAAACCATACACGTGAAGTTAGCTCCTTGATTGTTACACCACACACCAAATGGCTGTGTTGCTTGAGAAGGGAACGTGGACAGCTGTGTTCTGATTCTGATTTTCTTACTTCTGTGGCCTTGGGCAAGGCTTTTTGTTTGTTTGTTCTTCATATAAGTGGGCTGTCCTGAGAAATTAGCAACAGACATAGATGGTGATCATTATTAATAATAATATAATTATTGCCTTGTTGTTGCTGTTTCCATGTCTGATTAGTATTCAGGTTGCCCTTTGTTTCTTCCCAAAATTCCATGTGCATAGGAAATGTGGTATATATGCCATTCTGGAAGGCTTCTTTAATAGAAGGGGATACTGCTCTGTGGAGTAACTGATTTCCTTCAGACTGTAGCAGGCCAGTATGTTAATGCAAGGGTACAAAGCCTTGTCAGGACAGGTGGTAGCCAGTGCATCAGGTTCTACCATGTGCTGAGACAGCTGCCACCACCACCACCATCATCATCACTATTATTTTTTTTTCCTTTTTTCCTCCTTTTAATGTAATCATCACAGTGGGGAGCACTTCATATTATCTTCATAATCTTAAAATTCTGTGAAGGAGTGGAGTAAACTATACTTATCTTCTTTTTATAAATAAACAAACTTATATGCAAAAAGTTATAGAACTTTCCAAGACTAAACTTACGAATGTGGCAAAGCAGGGCTGTATTATCCTATCTCTAGCCTTGGCCAAGAAGGCCTTCTAGAAATAAGGGGAAAGGCCTGTGCCAGTCACCCACTGGCATAAAATTTAAAGACCCAGTCATCTGGTGTGCCAATGAGGCATAAAACTGGAAGACCCACCCAGCAAAACAGTGACAAGTGACAACAGAATCTATGTGATTAGATTACCATCATTTCCCAGGCAACCAGTTCATGTTATTATCTCAGCAGTTAGCGGTGTGTCCTCTGTAGAAAGATCTAAAGAAACAGTATTTTGGTGTCTTAATGCAGCAAAACCAGAAGAAAATTTTAGTGATCTGTTCATTCAACACACCCTTAGTCCTACAGGGGAGTTTTCTAGGAGCTAATCTGTTACAGGATAGAGTACAGTCTTACAGTCATTTTCCTTTTAGCTTACACTATAGTGCAGAAGAATGATTTCACCAAGAGATCACTCATCACCCACAAAGATTAAAAAGTACCCTTGGGATGACAAAGGCATTTGTGCTTCTAGAAGGTTTTACAATGGAGATGCAACCCAACTGGGAAGGGACTGGGACTTCACAGAGGAAATGAGACTGGAATTTGATTGTAGAAAGTGAGGAATGAGCAAAAAGAAGAGGGTTCTATACAGAAGCAAAGGACTTGTGAAAGAGAGGAGGGACCTATGCTGAGTTCCAATTCTGACCCTTCTGTATTTACATCTTCAGAGGCTACATGACATTGAGGCTCAGAGATCCCAAGATTGCTCATCCATGTGCCTGATCTCTGTGGTGGTCAGCTTTGCCAGGACATCGGCCTCTGTAGACACTGCCTATGGCATTATTACCTGGTGTCTGTTTCTATATCTGTCATTCACTCTTGGCAATGTGGATGAGTCACAACCTTTGTTTCCCTCTATTGTTGAGGAACTGGAAACTATAACCTGCTGGGACAGCACTTCTGGAAAGAGCAGAGGCAGGAAGGGAAACTGCACTCCAGGAACAAGCACATGGGGTGCTGCATACCCAAAGAGGACTCCTTTTCCTCTCAGAATGCAGAATGGCCAGAGTTTTCTAAAAAAAATAAAAATAAAAAGCAGTTGCTCCTCAGTCTTCAGTGCCCTCTGTGTGTCCTTTGGGGGTCATGAGTATAGCTGAATGGGAAGTTACCTCTATGATCATTATCATCATTCACATATAACTATCACTTACTTAAAAGGACAGATGATAGACAGTTTCCCGGTCTATGTTCCTTGAATTAATTGAATTAAATTAATTGAATTAATTAATTAAAAATGAGTTAATTGAATTAAAAATGACAGTGAAGCTAAAACAGCTCAGCATTTTTGTCTCATTCCTAGTTCTTGAGCTTTAAGTAATATATTCATGGTGGCTATCACTCTTGATCGAAACTCTTTAAATTAGTGGTTCTCAAGTGGTTAGCCACAACCCCTTTACATGTTGCATATCAGATGCATATCAGATATTTACATTACAATTCATGACAGCAAAATTACAGTTATGAAGTAGCAATGAAATAAGAGCAAGGGGAAGAAGAAAAAGATGTGAATGTATTTTTCAAGGGTATAGCTGTAATCACGCATTTCCTCAGTGGATTTTGTGTCTTGAAGTTTCTGCCTCCTCTGATAGCACTGTTCTACTGAGCTCAAGTCTTCAGCACATAGCCTTTAGGGACATAAAAGATTTCAGATCACAACAAGCTGCTATAGATCTGCTCATTAGTTTTCAGTCAAACTATTTCAATAGCATTTTTCTAAGTCTTGTTGTCTCCAACTTAAACCAATACAACAACTTACATGGCACTTCCAGAACATTCTTCCAAAGGTAAACCTCTGAGCTCACTGTCAGTGGTGTCTCATAGTTTCTAATGTCAAAATTCCTATTGTCAAGAACATGCACATTTTTTTCTACACCCTTATAATAAACTCTAGCCTGTTCTCTTCTGATAGCTATTTACCTTTGGTCCATCCTGTTATTCCAGAAAGGCCTTCTTACATCATTGTACTTCAAGTGCCCTACAGCCATGACTGGTGTAGAAGAAAAGTCATTTCTTGCTCGAACTTCATGTGTCCATGTGTCCCTCTTATTTCTGTATTTTCTTCGTGCTGTGGTAGACTTGGTGCTTTGCATGAAGGTGGCCCTCTTCCTACTTTCAAATTAACATTCGTGATTCTGTGTGTTGCACAGAATCTGTGCAACAGAGATAGGATATAGAACACTGAACAGTTTAAGGCACTGAAATGTACTAGCATTTAAAATAACACTAAACCATTTGTATAGACGTACTTCTAGAATGAGCTGCTAATGCCTTGTGCATAACCAGAATGAAATGAACATAATTCGAGTCTTTTGCTATTTCAGGACAGTCACTATAATCATCACTTGTTTTCTGTAGCCATTGGCTGTCCAAAGGGCAGTTAGGGGGGAAAGAGTTGCTCCTGTTTTTCTTTTTTCTTTCTCTCTATAGCTCCTGCCCCCTCCCACAGCTGCATTGTTAGACTTTCAGTTCTCCAAAAGACCATAAGTTTTTACTGCAGCAGCTGCTGTCTTTTCCATAAACTGCAAAGTCATAGTCAACAGAGTAAAGACAATGATCTTTGTGCAACTACACAGTTGCATCAGATTCCTCAAGGTGGAGGTCATGCTGTTCTTTATGCAATTATAGGCACACTGAAGAAATGAATCTTAAGGAGATCTACTTGTTGGTTCTGTAGGTTGTATTCCAGACAGAAAATGCAGAAAGAATCCTTTGAATGCTGGTTGGAGCAAAAAATGGAAACCAGAACCTGAGTCCCTAGCTCTGATGCAGAACTGGCCTTCCCTCACAGGTTACTTTCTGGAATATTGAATTTGATTTAGATGTGTCTATCTTTTGGGTATCTATCTGGGTTTCTGGAAGCATACTCATAGCTCAATGTTTTGCTATGCATACATTTGCTGCTGTGGCTCTCCTCATCTTAAGATGATGTTCTTGAGACAGTGACGTTGAGAAGTGTACCAGAAGTTGGCAAAGGGAAGAATGGCCAACCCTTTGTCTGTCTGTATCTCTATTGTAGTCAGCTACTAAAAGTGTCAGAGAGTGGGCTCAGCCCAGGACTCATACCTTTTCAGCTCTTGGCACATTTTCAGATCACATTTTAATTGGCAGTAAAAGTACCAGTAAAGCAGTTCCCAGAGATAAAGGCCTGGTGAGAAGGGGATCCTAATAGCCAGGGGGGCAGAGAGATCTCTGCCGAGTGTGCACTGAAAGTGCCCCCCTGCCCTGCTGGATCCAGGGACCAGGAACCCAGCATTGGGACTTCTGTTCCCACCCAGCGGCATTGGGGCGCAGAACATGGCTCGGCCCATCTGCCACCTGGACCAGAGGACATCCCGGGACACAGACCAGGTACAAGGGAAAGGCAAGAACATATCACTGACAACAAGATGGCAAGAGGAAAGCAAAAGAGCATATCCCAAGGAAACCAAGACAACCTGACAACACCAGTACCCAGCTCTCTCATCACAGCAAACAGCGGAATGCCAAACACTCCAGAAAAAGAAGACGCAGACCTAAAATCATACCTCAAGATGATGATAGAGATCCTTAAACAAGAACGGGAGGAAAAGCAAAAAGAATTAGAAGCTTTTAAAGAGGAAACAAGAAAAACACTCAAAGAAATCAAAGAACTAGAGGAAAAGAGATCCAAAGAGATGAAGGAATGGAAGAAGGAATTTAAAATGGAAATTGACACAATAAAGAAAACACTAAAAGAGATAACTCTAGAGGTAGAACACCTAAAAAAGAAATCAGGAGTCACAGATGCAAGCATTTCCAGTAGACTACAAGAGATGGAAGAGAGAATCTCGGGGGCCGAAGACAACATTGTAAACATAGACAAAACAGCCAGAGAAGATGCAAAAACAAAAAAGCTCCTAACCCAAAATGTCCAGGAGATCCAGGACACAATGAGAAGACCAAACCTAAGGATAATAGGAATAGAAGAGGGAGAAGAATATCAACTAAGAGGCACAGTAAATATCTTCAACAAAATTGTAGAAGAAAACTTCCCTACCCTGAAGAATGAGATGACCATGAGCATAAAAGAAGCCTTCAGAACTCCAAATAGGTTGGACCAGAAAAGAAATTCCTCCCGACACATAATAGTCAAAACACCAAGTGCCAAAGCAAAGAAAGAATACTAAAAGCAGTAAAGGGAAAAAGGTCAGGTAACATATAAAGACAGAGCAATCAGAATCACACCCAATTTCTCAACAGAGACTATGAAGGCTAGAAGAGCCTGGACAGACATCATGCAGACCCTAAGAGAGCACAAGTGCCAGCCCAAGCTGTTATGCCCAGCAAAACTATCAATTACCATAGATGGAGAGATGAAGATATTTCAAGACAAATCTAAATTTACACAATATCTGACCACAAATCCAGCACTACAACAAATTATAGGTGGAAAACCGAATACAATGAGGGGAACCACCTCATAGTAAAAACAAGAAAACTCCTAAGCAAGAAAACCAAAAGAAGAAAGAGACACAGACAAAACTCAACCTACAAAAGCAATAATAGCAGGAAACAGCAACCATTATTCCTTGATATCTATTAACATAAATGGACTCAACTCCCCAATAAAGAGACATAGGCTATCAGACTGGATACATAAACAAAATCCAGCATTTTGCTGCATACAGGAAACTCATCTCAGAGACAAAGACAAACACTATCTCAGAGTAAAAGGATGGGAAAAAAACTTCCAAGCAAACAGCCTCAAGAAGCAAGCTGGAGTGGCTATTCTAATATCCAATAAAGTAAATTTCCAAACAAAAGTTATCAAAAAAGATAAGGAAGGACACTTTTTACTCATTACAGGGGAAATCTGTCAGGAGGAAGTCTCAATCCTTAACATATATGCTCCAAATACAAAGGCACCCAAATTCATAAAAGAAACCCTACTAAAGCTCAGAAAATACATTTCACCCTACACAATAATAGTGAGAGACTTTAATACCCCACTCTCACCAATGGGCAGATCATGGAAACAGAAACTGAACAAGGACACTGTAAAACTAGCAGAGACTATGAACCAACTGGAATTAATAGCTATCTACAGAACATATCCTAAAGTAAAAGAATACACCTTCTTCTCAGCACCCCATGGCACCTTCTCGAAAATTGACCACATAATTGGACACAGAACGAGCCTCAATTGATATAAGAAGATTGAAATACTCCCATGCATCGTCTCAGATCACCATGGTCTAAGGCTGGTCTTTAACAACAACAAAGACAACAAAAAGCCCACATACACATGGAAACTAAACAACGCTCTGTTAAAAAATAGCAGGGTCAAAGAAGAAATAAAGAAAGAAATGAAGGATTTTCTAGAATTCAATGAAAACAAAAACACAACATACCCAAACCTATGGGATGCAATGAAAGCAGTACTGAGAGGAAAACTCATAGCTCTGAGAGCTTCCAAAAAGAAACTGGAAGAGCATACATCAGCAACTTGACAGCACAGCTAAAAGCTCTAGAAGAAAAGGAAGCAGATACACCCAAGAGGAGTAGACGGCAAGAAATAATCAAACTTAGGGCAGAAACAGACCAAATAGAAACAAAAAGAACCATCAAAAGAATCAACAAAACCAAGAGTTGGTTCTTTGAGAAAATCAACAAGATTGATAAACCCCTCACCAGACTAACTAGAGGGCAAAGAGAGAGTATACAAATTAACAAAATCAGGAAAGGGAGACATAACAACTGAAACTGAGGAAATTCCAGAAATCATCAGATCCTACTACAAAAGCCTATACTCCACAAAGTTGGAAAATTTGGAAGAAATGGATGAATTCCTAGACAGATACAAGATCCTAAAGTTAAACCAGGACCAGGTAAACCATCTAAATAATCCCATAACTTTTAAAGAAATAGAAGAAGTCATCAAAAGCCTCCCAACCAAAAGGCCCAGGCCCAGACGGGTTCAGTGCAGAATTTTATCAGACATTTATTGCAGACATAACACTAATACTCTCCAAACTATTCCACAAGATAGAATCAGATGGAATACTACCTAACTCATTTTTTGAGGCTACAATAACCCTCGTTCCTAAACCACACAAAGACCCTACAAGAAAAGAGAACTTCAGACCAATCTCACTTATGAACATTGATGCAAAAATACTCAACAAAATCCTTGCAAACCGAATCCAAGAACACATCAAAACAATCATTCACCATGACCAAGTAGGTTTCATCCCTGGGATGCAGGGATGGTTTAATATAAGAAAATCCATCAATGTAATCCACCATATAAACAAACTCAAAGAACAAAATCACATGGTCATCTCACTAGACACTGAGAAAGCATTTGACAACACCCCTTCATGTTAAAAGTCCTCGAAAGAACAGGAATCCAAGGTCCATACCTAAACATAATAAAAGCAATATACAGCAAACCAACAGCCAACATCAAACTTAATGATGGGAAACTTGAAGCAATCCCACTAAAATCAGGGACTCGACAAGGCTGCCCACTCTCCCCCTACCTATTCAACATAGTACTGGAAGTCCTGGCTGGAGCAATTAGACAGCAAAAGGAAATCAAAGGGATACAAATCAGAAAGGAAGAAGTAAAAACATCACTCTTTGCAGATGACATGATAGTGTACTTAAGTGACCCCACAAATTCCACCAGAGATCTCCTACAGCTGATAAGCAAGGTCAGCAAAGTGGCTAGGTATAAAATTAACTCAAACAAATCAGTAGCCTTCCTATATTCAAAGGACAAACATGTGGAGAAAGAAATTAGGGAAAAGATACCCTTCACAATAGTCACAAAAACTATGAAATACCTTGGTGTGACTCTAACTAAGCAAGTGAAGGACCTGTATGACAAGAACTTCAAACCTCTAAAGAAGGAAATCAAGGAAGATCTCAGAAAATGGAAAGATCTCCCATGTTTATGGATTGGAAGGATCAACATTTTAAAAGTGGTCATCCTACCAAAAGCAATCTACAGATTCAATGCAATCCCCATCAAAATACCAACCGAGTTCTTCATGGAGTTGGAAAGAGCAATGTGCAATTTCATCTGGAATAACAAATGACCTAGAATAGCAAAATCCATCCTCAACAACAAGAAAACATCTGTGGGAATCCCTATCCCTGACCTCAAGCTATGTTACAAGGCAATTGTACTGAAAACTGCATGGTACTGGTACAGAAATAGGCATGTGGATCAATGGAATAAAATAGAAGATCCAGAAATGAGCCCTCATGTATATGGTCACCTGATTTTTGACAAAGGAGCAGTAAACATTCAATGGAAAAAGGACAGCCTATTCAACAAATGGTGTTGGTCCAACTGGCACTCAGCATGCAGAAGAAAGAAAATAGACCCTTTCTTATCTCCTTGTACAAAGCTCAAGTGTAAGTGGATCAAAGATCTCCACATTAAACCAGATACACTGAAACTATTAGATGAGAAAATAGGGAAAACCTTAGAACACATAGGCACTGGAGAAAATTTTCTGAACAAAACACCAATGGCTCAAGCTGTAAGGTCAAAGATTAACAAATGGGACTTAATAAGATTGCAAAGTTTCTGTAAGGCTAAGGACATCATTGTCAAGAAAACAAAACGGCAGCCAACAGAATGGGAAAAGTTCTTTACCAACTCCATATCAGATAGGGGCCTAATATCCAAGGTATACAAAGAACTCAAAAAACTAGACACCAGAGAATCAAGCAACCCTATTAAAAAATGGGGTACAGAGCTAAACAAAACGTGTTCAATTGAGAAATATGGAATGTTTGAGAAACATCTAAGGAAGTCCTCGACATCCTTAGCCATTAGGGAAATGCAAATCAAAACAACCCTGAGATTCCACCTCACACCAGTCAGATTGGCCAAGATCTAAAATTCAGATGACAGCAGATGCTGGCGAGGTTGTGGAGAAAGAGGAACACTTTTCCACTGTTGGTGGGGTTGTACACTGATACAACCACTCTGGAAATCAGTCTGGCAATTCCTCAGAAAATTGGACATAGTACTACCTGAAGATCCAGCTATTTCACTTCTGGGCATATACCCCAGAGACACTCCAATATACAACAAAGATACATACACCACAATGTTCATAGCAGCTCTATTTATAATAGCTAGAAGCTGGAAAGAACCCAGATGTCCTTCAGTAGATGAATGGATACAAAAATTGTGGTACATTTACACAATGGAGTACTACTCAGCTATCAGAAACAATGACTTAACCAAATTCTTAAGAAAATGGTTGCATCTAGAGAATATCATCCTGAGTGAGATAACTCAGTCACAAAAGAACAGACATAATATGCATTCACTGACAGTGGGATGCTAACCCCAGAGGCTCACACTGCCCCAGAAACAACTCACAGACTGTGTGAAGTTCAAGAAAAAAAACAAAACAAAACAAAACAAAAAAAACATTATGCTCAATCCTTATGCACCAAGAAAACGTTGACTAATTCCTGGTTACATCCTGTTTTACATGTACTTTTTGCTCATTGTAACTAGTAAGACCTTAATGCAGAATATTAAACCTTAAAAAAAAAAAAAAAAAAAAAAAAGAAAGAAAAAAAAAAAAAAAAAGCCAAGCACTGGAAAAAAAAAAAAAAAAAAAAAAAAAGTACCAGTAAGACCTAGATTTGTAAGTCTAGGTTAAATCTAAGTCTAGAAAGATTTGCTCCCTGTGTGTAGACCCTACTGGTGGCAGAACCAGTGTACAATTGACAGGGTGTTATGTAGACATGTTGCCATTTCTTGTTTTTCTACCACAGCTCTGATTTTATTGCCAAGACAACTTAAAATATAGAAGCTCCAAGCCTATGACTATTGGATACCATCATACAATATGATAATTGTCCACACTTGATATATGAACTATTGTGGCAAATCAAGCTTTCTGAAGTTGAGGCAACATTGGTTGCATTTTTATGTGCTTTTGGAAATGAAAGGCGTTTGTTTTAAAGTTTTAAAAATGAGGTGTGTAGTAGAGGGAGGCAGCTGACGGAAGCCTTTCTCTATGGGTTCTGTTTACCATGCATTTATTATACCATCTTCTCGGTGGACCCAAGTCTACAGTCCTTCATTGGGTGGAGTTTTAAAGCAATGGCTTGTGTTTGTCCTCTTGAGCAGATGAGATGCCACATTGGGCAGCTGATCAGAGGGGTAAGAGACCTGCTGATTTCTTACTTGGAGAAGCATCCTCAGTTGGACAAGAGTCGATACTTTAGACAAGGACTGTGGACAAGGATGCCCAGGCTCCGTGGTACAGACCTATCATTGTACTAGTGGTCAGGTCAAAACAGTTGCAAGATGAAGCAGTGTCAAAGACTAAGCTTGGGAGTCAGATTTCCTAAACATGGTGCTAATGCAGAGGCAGCCTCCCAATATACTGTTGACTTGGACTAATGTCCTTATTTGTGTGTATGTGGTGTGCATGTGTGTATTCATTCATACCTGCATATGTGTGTGTGTGTGTGTGTGTGTGTGTGTGAACAGTATAGAGAAAGGAGAGAGAGAGAGAGAGAGAGAGCAGTGTAGGGAAAGGCATGTGTGTGTGTATGTGTTCTACTTATGACATACCTGCTGTATTACTTGTTTTTTTTTAAAGACAGGATATCTCACTTCTCTGGAACTTCTCAAGTAGGCTAATATTGCTGGAGTGATCTGTCTGTCTTTGCCTTCTTCCACTTGGGATTTAATTGTTTTTCATTAGATGGCAACTTATGGGAGTCAGGGTTGTTGAAGCAGGATCTGTGTTTTGGAGATCAAGCTCAGCTCCTCATGTTTGTAAACAAAAAAACTTTAGTGACTGAGCCATCATCTCCCTCAGCCTAAAGCCTAATGTTAAAAATACAATTGCCCGGGTGTGCTGTAATGGTGGAACCTCAACTCTCCTTGTGGAAGAACACTAATTCTATTAAGGGTGTGCCTGTTTTGCATTTTATTTCCCAATAGATTTATTAGGATTTTGGTACATTTTCAAGAATTGGTTCAGTAAATCATATCTGTTCTCTTTCCACTCCAGGCCATGTTTTCCCATCTGCTCTCACCTTAGTCCTATGTCTCCTGAGACTAGACTCACCCCAAGGAACAGATGGGAGTGGGTGTGGCAATTTTCACCCAAGTGTGGCTGACAGCATTTCCTTTTCAGCTAAGCTATCTGCACATCCACAAGTCTCTTCTGCCTAGCTCGGAGGCATGAGCTCTTCAAAAGTAAGTTTCTGGTCAAGAAGGAAGGAAAAGGTCTTTCAAGAGTGGGTAGGTACCTGGAAGCTAATCAGATCTGACTTGGCTCTGTGCCTATGGGGGAACAAACCTCCTCCACTGAGGCCTTCTGGGCTCGTAAACAAGTTTGGATCACAGCATTGCAAGATCCACAATATCACTGGGTCTTGATACCTTGGAAATTCAGCGTTGAATGTCAGCTGGCTGTCCTCATCCTGATATCACTACCTAAGTATCTGGAGTATAATAGGGTCTCTAGAGTTGGGAGCTTGTCTCTTGCTCTCTATGTTAGCCTCTGACAATGGCCCTGTCTACTAACCTCAAAGCTCTTGACCTTTTGGGGTTGCTGGTGGGAAGAGAGTACCTAGTCATATTCCTTGATGCATTATCATTCTCTAGAAGAACAGAACTAATAGAATCTATAGGTTAGGGTTAGTGTATGTAAAGGAGTTTATTAGATAAGGAGTGTTGTCTTAGGGTTTCATTGCTGTGAAGAGACACCATAACCACAGCAACTCTTACAAGGGAAAACATTTAACTGAGGCTAGCTTACAGTTTCAGAAGTTTATTCCATTATCATCATGGGAGGGAACATGGCAACATGCAGGCAGACCTGGTGCTGGAGAAGGAGCTGAAAGTTCTACATCTTGATCAGCAGGCAGCAAGGAGAGAGTGTCCCACTGGGCCTGACTTGAGCATATAGGAGACTTCAAAGCCTGCCTCCAGTGACAAACTTCCTCCAACAAGGCCACACCTACTCCAAATATGGCTAAATCTCCTAGTGCCAATCCTTATGGACCAAGCATTCAAACATCTGAGTCTGTGGGGGTCAGACCTATTCAAACTACCACAGGTGAGTAACCCAACAATAGCTGTCTGTACACTGGAAAGGCTGAGAAACTCATAACTGTTCAGTTTGTAAGGCTGGATCCTCTGTAGTCCCCAGTCTGGCGCTGAAGGCCTGAAGAATTCCTGGAGAGCCTTCTCTCTACATCAGAATAGCAAAAGCTGGTCTCAGCCATCAGCTAACATTAGCAGTAGCAATAGCAGCAACAATAGCAGCAACAACAGGACAGGCATGCACTCAGCAAGAAGTGAAGGTAAGCATGCCAGAAAGTACTGTTTTTTTTCCTTAGACCTTTTTATATTTGTGTTGCCACTAGAAAGTGTCATCCATGCTAGGAGAGTGTCCTCCTCTCTCAGCCCCCCCTTCAAAATGACTTCACAGACCTATCCAGAGGAATGCATCTTAGCTAACCCAAGATATAACAAGCTGACACTCATTATTAACTATCACAGCCTGGGTTAGAGTATGTAGACCTTCCAGGTCCTGAGCCTGTGTATGAACTCCTGAGAGAGGAAGCCTAGCTTCAAGAAACAGGCTAAAGCCTATGCAGGTTGGGAGACCAAGGAACCAACCCAGGGAGCTCTCCCTAGTCCACCTACTCTGGGTTTTGATGCCTGGAACTGTCATTAGCCCAGACTTCATTTCTCCTGTTCAGGCCAACAGCCCATTGCCTACTGGACACCTTTACTTTGCTCTCCTCTTATCGAGAGTTAAAGGATGGGGTGTATGTGTGTCTAAATCTTATAGATACTATGAGTAGAAGCTCCTCCTTCCAGGTGCCCTCTTTGCCCCTATAACCTAGCCAGGTGGCCCTTTTATGTACCCATATAATCCCATACTTCCTCTGAAAAACCATTTTGTGGTAATTAACTCCTTGTTCTATGTTTTCCAACAGACTTTTTTTTTCTGTATCTGTTACATTATAGGTACTACTGGAAGTACTCACATGTGTCTGTCCACTCAAGGTTTCCAATCACTCTGTGAGGTGGGTACTGTTGTCCCCATTTTACAGATGAGAAAACAAGAGGCTAAATATATGCCCTTCAATTGGTGGGAGGAAACTCACCAGTGAAATCCTCCTGGTCTATCTTTAGAAGTCACCCTTGTCAGTGCTATAACATTCTGCCTTTAAATCATAATAAATTCTGCATTCATGACTGTTGTGCAATTGTTCGTGGGAACAAGAAAGGAAATATCAAAGATAAAAGGGAGGCAGTGTAGTAGAGATGGATTGTTTGCCACTAAGAATAGCGTGTTCCAGAGTCTGGATGCCCCTGCTGTGCTAGAGATCACAATGAGCATGGAGCTTGTAGTTCTCTTCCTGGGCAGTGTCAAGTTTCCTGCTGTTGCCAGGAACACCTTCAAGATGGCTTTTGACCATCCCATAGATGGTCATGCCAACCACTGAGCTTTCCCAGGGTTTCTCACACTTCCTGGAAAAGGATACGGTTCACCTTTCCCTTTACATAAACTAGTCTGTTCACCGGTCCTTGTTCCCTGCCACTGAGGAGTGCAGACAGGCATGACTCTTTTGTGACTTTTGCTGAGTGTTGGCAGGAGATTGTAAGTGGAAATACAACCTGCTTAGGAGGATGCTACCCACATGTTTGAGTCCAGAAGAACTTATGTGGCATCAGAAGAAAGCAACTGGATTTCTGAGTTGTGCTTATTTCTGTGGCCCCCAAAGTAAAGCTGGATTGGGGTAGACCAGCTGCAGATGGATGTGGTTGAAGTTCTGCCTGTGGCCACCTGCAAGGTTGGTCCACCTCCTTCTGGGACCTTTGTTGACTCAGAAGAGGCAGCATGCCAACCTTTAAGAACCAGGGTTTGTCACAGAGAAACACGAATCATGCCTCAGAGCAGGATACGGGTATGAGGAGAAGAGCCTGGGAGAGTGGGTCGTGGGCAAGCTGCCATTTTTGCTGCTCTGGCTTCCCAACCCTTTTCCCTTTGTTTTCTTGGCTCAGGAAATGATTGAACATGTGGCTCACAGCTGACTTCTGCAGGCCCTTCGATAGACAGTGAGCCGACAGGTGACACCTGGACACCTTTTTCCAATTTTTTGTAGATAGGGAATGAGCCAGATGGCCTCACTCCTCCACCCCATTCCCTCTCTATCCAATGAGAAGAGAAATGGGGGGAGCGAGGAAGGAACACTGGGGTTGTGTGTTCAGAGACAGGAAGCAGTGTATCTAAGCAAGTATGTTCTAGTAATTGGATGCTGATGTCCATGGATACTGACTGGTCTTCTCTTGATTCCTAAAGCCTTCTGACTATGGTCTGATCAAGGGACTCCTTGAATGCCAGATCCAGGTCACATAGGACATCATAGGTTTATCCTAAAAGCATCCCTCAGCATTCTCTTGAGATAAGTGTGTATTGCTCCAATCTTATGGGCAGGAAACTGGTGTGCTGAGATGCAAATGTCTCTGAGTCTATCTAGATGTGTAAGCCTGTGTCCAGGGGTGCAGATCTGGAGCCCACATCTGGAACCACCACTCGCCACTGCTGTTCAGAGAAGTAGAATCCCTCCAGTCTTCTGATCCAGTGTTTTCCCAACACCCCTCCTAAGTCACCTTCCTAGTTTTAACCTTTCCTTATCAACCACTGACTGTACTTAAGTCTATTTATTTTCAAAGGAATCTTGATATGAAAAAAATTAATATTTACTACAAATAGCAAGCAAACCTAAAAAAAAAACAATTAATTAAAAACAGTGGTATTACATTTTTGCTGGGGGCTGCTGCCCATTTGGGTCTCAGAGCCCCAGGCAACCCAACTTGAGCACAGATCGGAGCTCTTCCCTGATGTTTCGTGTTTCTAGCTCCTCCATTTTGCTTGCTTCCTATAATCTGAGCAAGTTAGTTTAACAAGACCTGTCTACTTACTACAGAGGAAACAGGCTTAGAGAGGGGGACTGCTGTGCTTAAGAATGTGATGGTGGCCCCTCCATGTCAAGCACCCAGGATCCCAAGCTCCGAAGCACCACAGCACACCTCCATTTCTAAGCACATTTTCATATATTGCAATTACTTGACAGTTCTTGCAACTTAAGACTCAACTGGCCTACCACTGACTCTTGCTCATGGCCAGCATATTTCTGTGATACCTCCAAGCTTCTGCTACCTAGCTAGTATTATACATAATGAACAGAGCCTTTGACCATGTGTGATGGGTGCTGAGCTAAGGATCAGGACTCCTCAACCTATTAGGATTTCTTTTCCTCTAAACTGTTAATGGAAATGGAGAGCTAGTATATTCTCTGTGAAGTTTGGGGGGGGGGGTCACTATTATAAACCAAGTGAGGTTATGGTTTGAAAATGCTCTGGTGGAAATGTCCAGCTCAACATGCAAGCTTGTTGTCATCTTTGCTCTCACTTCTCTGGAATTCATGAGAATCATGAGGTGAGAGTTGGTGTCATTGGAGTCAAGAAAACGCTCCAGATTACCTCATGCCTTGATAGGGCATTCACTCACCTACAGTGCTGTGTGATGTGTTAACTGGACATGAAGGGATCCAGCTGTGATGCTGCATGGCCTCCAACATAAAGGGATTCATGTGTAAAGGACAAAGTGTTTACAACCATGTGCTCTTTCACATTGCACGCCTCCCCTCGACCATCAGTTCTCTCACACAGTGCACACCCTCTCTAAGACCATCAGTTCTCTCTCACATTGCACACCTCCTCTAAGCCATCAGTTCTCTCTCACAGTGCACACCCTCCCTCAGACCATCAGTCCTCTCTCACAGTGCACACCCTCCCTCAGACCATCAGTTCTCTCTCACAGTGCACACCCCAGACCATCAGTTCTATTCATACCGAAATCCAACAGGTCTTCTATCTGTGTGTCCTCAAGTTAGCATCTTGACAACAAACGAGAGAGAGAAAGAGAGAAAGAGAGAGAGAGAGAGAGAGAGAGAGAGAGAGAGAGAGAAAGAAAGAGAGAGAGAGAACGCACACCATTGTTATTTGGGTTAGATCAAAGTTTCCAGATGAGAAAGGCACACTCACTCAAAGAAAAGAGGTGAGAGGACCTTGAATCAGGAATGTGTGCAAGGGACACCAGGAGCCATGATGGAGCAGCACAAAATTTATACCAGAACTTAAAAGCTTTACAGACACTGAGGTTTGATGGTTTTGAGGATGCGGTAATGAAGAAGTGATTTTCATAATGACCTCCGGATTGGAAGGCTCGCTCTCACTGCTGTTTGCCTCCTGTAACTCCTCACCAACTTCTAGCCTCTGTCCAACTAGCCTAAACCTCAAGAAGGTGGACCTTGGCCATCCTGTTCTCAAGCATATCCTAGCCTGGTTCTAGAACAGGACCTCTGGTCTCCTGACATTCCATGTATAAATGTATGTATGTACGTACGTTTATATCTATGTATGTGTGTGTGTGTATCCACCCTTTCTATCGCCATTCAATTTAATATGGATTTGCTTCAAGTCTCAAACATTTGCTCATTAGCGCAATAGGTTTTTTTTAATGATCATCTAGTTAACACTCAATAAATATCTGTCATTGACGTCCTACTCTGAGTTTTCAAGGAAAAAATCAAATCATAGTCATTATCCTTGACATTAGAATGTTTAATGGTACTTCCAGTCCCTTTTTTTTTTTTAATTATTCACTTTACATCCCAATATCAGCCCTCCTCCCAATATGCCTCTCACACAGATCCTCCCCCATATGCCCTTCTCTGAAAAGAGGAGCGCATCAAGTTACTGCAGGACTAGGTGTATCCTCTTCCACTGAGGCCAGACAAAGTAGCCCAGTTAGGGGAACAGGATCCACAGATTGAGGGACAGCCCCTGCTCCAGTTGCTGGGGGACCTCCACATCTGCTCCATACTGAGGAAGAGCCTAGGTCTAGCTCATGATCATTCTTTGGTTGGTGGTTCACTCTCTGGGGGATCCCCAAGGGTCCATATTAGTTGACTCTTTTGGTCTTCCTGTGGAGTCCCTGTCCTCTTTGGGTCCCTCAACCCTTCTCCTAATTCTCCCTTAAGACTCCCGAGCTCCATCTAATGTTTACTGTGGGTCTCTCTCTCTCTTTCCACTGGCTGCTGGGTAGAGCCTCTCAGAGGACAGCTATGCTAGGCTCCTGTCTGCAAGCATAACAGAGTATCACTAATAGTGTTAGGGATTGGTTCTTGCCCGTGGGATGGGTCTCAATTTGGGGCAGTCATCAGTTGGCCATTCCTTCAGTTTCTGTCCTATATTTGTCCCTGAACATCTTTCATGTTTGGGTCAAAGGTTTTGTGGGTGGGTTGCTGTCCTTATGCCTTTACTGGGATTGTTGCCTGGCTACAGGAAGTGGCTACTTCAGGATCCATATCCTCTACTGTTAGGAGTCTCACTAGAGTTACCCCCATAGACAGCCTGTGGCCTCCCCCAACCCCTCTTCCTAGGTCTCTGGCAGATCCTAGAGATTCCTCACTCCCCTGCACCAATCTTCCAGACTTATCATCTGTCACAGTGTGTCTGTTTACATGTCCATCGTCCATCCAGGATCCAGACTCAATCATCTTTCTCAGCAACAAGCCAGGGTTGTCACCTAGAGGCCTTGCTCGATAAGGCTATGCTCACAGACTCCAGCCAAAGTAGCTTCTAGAGGAAAGCAGGCTCAGAAGCTAGGGGGACAGTTTAGTGGGTGGAGTGCTTGCTGCCCAGGTGAATTCTGGAGGTTCAGCCGCTGCTAGAATTTGTGTACCTAGCACCCACTTAGCAGACTATTTATAATCCCAGTACTCAGGAGCTAGACTGGGGATGTTTGGAGCAAACTGACTAGCTGGATAAGTCAAATTAAGTGAGAAATCAAGGAAGACACCTGCTGCCAACACACATATATGTATACCTGTATGTATGTGCCCCACCATGTAAACATGCATACACACATGCACACGTATACAATTACAAACAAACGAACAAGGGTAAACTTCATATAAATATGCCAATCATTTTGGACAGTTTTTGGATCTCTTAGTGGATACTTACTAAGTCATTTGTAGGGTAATTAGTTCAGATATGACTGACATAAAAAGGTAGAAGACTCAGCATCTCCTGCCACTTACTCATCCATATACATTCACTTAAAAACAACCACAATGCCCAAATTAGCCACCCAAATGCTCTGCTGAAGTACTTTTTAGGACTACTGTTACCATAGTAACTTGAGGCCAATACTGGTGGTTACTTTGTGGCCAGTTCTACTGAAGCTGCAAATCACCTTAGTCTCTTATGTGTATGTGAGCCAGCCCAATAAAGACTCAGTTACAGAAAATTAAAACTTTTTTTTCTTTTGCTAAAATTACTTTTACCAGAACCAAAGGAACCTCTCAAATCTAAGTGGATTTCTTCTTTAAAAAAAAAAAAAAAAAAAAAAAAAAAAAAAAAAGATAATTTGTTGGACATTAAAATAACAAAAGGGCTTTGAGAGAGGATTATGGGTTTCTGGTGTGTCAGCACTAAGAATAGATTTACTTTACATCCCACTGATGTTGTAATCTTGCGTTCTGAGGTAATGTTTTAGCTAGTTCTCTTCACATAAATAAAGATTTCAGTGATAGCACTTCATGCCTTCTCCAGAGAATTCCTTTAGATCCCCCTCCCCCCAGACGCTCAAGACTTGTAAATGGTTTCACTGGGCAGGGCAGGGAGGGCAAATTAGATGCAGAACTCTGTCACTGGTGGGGACTCATTACCAGAGATTTTTTTTTCTCTACTACAAGCTTAAAACTGGAACATTAGAAAGTCTGGCCCTTTGAACCGGGATGCCAGGTTGGGACTAAGGGTACTTGCCTGTACCAAGAAGAGAGCTGTCTTTTAGCAAAGGGAGTTCAAAGTTCTTAAACCCACCTGCTCTGTGGGTGGGATTTCTTTGAGCACAGTGTTGTTAGGGTTTGAATGGCAGCTTGGAGTAATTCAGATGGGGGGGGCAGAGGGAGGGAAGGAGGAAGAAGGGAGGGAGGGAGGGAGAGAGAGAGAGAGAGAGAGAGAGAGAGAGAGAGAGAGAGAGAGAGAGAGAGAGAGAACCTTTCTGTTTATCATCTTCACCTGCTTAACCAGTGCTCCTGTCCCCCAGGATCCTGGGGCTGGAGACTCTCTCAAGGCTGCACAGATTTAATTAGGGCCAAATCTATTTTAACTTTTACATATACGTATGTCCTTCCATGTAAAGGGACTGCAAAAACTAGCCTTGAATATCTTTCGAGACTGAAAAAGCACCTGTATGTAAATAAAGGCCCAATATTTACCAACTGCAGAACAAAATGCTGGGCACCCCCGCCTCCTGGCGGCTGAAGGACTTCCTCCCGTGGACCGCACACTCATTCGCCTGATTGCCAAGGTAGGCTTACTCTTCTCAAACTCACCCTGAGCCCTTGAGTGCAAAGGAGAATTGGAGTGTATGTTCCAGATTTTTCCCCTCTATTCTCATGACTGAAGAGAATGTTGAAGTATTTGCTGTTTGTCCTGAGGCAGCGGGAGGAAGTCTGTATTGTAATTACCATAAATAATCAGGCCTGGGACCTCCTGGGACAGGCACCTGAAAAGCTTGAGAACACTGGGCTGCCTGGTGTTTATCCTTCCTGGCTAGCTTCTGTCAGGTGGGTACTAAAGGAGTCTTGCCCACTTTACAAATGTGGCCTGTCCCAATTTGTGGCAGAAATGCTCTATCCAATCAGAAAGCCTCATTTTATTAGTTGATAATTGGGCATTATTCGGATTTCATTTTATTTTATTGCCAAGCAAATGCTTTACCATTGAGCTGCCACCCGGGGCTTTTGTTACTTGGAGTTGAAAATTTAGTAACTGCCTTGAATGTTCCAAAAGAGTGTCATTTACATTTGACTCATACAGAAATGTCCTGAATCAATATAAACTTTGCTTGAACAACAAGAAAAGTTAACCAGAGAATGCCAACATCTCCAGCAGACCTCAATCTGATCAACACAAACCTTCAAGAAAGATTTTGATCTGGAAAAAATAAAACAACCCAAAGATCATCAAAAGTACAAGTAGTATCCAATGTTTGATCTCAACAGTACTCTCAGGTTCTGGCGTCCTAGTCTTGGTTTGTTCCCAAAGTTCTCATCCTCCTCCACCATCGATGAAAAAAGAAGAAAATCAGTGAGTTTCCATTTTGTTCTCAAAAGCTTTTGTCCCTGAAGATTAGACTAAAGCAGAAGTCTTTCTACTAAATACCAGCTATGGGACTTCTGCACACAAAGAGGCCCGAGTGTCCCTGTGGAGGGAGGGAGGAGAGCTGCTGACCAGGAGGATGGTCATTCTGCCCAGCACCCCCCTCCCACACCAGGTGGCAACTGTGTTGTGTACTGTCCCCAGAGGGTGGCGTGTGTTTGTGTGTGTGTGTGTGTGTGTGTGTGTGTGTGTGTGTGTGTGTGTGTGTGTCTTAATTTATCCTATTCCAAGTGCATGTGGCATTTCTTCTAATTAAGGTGAGAATAGAGAATCAAGAGGGGATCCCTCCAAAGAGTTGTTCTGAGGAGTGGCAAATTAACCCCCTTGGACCTACCAGGCAAGAGATCTGCTTTGTTTTGCAGAGTTCTGCAATTAGAAGCACAGAAGTTCCATTTTTAGTAAAGGTGTGAGTTGGTAAACTTCATCCACTTCAGAACACACACATGAACATATACAAGCACATGCACACACACACGACACAGCACAGTATACACACATACACACCCCACACCACACACCATAACACATATATATACCACACACATACCACAGCACACCATACACTCACACCACAGCACACAGACACACGCCACACCACACCACACATTCACACATATGCTCACATCATTTTGAAGGAAAATCATGTAAAGTATTTTTTTATAACTGATGCTGAATTCTCTCTTCCCCAACCTCCAAGTGGCTGCTGGCCCTTAGTGTATCTCAGGAATGCCTCAGGTTGGGCAAGACTTTACAGGCAGAACCTGGATATTCCCCATTTAAGTCCCCAGATACCCTCAGGAGATATTAATTGTCCTCATTTTATAGATGAAAAAAATGTAAAATCAGAGCAGTCACATGATGTGTTTTAGTCACAGAGATAAATAAATACAGGAGATTAGATTCAAACAATGATGATTGCAGCCCCAATCCCAGTCTGCTTTCTTCTGGTTCTTTTGGCTGCAAATCTCTTGGAAATAAGAAGAAAAAATGGTCAGTGCAGGCTTGGGAAATGGCTCAGTGGATAAAGCACATTCTGCATAAAAATGAAAAGATCAAAGTTTGGATCGCCAGCCATGATAGAAAGCTCCCAGGTCTTTGGGAGACACATCCCTGGCTAAGTTTTATTAGGTGAATTGGCAAACTCTGGGTTCCCATGAGAGACTCTTCCACAGTATACTGTGTGGAGGGTGACTGAAGAAGATATTGGACACCAACCTCTACATGAATGTACACACTCATATGAGCATGCATATAGGCACGCTCAGGACCACGTTTTAAAAATTGGTTATTTCTACTCTGCAATACATGGAATAGAAGATAATCACAGGCCACCCTTTCAATTAAGTACTTGATTTTTTTCATTTGATGCCCATGAAATTAGGACCTTAGTTCTCACAAGTCAATGTACTTCCCTCAATTATGATTTTAAGCTTTAATCCTGGGTGTGCACTGTAATCAGGCAGGCTGAAGAACCTTACTCACCAGAGTCCTTCCAATGCACTGAAGCAGCTCATCTAGGAAAGTGTCAGAAAATGTCTGTGCCCTCTTGTTTTCTAGTTACAGTGCCTCTAACGTCAGAAACTGGCCCTTACCACATGTAAAATTTTAAACAGTCGATTCTTCAAGTCATTATACTTGGGCCAGACTGTGTACAAAACCACAAAGATGTGCTTTCTTTGTTTTTGAACTGAATCCACACAGGTTCAGTGGTGGTGCCCAGTCTCTCCAACAGCACTGTGGTGGTGGGGGGGCAGGGAGCTCATGAGGCCAGTCTCACAGATACACAATTTTGTTCCTCGGAAAATTGAGAAACCAGTGTCTGAAGGGCATAAAGTGTTTATTTACACTTTATATTCTTGCTAGAAGCTGGGCTGCCAAAACCTTGGAAGATCCACACGACAGAGAGTCATAGTTCCTTTCTTGAGCCCATTTCAGAGGGAGAAGCTTTCAAGAAAGCTAGTGATTCCCCAAGGTCTTTATACATGCACATGGTGGCAGACCTGGGAGTTAAATCGCAGCCCTTTTCCTTGAACTCATCCTGTTTGACACTGATAACCATATTTTTGTGAATATCTTTTAAATTCATTCCAGTTGTATGGATTTAAAAAGAGAAGACAGTGGCTTGAGACAAGTGGGGTGTGGCCCCTGCACAGCTAACATCATAAGGAAATGAAGATGTTTACAGATCTCCATTTAATGCTAGCCTCTTGCTGATCAAAGAAGATCTTTGTACATAAGTGCCCTGGTAAATCCTGTACACACCACCTACCATCCCCATGACTCTTAGGTCTTTGTATGTTTCCTCATCCACGTCTAGATGTCTGTACGCCATGCAAGGGAAAGTGAGCAGGACATTTAGCAGAGGCACAAACATTGTTTTCAGAACTAAATGTTATCAACTCAGCCAAATGTGAACTTCGGGGGAGGGGGTTCCTGGAAATAAAGCCACAGCATTTGGGAGAGGTGAGTTGGGGTCTTCATGTATCATTCATGCTGGCCTCAAACTTGAAATCCTCAAGTCTCTGTCTCTGGGGAATTGAGATGAAAAAGTGTGTGCCTCTATCCTGGCTGGGACCACAGCACTTAAGCAAGAATAGATGCCTTGTTCAACAAGAGGCCAGTTTAATGGTAGCCTCAGAGACAATGCCTCTGACATCTCTACTGGCTGTGGTAACCAGCCAGGATAAGGCTTGCAGGTTTATAAAATAGTATTTTTTCATGTTGGACTTCCTGCCAAGTACTTGGCTCTTCTTGGACTGTGAAAATACCAAATATGAGAGTAAGAAATCTGGAATCTGACAAACCAGGGTTGAGGTAGTTATTTTCTGATAAAGATGATGTGAGGGCTCGTGCACTCACTCACGCCTCCCCCCCCCCCCCCGACACACAAACACATGATGTAGTACTCAGTACCTGGGAATGATAGGTTATTTTATTAGCTACATAGTTTGAATATACCTGTGGATACTCTGCACATGCTAAACTCGATGAACCTTGGGAAGTTATGCCAGATGATAGAACACAGAAACCAAAGGTCATGCATTGGGTATATGATGCATTTTTAAAGTAAATGTCTGTTACAGGCACACCTGTAGAGGCAGAAGCAAATTAGCAGTTTCTAGGGGTTATGGAGACAGAAATAAAGAGTACTTCTTTAATACTTTTGAAGAAATTAATATTTCTAGAAGAAAGTAGAGCTGGTGGCTGCACATTATAAGAGCAAAAACTTGAAAAATGGTTAAAATAGTAAATTGAGTATTACATATATTTCACCACAATTTAAACCATTTGTGTTTCAAACTTTCCAAACACCTTTCTCCAGCTCACTCTTCTTCAGGATTACTCATCTCTCCTGATAAGCACCAAGGTCATTTTTCTGTAGTCACTTATCCTAAAGATGAACCCATCAAAATCACAAGCTTTCTCATCCCAAGCCTCCCACACTGAACCAGAGTCCTCAGTACCTTCCAGAGTAGACCATGCGTGACAATGCCTCCATTTTGCTGAGGGCTACATTTTGCTTGTGCTGACATCATTTTCTTAGGTTACTGGACAGAGAAATGTCAGAGGATGAACCCAAGTCCCTGTTCCTGGGTTCCTGGCCAGTGCTTTCAAGGATCCTATTTCATGTGAGGCTTGTTCCTTGACAGCACATTTTCTAGTGCACAAAGGACTTCACTTTTATGTTATTTGTATGGGGAGGCTATTGGGCCTGTTGTTTATTCCAGGCTGGGTTCTCAGGATCAGGTAAGTTGTGGCCTCATGGCAGCAGTATTTGGATTGTTGGCTTGCTTTAACTGGAAACCACTGCCTTCACTAGGGCCATTAGCACATCAAAATGGTGTTTGTTGAGCCAGGAAAAGTGATACATTATGTTTGCATTTATTCTTTGGTCCCCAAAGACTAATTGTTGGTTTGTGTTTTTAAACACCCTTTCAAGTGCTAAGAGCCTCTAATGAGTTAAATTAACACGCCATTGGGGTTAGACTAGTGTTGACGTGGACACGGTGGACCAATTACTGATGCTGGACTATAGGATGAAGCCCTGTATGCACAGATCCCAGCTGCCCTGCGGTTTCTGAAAGGCTAGGACATTTGATAGAGCATTTTCCCTGACTTGTTCTGTTTATCCTTCCTATGAGGACCAGTCATTATGCAAACGAGGGCACCAAGGCTTGGAGAGGCATTGTGCCCAATCAAACCAGCAAGGGGATAGGGTGGGGACCCCAGAGAGCACCTGCTTTTGTGCATAACACTTACTGGACTTCTGGTGTTTGCACAGAGTCCAGCTCGATTCAGGGTTAAAGGTGAGCATCCACAATGCCACTTAAAGATCTGATTTAGCTTCAGTGGATAGTCACTTCCTGCAATTCAGCCAGCATAGCACTGTAGGGGAGTGACTTAAAAATATCTCTGGGGACTGTACCTACAATATGATGAGGTACTTGGCTCTAAGGAGGGAGGGGTGGGAACTTGTGCCATTCTGCAGAGATGATACAGTGGGCATGTTAGAAACTTCTAGAAACTTAGATGCTCTAAGTGAATCTGTTCCACTGTCTAGGATGACGTCATCTCTGTCAATAACTACCATGGCTTTAGATGTTTGTTTGCTGCAGGGATGTTATCATCTTACATCCTCTCCTGAGCTATAGAGCCTGGAGGATGATTTTTATATAGTGAAACCCAGTGAAATGATAAAGTCATGGTGGCCCTAGCAACACTCTCTTGGAGCAGTTTATGAAATATCATCTAGATTCCTCCTTTGGGCTGTTCTAGCTTATTTATCTTTATAATCTTGTTTGGATGGGCTCCAGATGTCCTAGGTTCTTCACATAGCTCTAGGAAAAATCCAAGTTAACTTGCACTGGGTAGTGGGAAAGGGCCAGAAAAAGGTTCATAACAAGACATGGACTAAATCAACTGTAAACAACCCTTATATTTTGAGGTACTGGGAACAAGTTTAGAATTACCCAAAGCCAAGGGCCTCCTCTTTGTCACAGGAGGAAGATATTTTAATAAAAACAAGTGTTACTGTCTGAAGACTGCTACTCAAGGTCTAGCTCTCCAGATCTAGCTGTGATACTATCCCTTTGCTGTTCTGAGCTGTACTGCACTTAGGGGGCTGCTCCGTGCTAGGGGAATTTGGTTTCTTTTTAATGTGTAATAATCACCATTACATCTCAATTACTTAACAAATAGAGAAGCACAGGGCCATGTTATTTCCAAAGAGCCTCCTGAGAGTATGGCTGGAGATCTCCAAATGTTATCCAAAATTAGCCTGGAGAGGGCAGGCGATCAGATCTTTTAATATGTGCCCAAGGGAACACATGCGTAATATGTACTATTGATGCAGGTGTGCTTGGCCTATTCATGGCTCAGAGTCCTGGAAAATACCTGCTAAGACATACCTAGGAATGTTAGAAGAGGCTGCAATAAGGCCCTTTCTATTTCCAAGGATGGTGATTGGATGTGCTTTCTTCTCTTAACCTGAGAAGCCCCATACTCTGACTGGAGAGGATATAACCGGTCACCACAGACAGAAAAAAAAGGTACATAAGAAGGAAAAGCTCATCAGTAAGTGTGATGTGGTGGCGAAAAGAAATGAAATTGTTTGATGGGTCAGCAAGCAAGCCAAACCTCACAACTGGATAGTGAGACATTTCCCCCTCCCCTTTGACCACAATGGTTGCTTTTTAACTCTGGTTTGTCAGTTAGTGCTGTTAATATTTTATGAAAAGGGTGCTTAGGGCAAGACAGCCATAGACCATTTTCTTGGGAAATGTACAGTTTCTCAAGGCCTTTGTGTTTTAAGCCTTGGCAGTTGGCACTTTTCTTTTGAGAAAGCAGGAGTTGTTGGGGCAGACCCTTAGTCTTATTTCCAAGACTTGAGTTTGGCTTAGTGTGGAATTGTGATCATGAAAGCAGCTTTGGTTTACTGGTGGCATGCACTCAAATTAAATTTGGGTTTAGCTAAAAGCCCTCAACATATAATGAGGATTACAAGTTAGGGATCCGCCTGTCCCTGAAGCATTCGATTTCATTTTGATGGGCATCTGGTAGGGCTCACTGCTTGTTGGGGGCAGAAGGCATGCTTTTCATCTACTGGAGCCTGGAGACCTCAGGTACTCTGAGTCCTGGCTTTGCATGTGGGTCTTTATGCGGAGTGAATAGCTCTGCATTTGTTGTAGAATCAAGGACTAAGTAAAGGGGAGAGAAGAGATTACCATTTGAGCACCCGGGTTCCCACTAAACTAAAGGTAAGCTCTTTGTAACTGTTGATCTGGGGAATAAATCCTCCTTTGTAATTCCACAGATGCAGGAAGCCTCCTTTGCACCAGCTCTTCCTGCATGCTTTCTACTGACCTTGCAAGTCTTGCAGACTTGCCAACTTCTCTGACCTTAATTGCTGAGTGCTCTTCCCTCCACCCAAAATGGAAAATCGAAGTAACCCAGCTAGTGAGTTAAACTTTTTCATCTAAAGGGATGCCAAACCATTTACATTTTCAACTCACCCCACAGTAACAAAACAAACAAAACAAAACAACAACAACAACCCGGTGATTTTGGTCAAGGCATTGAAGCCCCAACATGCTACAAAATGTTACTGCTGTCATTTGGGTTTTTTCTTTTTCTTTTTCTTCTTTTAATAGTGCAGAATAGAGTTTATTCGGGTCATTGGGGAGTTAAGAGGGTAGTAGAGGCAGAGAGGGAGAAAGAAGAGAGGAATAGAGAAGTAAAAGAATAGAGGCTGGCCATGAGCAATTGGAGAGAGAAGGGGGAAGGGAAGGGGAAGAGGAGGGGAAATGGGGGGAGGCCAAGGGAACAAGAGCAAGAACAAGAGAGAACAAGAGCGGGTGTTTTTTCTATGAGGATCCAGAGGTGACAGCTCTGGATGGGTGCCGAACACTTTTTGAGGAGACAGCCTTTTCCTATTGGTGTTGTGTATGGTAACATTCAACTTAGTACAACGAATAGGGCTGAGCGTCCAGTTGCTGCTCATCAGACATGGATGAGTAATGATTAGCCCATACATGTTTATGTCATTTTAGCAGAAAATCAGTGCACTGCTGGTGACGAATTGAAGGTTAAATGACGAATTTCCCTTGCAACTTTTCCTGTTGTCTATCTAGTCTATGAACTGAAAACTGGATTAACCTTTAATTACCCTCAATGATCTCTCAACCCTGAGACAACATTGCCACTGCCACCAGTAATATTTGCATATACAATTTAATGAGAGAAACATCTGTTTGCATATTTGGAATCATTACTAGCATGCAGATTAATGGGTACTTGCAGACAGGCATCCAAGCTAATGTCTCATTTTCTTGGGTTTCTTCTTCTTCCACCCTATGATTCTGCTGGACTTGTATTAGATTACAGGGTGGCTTGAACTCATATCCTTGCACAGAACACATAGACTCAACAGGATCTGCAAAACTACATTTCATTCAACTAGGAAAAAGACACAGCTCCTGGTCCTTATATAATGTATGTGCTGTAAGCCTGTGTGTAGATGTGATGTGTTCAACTCAAAGATTAAAAAGTCCTAGGGCTGGAGAGATGGCTCAGTATACAGTATTCACTGCACAAGCGTAAAGACCTGAATTTAGATCCCCATGACCCATGTAAAAAGCCAGGGGTGCTTGAATATTAGGGGGTTGGGAGACAGTGGTCCTGGGCCAGCCAGTCTAGACAAAATGATGAACTTCAGATCCAGTGAAAGTCTATCTCTGAAAATAATGTGGAAAGTATATAGGAAGATATCCTAAGTTAATCTCTGGCTTCCATGCATAAATGTACCCGAACACAAGTATAAATGCATATGCATGTATCATACAAACAAGTGTACAATTTAAAAAGTCTTCTTTGTGGTTGGGAACTACTTACTTTTGCACACAGCTTTCCTCTGATAATTATACCAAATGCTTCTTTGATGCTGGACAGCTTTACAGTTTTAGAGTCCAAGGATCAACCTAATAAAAATCTTTATTTTTCTGTGAGACTCACAGGAGGCTGATGGAGCTCAATAACTTGTTTATCACCTCCTCACTGACTCAGTAGAGGGCTGGGCCTCCAAGCCACCAAGCCTAGTGTTTTCCAGTGTCTTTGAACTGTGCTGTCTTTCTCAGTGGGTGATATTGAAGGCATTTAAAGCAGCAACTAGAACCATTTAATGCAGTTTCCCTGGGAATCTACCCAACTACCAGTGGAAGCCATCATTAAAGGTGTACATATGTACATTGTATACATAAAATGCTGACTTTATATAACTTCTATCATCAAAATTCATACTGTTAGTGCATGTGCTTCAATTCTTACATAGAGGACCCCCTCCTCCCATTGGTTCAAGGCTCATGAAAGACTCTAGAGAGATTTTCAGGCCTTTAATTTCATCATTTGTTTTAATGTTTCTTTTTATAGGAAGAAAAAAAAGTGCTGTTTCTTTATGATTTTTTTTTTTAAACAAGAAGAAAAGGAACACCAATTCCAACTTAACTTTAGTCCCTTCTGGCCGTCAGCCCTGATCCCAGCAACATCACTGTCAGCCCTCCCAGTTTTTTTCGAGTTGCTTCCAATGGCTATATTCATCAGGATGGAGAGGATTCTTGGCTTTCATTAGGGAGTCTACCCTCTTTAATTTAAACTAAATGGTGGGAGTGGTGGGGGGGTGGCCAGATTAACCAGGGAACACTTTGAACCACAAAAAAGATTTTTTTTTTTTATGTGCATGCACTATTCTGACATCCATGTATGTTCTGTAATTAAAGCTGGTCTGGGCCTGGACAGGTCTTTAAGAAACAGGATTAAATCAATTGGTTGTGATTGAATATCCATTATTGACTGACAATGGTGTATCACGAGGCTATGGGAAGCAAGTTTTTCAGTATTTTTTTCTACCCTCTTTTCTCATCAGATGCTTTATACATCATACAACAGGATAGCTCAGATAGCATCGTCTCTTCACCGCATGCTCTGTACAGAGCTAGACCGTCTGATTGGAAAAGACATTCTCAACCCCTGGTGCGAAGTGAGCACTGATCACAGAGGGGTTAGGTCTGCAGTTGGAGCACACTTGATCTATGCTATCGCTTTCATCCTCTTCCTCCTAGTACTTTCTAGTAAGTAACACTGTAATACTAGGTAAAGGTGTGTCCCTTCAGTTGTGACTATAGATGCTGAATATGGGTGCTTGGCACACAGAAGATATTCAACAACAACAACAACAACAAACCATTTTCTGTGTGGGTGTGCAGGTGGGGGATTATTGCAGCATAAGAAATCCTATTCCAATAGGCATTTACAGATTCCAAAGGGAGGCATTCCTTTCCAGTGACCCCACACACATTCTAGTGCACAGCTGAGTTTTAGAAGTCACTCTTGGTTTCTATCAGTAGTCATCCCATTGTGTGTTTTTCAGAAGTCTATTATGGGATGCTAATCTCATTTAGGGATAGTTTACGTAGTAGGCAAAGTGAAGTAGAGCTGTGTTTGTGTGTGTGTGTATGTGTGTGTGTGTGTGTGTGTGTATGTGTGTGTGTGTGTGTGTGTGTGTAAAAACATCTTAGTTGGGGGACTTCATAAAGGAAAGAATGCTTAGTAGACAACTGGAGAGTACTAACTAGAATCTGGCTTTATTTTGGCTTTCATGTTTTTATTTGTACCAGAATTCATTTCAGCTATACCATATATTAATTGACCTACATGTTAACCCATAGGGACTTGTATATCTGGCTATATTCTAGGTTCTAGAATCTATGGATACTCTTGGGGATCTTGACAGTGGTTCACAAATGCATTCACTTCAAAAGAGAAGGAAGGAGATATCCTGGGGGGCAGGCCCAGGTTCCTCTGTGGGCAGAGGCCATATAGGATAGGCTGTCCCACTAGCTGGAATTGCTTTGGACCTCATTGGTTTTTGCTCTGACTGGGTCAGGACCCTTAGAGACTGAGCAAGCCTCTGGTGGCAAGGGGAGAAAGAGGAACCTAAGTCTTGCAGAGATGGGCAGTGAAGATATCCAGGCATGTCCTTGGGCTACCAAAGCCCCATCAAGCTGGGGGCATTTGACACTGCCAACATTCTATTGGCACGGGGCATATGTTAGAGCCAAATTTTTGGAAACACAGCAAATAACACTACATAACTTGAAACTGGGGCACACATAATAACTAGATAGGAAGGTGATAGTCAAACCTTTGTGAGGAGTGTGTGTGTCCATGGGTGATCAAAGAGTTTGGACACCTCAAAAATGCCAGATTCACAATATTTCCAGGACAGATGAGTGAAGAATCTCTGTATTATCTTCCGGCTTCCCTCCCCTTTATTATCTTGTTAGTGTGGGCAACTGTGGATATCACATTTAATCCCCAGGTTCCCGAATGTGTTGTTATTGTGTGCCTCGGGGTCTTTACATCTGCTATTTTTCAACCTTGGGTTCTCTTTCCCCATGCTTCATGATTTTAAAAATTTTACCTTTGTGAATAGTTTACCGTACTTATTTGGTCAGTTGCGACCTCAGTTCCTGGTGGGCCCCACTCTCCTATCCATGCATCTCAACAGCTGTTTTCCACCTTTATAACCTTCATCCTCTGAGCTTGTGGAGGGCAGAGCCTGTGTAGGAATGCTTCTAGAGCTCCTGGATGAGAGGAGACAGTGAAAGTCTCACTCACTTTTGGCCAGCTGCAGTTTGTACCTTCTTAACGGTTCAGGTCACCAAGAGGAGTCGCTGTTTTCGTACCATGTAAGCTGCTTGGGTCGCCAGGAGGGGTCGCTGTTGAAGCTTCCTGTAAAGGCAAGCATTAATCTGTTTGATTTTTTTTTTTCTTCACAAGACCTGTCTTTCTCAACATGAAAGGGTCAAACTTCATTTACCTCCCCTTTCTTTCCCCTTCTCTTCAGTCCCTTTGGAATGAGTAAGAGACTAATAAAGTCCAGAAGGCAAACCAGAGTGTCTTGACGTTACGATAAAATGCTTTGGGCCCAGGGTTCTCCAGAAGCCATAAGCGGTAGCCCCCAGCCCACCAAACTGAACACCTTGTGGGATGTTACAAAAATGAGCTGCAGAACTTGTTGGCTCGGTCCTGCGACTTATTTTAGACAAGAGTGCCTATTTTGTCAAGCAATGGCATATAAAAGCAGTTTTGGAGATGCTAATGGTCACAAGTGAACGCCTTAGAGCAGAGTAGTTCAGGCGTAAGAACAGCAACAAAAATACTCCAAACGACAAAAATCCTTACATGGACACTTCCTGTAACTGGGCTTGGGGTTCACTTGGCTTTCCTTGGCAAAATGAAAAAAAAAAAAAAAAAAAAAAGAACCCAGATGGGGGACACCTTTTGTGCTAACCACAGACTGGAAGACACACTAGCATTAGCTTGACCACATGTGTTTAAAAAAAACAACAAATAATTATAATAGCGTTTATAAAAGTAATAGGAAGGATACTGAATGTCTCAGTCCCGTCCTTTAAAATGGCTTTAAAAACAACAACAAAACAAACAAAACAAAACAAAAACCTCGAATTCAGGGACATTTTTGTACCCTGGTAATAAATTAACATTTCAAAAGTACTTTTACCTGCTGAGATGGTTCATTCCGCTAATATGGGTAACGCTGTGGACTCGAATAATTAGTGTAAATTGCCTTTGAATAACACTGAGCTGGGAACAACTTTACTTGCGGAAAGCTTAATGCCTCTTGCTGGACAGGATGAAGAGTCCTTAATGGGGCCTGGAAAAACAACTAATGCCTACAAATCAAAGAAGAAAAGCCGTTTTTTGATGCATGTGTGTGAGAGTGTGAGTTTTAAACTAAATTGTTAGCACTTCCTCCCTGCTGAGGGTCACGGATTAGCGAGGCTGGGAGACTCTTTGAGAATCTTTCACACTGACCAGGGGAGGCAGGGGGTTCCAAACACAAGTGTTTTCTTAACCCTAATCCCTACCTCCTTGACCAGGACAGCTCTGCATTTCCTTCTAATTAGGTGAGGAATTAGAAGGTGGATAAATGTGCTCAGGGAAGAGGGTAAAGTGATTAGTTCATTCTGGACCATGATAGCAATTTCTGGCTACTCAGTTCTTTCAAAAATAATAACTTTTCTCTTTCTTACAAAAAAAAAAGAAAAAACCAAAAAACAAAACAAACAAACAAACAAACAAAAAAACCCACCCTATTCCAGCAAGACTCACGTGTACGTATAGGCAAAGCTGATTATCTTTGGGTAAGTTTGGGTCAGCATCTTGACAAATGATTTTCCTCTCTTTCATCAGAATTTTCATCCTGTTGAGAAACTTCTAGAGCAGTTTCTCATCTGAGCCGAGTATGATAATTATTTGTGCAATCTGAACTAAATCTAATAACCTAGCCTAAAAAATGTATTCGCATTCAAATGATCCTTCCAGTGAACGCTGAGAAGGGGCTTGACGCTTAGTAGCTGAGATAAAAACCATTTTGATGAATTTTTCTGCATATGAATGTACTCTACCTCGAGTGACTATTTTTTTTAAAGATCTTGTAGATATTCTTAGTGGAACTGTAATTTTAAATTTCAAATTGTATAAAGCAATTATTGAATAGTTTCCAACTGATGTGTTGCTAGCAGCTGCTGGTGGTGCTGACTCTGCCAGGGCTACCTAGATCCTGAAGGCAGTTTCTATATGAACATTCTCGACAGGTATCAGAAAAAGAAGACTTTATTTATTTACTTTTGTGTGTAGACTATAGATAGACATTGCGGCCAAACGTTCCTCTGATTTTATCCTTTCACATTTTACCTGTTACAAGACTCACGTGTCATAAACACACAATGAAAAAAACTTTGGGAGAGAGAAACCCCATAGCAGTAGAGAACAAGGCAGACTGTCCTTCTACTTCCTGTCCAGGGGCCCCTGAAACCACAGCTTTGTTCCTCTCATCCCTTCAGAAGGCTGCAGTTGCCGTGGGTAAGAATCTGGCTGTGAGCATTTGGAATAACTTGTTTTAGTTTCTGGGCTATCTGTGGAAATTATAAATGGGCCAGAGCAAAACAGAAGCAAATGTGGGGACTGCGGCTTAGGGCTAAGTCTTCAGGCCTAGTTCCTGAGTTAGACTCATCTGGCCAGGAGTAGATGCAGCCATTGATGGCTCTCCCCTTGTGAAGGCACGTTTATTTATAAACGTATTCTCCTCTGAGCTGGAGTTCTCCCTCCCCAGGCCTACAAATGCAATGCCTTCTGCACACTGCCCAGCAGCTGTTGTATAAGACAGATCATACTTGAGTTGGAATGTTGTTGACTCTTGCTCTTACTGGCTTTGCTTCCTCCCATGGAAAAGGTCTAAAGCAGTACTAGTTACTAGTTTGGCTGAGATGACCTCTAATAGTTATCCATCTCTGTCACTGATGGCCAGGCGGTGACACTGCTGCCTGCCACTCCCTTCCCAGGTTAGCTGGATTAAGGCAGGTTCCTTGGAGCTCAGGCACATTTAAAACTACTCACCTGAGCCTTCTATTCTTTGTGTGTGTGCGTGTGTGTGTGTGTGTGTGTGTGTGTGTGTGTGTGTGGTGTTTGCTTTGTTTTATTTCTAAAAGGAAATTGAGCCTGCTACTCTCTGAGCTTATGCATCATGCTACATAGCTCAGCGGTTTGCTTGCTTTAAAATTCCTTAGAGCTGCAACTAAGAAAGGAAATGTATGTATGTATGTATGTATGTATGTATGTATGTTTGTATAGTGAAGGTGAAGTTTAAACTTCTGGGCTAAAGCAAAGATAGGAAGACGGACATCTGAGGGAGAGCAGCTTCACCTTGGACTGCATCTGACTGTTCCTATCTTTGGAGCTCAGTGTGGAAAAGCTTTATGTGAACAAAATGGGGAGTCCCAGCAGAAAGAGCACTGGTAAGTTGGGTTTAGCACTCTCCATCCAATGTGAAGCTGTTTGAATCTTGCCTAATACTTCTGTACCACAGTTTGGCCTATGGTTATTGTTTTCTTTGTTTAAGCATTGTATCAGGGGCTAGCTGAGACCCTTGGACTCTAACCCATTCTAACTAATACAAAGTGGCCCCTGTGCAGAGGCCAGTTCAATAGCCCCTTAGGCTTGGGCAGAAGGATTTCACCCAGAGATACATCTGTGGTTCAAATCTGATAGGATCGATCAATAAGTCTCCCAGCAGAAGTATCTGTGTGTCAAACTGTAAACTTGACAATCGACAGAATCCATTTAATGCTGCCAGTGAGAACACCATGCTGGAAGATTAACATTTTCTGTGAATAATTACAAGTTCAAGCAGTTCAGCCTCTTATCACTTTATGTGGAGTCTAGAAAGTAGGAGTGATCTTTTTTTAATTTGTAATTATTTCACTCCGATGTGAGGTCCAGCAGCCTTCTTCTTAGTCTTTCGGGATGGCAGACATTGGTATGCAGGAGCCATGCAGGAAGACGCAGAACACTATCAGAGGAGAACATGTCTGATCATTCTTTAAAACCAACTCGGAGAAGTTAATCTCATTGAACTTCTTTTTATTCAACAAAAGAGTTGGCTGTTTCCAAGTCTAACATGACGATAATGTTCATTAAATGGACTTCTTTACACCTTTAAATGGATTAACTGCACATCTCCACAGTCTAATTACTATACATGTCATTCAAAAAAAAATCACAGATCTAATTCAGGGCATGATAAAGGCCTTCCTTTAGCAGCCATGGAAAAGACACGGCAGTGAATGGATGTGATTTTTATCAGACCCAGTGCCATTTTTTTTTAAAGGGCACATGTTGCTCCTGGGAGGCCAGAAGAAGGGAACATGGCCTAGTCATTTTATCTCAGAGATTTAAGATTGGACCATGCCGATGCACTTCCGGGCTTGCAGTGCCAGGCACCTCGGAGGTTCCTCCCGCCCAAGCCAGCTGGCTAATGACTTCAATCTGCCCCAGACAGCTCTTAAATAGGTGATAAATTATGAACAACCCCATTGGGTTCTTGGCCTTTGTGCTTCTCCAAGTTCTTTTCCACAGAACTTTGTTAGAGGGGGAGAAATCACTCTCATTTCAGGCTCTAAGTACACACAACTCTATTGTCATGTGTGGCTTTGACATCTACTTTGCTCTCCTTTTTTCTGGGATCTAGGTGAAACTTGCAAAGATATTTTGCTGTCTGGGGATAGCAAGAATATTGGGGAGGACCACAGAGTGTCTCCTCCACCCCTGTGGTTCAAGCTCTTTCTGCTACAAGTACAGCAAGGCTGAACTCTGTTGTCATTCATGATGCTAGTATTGATGGAGAGATTCCTAAAGGGCAGCCACTGTTAGGTAGCCAAAGGCAGAGCAGGTGTGTTACTCACTCAGGGAATGTTTTCTGGAGAGACATAGACATCTGTGTTAGTAAATTCAAGGAAGTTCCAAAGTGTCCCCAGAGAGAGGGTCTGAGAGTGTGCAGTACAGTCAGACGGCCTAGAGAGGTTGCGTTGAGGTTGTATTTGCCCAGCAACCTTGTGCATCTTTTCCTCATGTACCCAATAGGAAGCCTCTTTCAAGCTGTGGGTAAGGAACCAGAGGTGGATAATGCGCACACTCCTTGGAGCTCATGAATGACTGGCCTGGGTTGGAATACTGGGGCAGTTCTGCTGTGGAGAGGGCTGTCCTGGCACCAATAGGCAAGTGGCTCACACACTTTAAATCTTTGCTTCCTTGTTTAAAGACAGAGCTAGCTGTAGCAATCTTCCAGTGCTCTGAGTTTTGTAAACAGCACAGACCTAGAGACATGAGCTTGGGGGTCCAAGTAGCCATTGTTGTCAATAAGATCTAGGTTCCCCTCTATTGGGTGCCACCTATATTGAGCTAGTTCTGAGCCTTTCTCTGGTCCAATTCTTTAATGATCTGTAGTAATTAATATTGTCTGGAAAAGACCTGACTTCATAAACAGAACAGAAGGCCAAAGCTTATTTCTATTCCTGGTCTTTGACATTAAAAAAAAAAACATTTTTTTTATGTTATGTTTTGGTTTGGCTTGAGATAGGATTTCGTGGGACAAAGGCTGGCTTTGAACTCACTGTGTAGCTGAGTACAGCCTTGAACTCCTGATCTTCCCGTCTCCATCTCCCAAGGTCTGGGATTACAGATGTGGTGATTCTGTCTTTGTCTTTTGAGAGGAAAATGCTAAACTACTCAGAGTGGAAGCCTAATGAGGGAGGGTTATTGGTGGTGACCACTACTTCAGGGAGATGTCCCTGCAGAGTGGGCAGCCTTAGCATTTCGGGCCATAGGTTATCCCAGCCAGAAGCTATTTTTGGGATCTGTGGTCTCACTTTCCACCTGGTACCTCATCTCCACCTCAAAATTGTCCATGGTCTGCGTTACAACCTTGGATTATGAGTGAGGATGGGGTAGTCTGGGGTTTGCCTTGGCTATCTCATGTTCTTTGTCTCTAGCATTCTATAGTGCATTGGAGTAACAGAAGAGCATGCTCACAGAGACGCCTGTGCAGAGCTGAAAACTCTTTCATAAATCATTTAAAATCCATGGTGTACCAACAGCAATTATTAGAATTAATTGCTCCTTAAAACATAAAGAATTGTGCTACAAAGAGTCAACATCAGCTTGGGGCTTTATGTCTTTTCTTCAAGCCTTGGGAAGGAGCTTTCGAGGCAGGTACCAGGATAGAGCAAACATCGGCGAATTGCGTGTTAGGTACTGTGTCCCTGTTTCCAAACTAATAAATACTGAATGAGTAAATAATTTTGTTTTCTCTCTGGGTTATAAAGATTCAGTCGTATTTGGCCAAGTAACTTCAGGGAATATCATTAAATACTTTTCAAACAGTGCTTCTGGGAGCCATATTCCGTCATTGGACACCGTCGACAGTTGTAATGAGAAAGAGGGCAGAAGGAAACGTAAGTAGGGAATGGGCACGGGTCTCCATAAAAAGCTTCTCAAAACTGGGCGGAGGAACTAGTTCTGGGGAGCCCACAGCAGCTGCTCACTCACTCACCAATATGGTGAGCAGCTAGGAGCATTACATTACTGTTGTCATATCTGCCCCACACAGACAAGCATCTTATTTTCAGTTACATGTGTATGTGTGTGTATGTGTGTGTATATATATGTGTGTATATGTGTGTGCAGGTGCCCTCAGAGTCTAGAAGAGGAAATTAGATCCTCTGAAGTCACATGACTGTTCCTTGATACAGGTGTTGGGATTAAACTCAAGTTCTCAACACAAAACCACTCAGCTATTTCTCCAGTCCCCACACAAATTTAATATTTTAACTACAAGTAAAAAATGTTATAAAGATCTGATTTCTGAATGTTTAAGAATACAAGGCTAGCTGAGTGTGGTGGTTCATGTCCTTAATCACAGCACCCAGGAAGCAGAGGCATGTGGATCTTGGTGAGTTTGAGACCAGCCTGGTCTGCATAGCTTTAGGCTCACTAGGGTGGGCTGTATAGTTAGGCCTTGTTAAACAAAAAGACAGACAAAAAAAAAAAAAAAAAAAACCAGAAATGAAGGTTAGTGATTTCCCTGTATATTATATTTTATGATGTGAATTATATACATAAAAATGTGTATGTTACACCCGAGAGGCTGTTAATAGCAATGGACTTTATCCAGGGATACCATTTGTTAGCCAGAAAGCATCCTTTATTATTGCTTCAAGATTTTTCTCAACAGAGGCATTCAGTGATGGTCATTCCTACCAGAGATTTATTTGATTTTTGTTATTTTTACCCGGTGCTCCTGAAGGAACAGACTACAGTATCCAGAGATGCGGCATCGGCTTCCGTGCTTTGGAGGGAGAAGGATCTTTGTTCAGGAAGTAACTCATTGAACAATTAACATGTGGAAACTATACCAAACAGTATATGTAAATGACAAGTTCATGCTGGGTCTGCAAAGGGCGGAGGCTCATCCTTCCTGCAAGGAGACTGTGACAACCCTTGCTGATGGAATAAATGGGGTCATTATATTTCAGCCTCCAAGTAATTATCAGAAACGAAGCTTTGTGAATTCTTTCCTAATGGGGCCACCTGTCACCCTTCAGTCTTTGTGTATAATGGCATTTCATTTCTGAAAAACGGGTCCCTCAAATAATCCTTCCAAATGTTAGCAACCATGTCCACAGCTCCCTCCTGCCTTGCTACAATACATAGAAACATTTTCAGGTGTTTTTTTGTCCTCCACCCAACATATCATCGTGTGTGCCCAAAGTGCCTGGGCAGGTTTGGAAAGCTACAGCAAAACCAGGTGTCTCAGCATAATGGCTCACTTATAGGCAATGCTGATGCTGGAACATCCGTGTGAGGATGGGTGGGGTTACTGTAATTTATCACTCTGCTCCCCCTTGGCTATGGCCTGCTGCCAACTGCTTTGGACTTGTGGCCACTGCATCAGAGATGCTGAGACCCAAGACAGGAGGGCAGCTCAGTGTTGGCTGCTGTCATGGAACTCAAGCTTCTAGAAATTACTCAGGGCTTAAGCCAGGACAAAAATGCACACACAGGCAGGCCGCAGGATTTAAGGTATGTGGCATGCCACTATGGTTTGTTCGATCTTTGATATAAGAAGAGTTGAACACTGCTTTTCACATTTTGTGTTAATTCTTTCTGGTTTTGTGATGCTTCGGTCTCACTTCCTTAGAGACCTGGTGTCACCTTTCAAGGCTCCAGAGGAAGAGGATCTTTGTTCAGGAAGTATCTCACCTGGCAGTTGGCATGTGTTCCTCACACACAGATAGCATCTGAGGAGAATGAATTCGTGTGGTGTTCCCAAATGGTGGCGATTTCCTTGTCTCTCCTCCAAGGAGGACACTGTTGTGATTCGTTCAGTGACCCCTGGGTGACAGAAATTCTTTGATAACTTTCAGTGCCCCCTGCCCCACTGGCTATAGTCTGACAACAGCTGATCTGTTCAAAATACTTGCTTGGTTTACAAAGGAAGGACTGTGGATGAATTCACAGGCCTACTAGGAACTGACCTGTTCTACAACATGGGGGAACATAGTGAATGTCTCTCATTTGAGTGAAGACAGGAGAAGGGATTTCAGGGGCTTGGAGTGAGGGCAGGGAAATTACACTTGAACCGGAGTTCAAGTCCACACAATCACAAATGCCTGATCCAGGGGAGCACTTGCCCTACCTAGGGAATTTCAGTGCTGTAGGTCTGTGTGGATAGGGGCTGCAACATATCTGGGAAACATAATTTCACACTAATTAGGACTTCTCACAGCCTGCTTCCTGAAAGGTTCAGGTTTGCATTAGCGATGCAGATTTTAATCAGCAGTCAAGTACTCTCTCCAAATACAGTAAGAATCCCCCATATTCACTTCTATCAACAAAAAATTTCCTGGCTGCAAGCTGGACCCAGCAACGGTGAGCATCTAAATCTAGTGTCTAAATCTGCATCTTAAACAAAACATTGTCTCCAATCCTTTAATCTTCTGAAACACCTAAACTCTTCTTCCTGTTAGACACAGTCTTGCATTGTGTGATTCTGACCACAGCCCCCAATTTGACACCTGTTGAAAAAATATTGGAACCATATTTGTAACTAATCACAACCAAGATGTCATTTTAATTAATCTGACAATAGGAATACTCCAGAGATGGGGTCCATGCCCAGGCTGGCACTCCCAGTCAAGCCTGGGCTTGCATTCTGTTACCTGACAAGCCCAGGACAAAATTAACACTAAATATAAGGTAATTTAATTAACTCCTCCCATCCCAGCAGACAGAGTGTAGTGCTCTGGGCACCCTAGGCTTTCTGAAGTAGAGGGTGGCACCCCCAGCGGGGAAACACTTAGGTTAAGCTTTCATTATTTTAAGTGGGTGATTTGCAGCTAAGGAGATGCATTGAAACCCTGTAGCCCACGAAAGTAGCAAGCGGCACAGCCTTCTTACTTCTACAGACATGGCAACAAACTGTAAAACTCATTCATAGGCACACATACCTTATAAGAGTCTGGCTCCCCCATGGATTCATGGGATATACAGACTCTTCAGACAGGGGGCAGAAAGGAGGGCTGTGGAAAGAAAGACAGACACAGAGAAGACAACTTGGTTTGAAAGCAACCCAAAAGCTACCTCACCAAGAAGAAAAGGCGTTGGTAAATATAAGAAAAAATATTTATGTCATCATTTTATCTTAAAGATATCCGTTCAGTTGGTTGATTCCTCTATCCACCTGTGGGATTGAACCTAGGATCCTGAGTACCAGAAATGCCCATCCCCCAACCCATTTTTATTTTCTCAGGCAACATCTTACTAAGTTGCCTAGACTATACTTGAACTGGTAACACTCTTGTATCAGCATCTCAAATAGCTGGAATTACAGGCCTGTACCACCATGGCAAGTTAAGGGCTAATATTTTAAGGGACATATTAAAATCCTTTTTTTAAAATTTCCAAATGTCAGCAGTGCTAACTTCATAATTTATCTCCAGGGTGAACACCAACCCATCTAATTGTTTCTCCCAGGGAAGCCAGAGGACAGTGGGCACAGAGGAAGAGAGTTGTCACGAATATAAAGAGAAAGTAGCCAGGTGGAAAAGTCTGCTGTGATGTGACGGTGGTGAGCAAGTCCAACCTTCAACTCACACATAGATTGCTTATGGAGGGCCCGAAGAGAAAGAGCCTTTCAGGGGCCTATGGAGGCTTGTTGGAAGCCAGGTCTCCTTTCTCACCCGAGAGTCTTGCTGATAATCTATGATGATCAATGATGAACACTTGCTGGGGTTCTGCATGTGTGCTGTTGGGGAGCAGTTTCTCCCAACATGAAGCCAATTAGATAGGCTTCAAGCCCACAGAACCTCATTAAAATTCAGATCAACAGGATGGACCCAAATCATTAATTATGTTAATCTGCAACAAGGAAATAAAAATCTTGGGAGAAACTGGAGGAGGAAGCCCAGCCATCTTATGCAGGGTTCTCTGCATAGGGTGAGGGTAGTGAGTAGGGAACCTTGGGTGCTAGCTTCATTTTCTTTCATGAGGAAGATGTAGCGTTGGATGGGAATTCATTATGGGTCATTTGCTTGGTGCTCAAGCACCAGAGACACTGCTAGCTGGTGTTCTGAGCAATGGCATTTAACAGCTTATATGGCTAAGCCAAAGCTGTGTTTGAGAGTTACTGCCTCTGACATCTTTGGAGCTCTAGGACCCATCAAGCACAAACAAGGTCATCCAGCCACCTAGAGGTTGGGTGGATAGATGTGCCTAGCAGGAGAAGTCATTTCAACACACAGGAGCTGTGTGAGGCACTGTGCACACAGGAAGCCTGTGAACTGGCCTTGCTGTTTTGTTTCTAGTAGCTGCAGTCAGTGTTATTTTGTTTCTAGCCACAGTGGTGCCTTGCAGCAGCTGTCTCACCAACCAAAGCCTCCTTTAGAGGTGGGATTCAGGATGCGTTATAAGATGTGTTTACATTCTGTTGCTCTGCAGGGCTGTTGAGGCAAACCAGGCTAGTTTTGAACTTCTAACTTTGCTGCTTCTGTCTTCTGAGAGTTGGGGTTGCAGTTGTATGGCTTGTTGCCTGGCTTTGGTTGTTTGCCTTCCCAGTGACTATTTTTTTTATCTTTTCTGGCATTTGTTTCAGAGCCCTGTGAATGTACAGAGCTCTGGAAACCCTGTGGAAGGGAAGGAGGACCCTCAAATAGGGAGGCACAGAGATGATCAATATTTATTCCTCTAGGTATCTGCAGGTAATGAGAAAAGACAGGTCATCAGGAATTCAGGGCCTGTGTAAGGACACTGAAGGTGTCTGAGGCTAAAGGCCATTTAAAGTGCAGGAGGAAGGGGAAGTGGCCAAGAATGGCATAGGGCCGGCCCCCTGCACACACACCCCCCCAATGGAACATTGCACCAATTAGACTAGTATCCACAGGCAGCCTTGATCCTGGCAGGAACAACTCTGGCCATTGAGGAGGGACAGGAAGCTGGAGAGGTGCCCACCCTTTCAAAGGAAAAGTATAATTTGTAAACAGTCAACATCTGAACAAGCCATAAAACACCAGTCCTGACTTCTAGCAGATTTACGAACGCCTGGGTAACTGAAATTCACAACGTTTTTTTTTTTTTTTTTTTTTTTTGTTTTTGTTTTTTTTTCCCCCCTAAACTCACTTTGTTAATTTGCAGCCTGGTAGTGATTAGGGAGACAAGTCCCCAGGGATGGCCTCCAGCTTGCTTCCCATTGCAGGTCTGGGGTCTGGGTGTTTTTCCAACACAGGTGGATGCAGATTCCAGGCGGTTCAATCACATCCTCTCTTCCCTCTCACCATCTTGCGGGCTGGCCTGGGAACTTACTTACAGGCTAGGATTTGTTTGTTTTGTTTTAGAATTCTAGTGTTTCAAAAAATCGCCATCATTTATCACTCATCTGAGCAATTGCGGGTCGATGTTGGCTGGATGCTTTTCCCTCCGAACTCCTTCTCTCTCCCACCCCGCCCCGACACCTCCCACCCTCAGGGGAAATCAAGAAAAACAAGATTCTACTTGTCCAAGCCCTTGGAGACTCCTCAGAATTGCTGGAGTCGTCACAATAAGTGGTAGTAATAGAACCATATACAGGATTGTAAATACAAACTGTTCTGTGGAGTGGTAAAAAATAATGAAGCAATTAGGTGAAGTCTCATCAGCACCTGTGACTGACTGGTGGGACACTTCTGCCTGCCTGCCTGCTATTGTTCTTCAGGAACCACACAGGCAGAGTCAGAAGTTGTGGCACTTCTCACCCCAACCCCCTCCTGTTTCCTCACTAGTACCTCTGTGCCCCCCACCCCCTGAAGTGCGTTCCATGCATGGGTGATCTGAGTGGCCCAGAATGGGCATGTGGGTGCCAGGGCTCAGCCTTTGGAAACCACAGTGGGAAACAAGGATCCCGCTTTCCAGCCCATTAGGGTTAATGCCACTTTAATTAGCAATTGCTGCGAAGCCTGAGAGTACTGTTTAATGGGCCATTTCTAGGCTAAACTGGTGCCCCACAGACAGACACAGTGTATGCGACCACTCCAAAGGAAGGAATGGGGATTTGGCAAACGGGCTCACTGTTGGTTCTGAAGGGAAGTGACCACTGGGTCGGTCACTAGCTTTCTGGTACAAGCCCCATCTGGGATTAAATTACTGGAGCTATGCTATTTAACACTAATAATGTTCCTCACAACATCCCTTGAGGAGATTCTCCTATCAACCCAATTCACAGATGTAAAAATAGAGGCATAGAGAAGTTAAGTGCCTCACCCAAGGCCACAGAGTAGGGTTTTCAAACTAGTACCAAATTCACACATGGGACCTATTATTGTTCCTGTCTAGTGAGCTCCATACAGGGCTGTGGCCTAAGAGACTTTCATCATGGATCTGATTCAGACACACCATTGATTGTGCTAAGAACCTAGGAAAGAAAATGAGTTCTCACAGACTTGCCAAGGACTTGGGAGAAGTCATTGTTTTCCAGTAGCAGAGAAAATGTAGACACCAGGTATGGCCCTCACAGATCACAGGTCAGAACTCTTGTTGTGACTCAAAAAGTGTATAAAGCAAACAGGAGAAACTCTAAAATACCCTCTCCTCCACATGTGTCAAACACACACACACACAATTACACACACACACAATTACACACACACACAATTACACACACACACACACACACACACACACACACACACACACACACACACACACAGTGTTGCTGAGATTCCTTCTACACAGAGTCTATCTGAGTCCAGAAACTCCAGCCAGTTCATTGTGTTTTGTTAATTTACTCTTCAGGGCAGCAACAGTCACTTTTCACTGTTTTGGGTATAGAGAAGCTAAGAAAGAGTATCTTATGGGGCAACCATAGACAGGCACCCCAAACTCTTTGCAATTCAATTTGTAAAGGGGGGGGAAGATGACCCCACTCATGTTTGAGGCACGAGTGATCAAGAAGTGAATAGCTTTTCACTGATAATTACTGTTATTTTTCTCTGAAGAGGATTTGCCAGAGAAGCAAACAAAGCTCACTACTGGTCTCTCACCTTGCAGGGCCTCCTCTGGGGCCCTGTATTTAGCTCTGATAACTTTGTCCTCTGATTCTTTAAACAGGTTTCTAGATAGCCTGGGCTGTAGGCACCTGGAACCTGGATCCACTCAGGGTTTCCCAGGAAAGAGAATGGCAGCTTGAGCAAACTGTAGCAGCCTCGCCTACCTCAAAGGTGAAGTTTCTAATTTATGGTGTAGCGCGCTTGTGTGTGGAGTCTCCTAAACGTCTGTGCTTCTTAAAGAAGCCCTGGGCAACCTGAGTCCATCTGTCACTCCTACTTGTTGAAGACAGGAGCATGCTGTGACTCATTGCAGGGGCTAGTTGTTCACAGGGCGCTGAGCACAGCCTGGCTTATTTGTTGAGTGAATGAAGTATAAACCAGTGCTGGCACCTTAGGGCTCATAGGTGGGAGAGGTCATAATGACCTGATACAGGCAGGCCATGGAAATCTGGTGTGAAAAACAAACCTGTGTGGGGGACTTGAATCAGAAACCTGCCATGATCTGGGAGGCTGTGGGATGTGGGAGGGCACTCCACAAATGCAGGAAGCCGCTGTTCTCAAGTTGGGTTCCTATTTACTGTGGGCGCATCTGATAACAAACCTGTATCTTCCTTTTCTAGCTTCCACTGCATTCTCATTTTCCCCAGCTTGCAAACAATGCCTGTGTCAAAGCGGAACCCCAAACACAAGCAGAATCTATCTAGGGGGTGAATTGTGCCCCCAGGCAGGGCTCTGGGCATGAGGGGGAGATGCTCAGGCCCAGATTCCACATGCTGTGTAGACTCCAATTACCAGAGGACTTAGAGATCAAACAGCCCAACTGTGCTGCACAATGAAGGAGGAGGTCTTAATTTTACCATGTGCTGCACCCTTCTAGCCAGACTGTGAGAAACAATGCATTCCCTTTATGTTCTCCTCAGCACAGAACCTCCCTGAGATAGTTTGAGTTATCTCAGCTACGACTCTCTAACTTGGACAGGGGGGAGACTTAAGGCATCTGAAAGAACTGTGTGATTTCCTCTGGCCCGGGGTGAACATCCCAGCAGCATCCAAAGACAGCTTTAGCAGAACTTTTGGCCTGCGATGGGATAGGATCTTAATGTTATTTATTTTTAGTTGCAGATCTGTATTTTAAGGTGTTTCATGGGAAAATGAGTGTGTGTGTCTGTGTGTGTGTGTGAGAGAGAGCTGAGCTATGGCGTGTGCACATAGGACTTGATGTGTAGCATATATGAAAAAGCTTAGAAAATAGCATGGGCTAGATGCTAGAATTTTGCAAGTTTTTGTTTTCTTTCTTCTTATGGTTCAAACAAGGTTTTTGATGAATTGTGGGTCTGGGAGAAAAAAAAAAAAAAAAAAAACAGAAACTAAAACAAAACCCTAGGAAAAATTCCCTTTCAATTTTAACATCGATCAACATTTGGGAAATTGAAATCACTTGAACATTTAGCATTGAGAAAAGTATATATCTTTGAACTCTACTTGGTAGACATTTTAGCAAGCGTGCTACAGTAGAAACACAAACCCATGGTTTTTATTTATTTTTATCAGCCAGTATTTTTTTTAATTCTTCCAGTTTCCAGATAGTAGATGTAAAAAAAAAATTCAAACAGTATACAAAAAAAAAAAAAAAAAAAAAAAAAGATTCTTAGGATTTTTTGATACAGGGCTTCACTTGAGTAATAATCGGATATACCACATTACCACTCTGCACAGACTTTGCTAAATGTGAGCACTGGAGACATCTCAAGTTGATCAGTGTTTCCATGGAAATAGGTAACCGTTTGATAAGGACTAAGAAACAGAGTTTGAGATGCTGTGAGCCTTAGTCCCAACATAGTAGTGGGATCAGGGTTCCGAAGACAAATGTGTGTTTCTATAGGATGAGTGTTTCCCCAAAAGCCTGAATTGTGAATGGTGATCAGCATTAGCTGGGAGGGGACATACTATCGTAGAATCTTTAATTTTGGAAATAAGAGAGTGAACCACTTTGTACCTGATGCTTTTCAAGGAAGGTTAAACCCAGCGTTGAAAGCAGTGTTTTCTATTCCTAAAGGCAAGCACACTAGCATAGAAAATGGGTGCAGAGCAGCTTCCCCTGTCTGTGAGTTCCTAAGAAATTGATCTTAATGTTAGATAGTTTTTCTCATTCCACTAATGCACTACAGCAACACACATTTAATTTTTTTTTTTTGGTGAAATTTATAGCTAAGTGTCTTGTATCACTTGGAGCTGTCTGGATATTACTTTTTGCTAACACTTTCTGCGAGAAGAACTCTCAAAGTCTGCACTCTGCTTTGGACTTTTAACAAGAGTCAAGCCACAGATCTGTATTTCTATCACTCCTTTCTGACTAAATCAATATTTTCCTGGAATAGCCCCAATGAAAAGTCTGATTACTGAATATTGTGAAATCCACATCACTGTCCACAGCGGAGCAGTCCTCCTGCCGCTGGTAAGAATTAAGATGTCTCGGGCAGGAGGAATCAACACAGGATCCTGGATTAAGTGAGGCTTTCTTCCCGTGTGTCAGAGCAAGTTTTGTGAGTTATAGAAGTCACCGCCAGGCCGTGGTTTCTACACACAGGAGGGGTCTTTGCTGGGGAAAAGGGTTACAAAAGTCACTCGGCTTACCTTGCTTGTCACCACAACTCTGCAGGCAGGAGTATCTCCAGTCACACAGCAGTCTGACTCACATGGATCCAGGAAGAAACCATTTCTCTGATAGATTACATCTTGGTTGTTCCCAAGGACACGGGGCTTTGGGAAAACACTGCATGCGTTCTTCAGTGGATCCTCTCAATTTAAAGGCTGAAAGATGGGCAAGTGTCCAGTGGCTGCCGACCGACCGGGACAGGAATTCGCAGCAGTAAGTCTTGCTCAGAAAGGTTTTCCCATGACACAGCATAGTTTCACAGGCGCCACTAGATGGCGCATGAGAACCACTTGTGTCAGGCACCCACGCAAACGGTCAGGTCTCTTCACAGAGAACCAAAAAGGTCCGAAAACAATCCTGCCCGAGCTACTTTTCTAATAGGTTATTATCAACATCCTAGTGTTTACACGAAACCTAAATGGTCCTGATTTGTTTGGTGACTGTAGGGGAATCCTCCACCGAATATCCCGATCAGATTGCAATGTACCATTAGTAAACGTGGCATTTAAATCTTTATTAAGTCAGAAAAGAGAATTGAGACAGAAAGGGGCAACTAAATCTACCTATTTAGTTCTGAACTTCAACAAAGGTTTTCTAAGTGTCTACTGTGTGGGATTGTTACTTATGCTTATCAAATGGAAAAAACAAAACAAAGAAAACCCAAACCATTCTATTACCTGAAACAGACACAAGTACCAGAAAAGAAAGATACCATCAATCTCACATTGTACAGAATGTTACAGATATGTTAAACCTACATATAGCTCTGGAACTTCAGTAGCTGCATTTAAATTTATTTCTACTTATTATTTGAAAGTGCAGGAGCCCACGTCCTACTGTACGAATGTGGAGGTCAGAGGGCAACCTCAAAGTTCCTCTTTCCACCACGTAAGTCTTGGAGGCTAACGTGAGGTTTGCTGGCACATGTGTCTACCCACTGAACCATCTGGCCAGTCTATCATTTCTTGGTGTAGAACAAATCTGAATGTCAGGGACAAAACCAAACCAAAACCAAAACCCCAAACAAAACAAACATTAAGAACATTCCCCACCCCCATCTCAGGACACAGTTTATAATTTCTTCCCTCTTAGAGCTAAGGATAACTCTCTTTGCCTTAATAAATGTAAACTCCTATACAGAAAATACTGGAAGGGACAAAGCTACAGTAGCAGCAGGTTTTGTGTGTGTGTGTGTGTGTGTGTGTTGCCATCAAATATAAATTATGACATCATTCCTAAACCCATCTTCTGATGAGTATTAATAATAACAGATCTTATAAAAATATTCAGGGGGAAAATCCTCAAGAAAACATCTTCAAGTTGATTTTGAAAGTTCGGAAGATAACTCAAAAGTCTCTGGAATACGTCTACTAAAAGCCAGTGGCTTAAAACAAACTAATAAACCAGGAGCAGTTTCTCTCCTTAAAATAGGTGTGATTTTTTTTTTTCCTGAGCCAACCTGGAGCCCAGAGTAAAGAATGGTCTCATTTTTAGATCACTGGTTGTTTGTTTGAACTGAAGAATTAGATGCATTTCAAAATAAGGACATGCCTAATGAAATGATTAAAACACAGAGAGCATTAAATTATAAGCAGATGGGAGAGAAGTGGGTAGGGGGGTGGCCTTGCTGGGGACCTGAGTCCAGGGGAGCTGGCAGCTTAGGGGTTTCCTATAGCAGACAGTTGCTTAAGCAACAGAGAGCAAGAAAACTATCTCTGCTTTTCTGTCTCTCCGTGTCTCTGTCTCTCTCTGTATGCCTCTCTGTCTCTTATTCTCTTTCTCTGTCTCTCTTATTGACATGTACAAGGATTAGAGGAAGAGGGACCAGGAGCTACTTTGGGGCTGTATTGAGAGGTCCTGTGTAGGCGTGATTTAAGCACAGTCTGGGATTCTGATCTTCTTCTTTGGAAGAAAGAAGCCCTAACTATTCCCTGGATCCAGTTATTTGTGAAATATCTTCTTTTCTAAAATTTATTATTTAGCATGCTGCTCTGTATGTTTAGAAGGTAGGGGCTTAGCAGGACAGTTTTCAGCAACTGAAAAGGAAACTCTGTGAATGGAAGGGGCAGGGTTTTTAGACCGCGTGGAGAATCAGCCAGGAGTACTCTGTAGTTGACACAGTCCATCAGAGTTTAATCTTAAATTTCTACCCACTGGTTCCTTGGAAGTCAGCCTTAAAACCAATATTAAATATGTGCCATGCATGTATCTTCCCTGGATATACAATAGCAATTCATGCCTACTAGAGCTGCCTTCCTGAATAGAAGCGCTGACTGGCTCTGACTAGGTTAATGGGCATAGGTGTGGAGAAAAAGAATACATACCCTCTAAGATGTTATCTAGTTTTTAAAAGGCTTTATGCCTTCTTCTGTTGTATGTCGTCTTTGTTTTGGACTTTTTTCGAGGAAGAAGATAGCATAGTCGCCATGATTGTAGCTTCTATCCAAGGTCAGTCAGGCTCTTCATGAGTTTTGCTGATACCACTCAGTTGCTTTTGCACAAACACTCAGCCTGTGCAGCAGAAAAGGCATCTCCTCCAGGAGGACCTAATTGAGGACTACCTGAGAGACCAAGGATTACTGAAGCAGACAATGCCAGCCAATCGGGAACTGCTGTTTAGAAAAGATGCTTTCTTGGGACCAATGGGGCGCTGATGGTGGAGGGTATTAAAGGAGCTTGCAGCAGCTTTCAGAAGAGCTCCCTGCGGCTGCGCTGCAGTCTGTGTCTGTTGATTCCACACCACTCACCTCCAACCCCAAGAGCAGGTAGGGGCCAGCATACATGAGAGCAATGATTACCTCCAGTGCTTACTTTAATAGCAGAAAGGACATTCTGATACAAGATGTTACACGCACGCGCACACGCAGGTACACTCACACTTCCTGAGAAGGGCTCCTATATTGTCCCTTGCAGCTTCCCCTCCACCTACCTGCCCTACATGTTGCTTACTGAGTTTTCACTTGTGTGCATATGTGGTTGGCCTCATAGTGGGAAGCTCTACTCTGGGAACCCAGCAGTGACTGCAGGATCACCCTTTCCAGTGTCAGCCACCAAGGGAAGGTACAAGGGACCGGCATTGTATCACCCTGTGCCAATCAGAATGTCCAGCCCCAAACCTAGCAGGAGACATGACAAATGCTTAGGGCCTGTATTCTGTTTTTCCATACCTCATTTACCAGGGAAGTCAGGTACAACGAGAAGCTTACCTATACCACTGGTACCAGCTAATCCAGATCAGGGCTTCTGCCTCTGACTTCTCAGACCACTATGAAGTATTATTATTACCTTTTTCCTATTGTGTATATTTGTGTGGAGGCCAAAAGTAAACTTTAGGTATCATTTGTTAGCCTTCATTTACTATCTAGGTTGGCTGGCCAGGGAGTCCCAGGGCTCCTCCTGTTTCTGCCTCTCAGTGGTGGGGTTACAGGCAGGTATTTACTTATTGGGGTTTGGAGGGGGGCAAGTGTCATGCATGGCTTATGCCTAGGGGTTAGAATGCAGCATGTGTTCCCTTCTTTCACTGTGTATTCCAGGGATTGAACCCTGGTTGTCAGACTGGTTTGCAAGGGTTGTCCTGCTGGCCCATGCCCAGCTTTTGTTACTCAGATTCTTGGGATTAGACTCAGGCCTTCATGTTTGCTGTGCAAGTGTCTCCAACTCTTTTCACATTTATTTTGAAGACTGCTGAGTGTGCCCTATAGCAGGCTTCTTTCAATTCTGGAAAAAAGTTAGGCCGTAGATATATAAATACATTTGTGTTTGGACTGTAAGAGTGGTGTCCACTGACATCCTACCTCTAGAGAAGAGTCCTTGGTGATTTGACAATATTGACATTGATCTGTGCGAGATGACAGTTCTTGAGATGGCTAAGATCTTCAGTTATGGTTAGAGTAGAAGGTGGTATCCTGGGGGCAGAGAGAGAGTTGGCTTAGCTGATAAGAGCATTGGATGCTCCTCCAAAGAACCTGAGATCAATTCCCAGCACCCACACAGCAGCTCATAGCTCTCTGTACCTCCAATACCCTCACACAGACATATGTGCAGGCAAAACACAAATGCCCTAAAAGTAAATAAATTTTTAAAAAGTGAATGAAAGAAAAAAAAAGACTATTTTTTTAAAAAGAGGACCCAACCAAAAATAAAAAATAAAAATAAAAAAATAAAATAAAAAATAAAAAAAGAAGAAGAAGATGAAATTCTGAAGGTAGGTACAGGGTTCGTAACTTATTGGTAGCTAATCAAAGCCTATCATAGCCTGTCGCAGTGAGGTGAAGAAATGAGTCAGAACTGACCTATATATGGGGAAGATGTGAGTCCCGCTGTGATCAGGCCCGGGAAGGAGCTACAGGCATGTACGGAGCCTCCACCTCAACTTGCATGGATGAGAATATCCTAGTTTTTACCAGCTCAAAGGGACACTGCTGGCCCTGTAGCCAGACAGGCAGCCAGAGGAGGAGTTTGAGTCTCTGGCTTTGCACACTGTTGTACACACCTGGGGATGTGACTTCCTTATCTCATTTGAATTTCTCAGTCATTGTTCCTTTTTCTGTTGCTGTAATAAAATACCCCGACAAAAACAACTTAAGGGAGAAAGGTTTATTTTGACTTACAGGTCCCCCGAGGAGTACAGTCCTTGCTAGTTGGAGGTGCCTGGTAGGAAGAGCAAGAAGCTGGCAGGTCACATTGCATCTGCACATAGGAAACAGATGAATAGAAAACAGAGCTGACTATAAACCTCAGGCTCTGCCCCTAGTGATCAACTTCCCTCAGTGAGACTCTCCTCCTAAAGGTTTCACAACTGAGCCACCAACTGTTCCTTGCTTTTGGTGGGGGAAGGGGGAGGGTTGTGTGTTTTGGGGGCATGTAACATTGACCTGTGAAGGTCTGCTGATTCTCACGGGAGGTTTGCATTTGCCTGCATGAGTAGACTGTTCCTGGCTCTTGAGAAGTTGTCTTTGAGTGCAAGCAGAGGACACCCAGGGGCAAAAGGCCCAGAGGAGCAGTCCATGGCATGGACTTTCAGCTCCAAGCATGCTTCTCTTGCTTGTGCAGGAGAAGCTAAAGGCTGCAGGGTTCTGGGCTCCATCCCTAGAGGGATTCTGTCTCACTGGCCAGGCACTATCTGTAAGTTTCCCAGACTGTTCCTGTGCTGGGAACCCACAGACCTTTAGAGAGAAAGAGAGAGAGAGAGAGAGAGAGAGAGAGAGAGAGAGAGAGAGAGAGAGAGAGAGAAAGTGGACCAGAGTGGCTTAGGTGACTCCCACAGGAGGGGAGGCATTAACTACATCATATTTTGTTTTTATCACAATGGAATATGTCTCAACCAGGGTCCTACACTTTCCAGAAACAAACCACTGTCTTTCAGGTCTGGGTATTTTTGAGGAGAGGCAGAGACCAATTCAGGCCAAGTATCCTGCCTTTGGACCAGATGCCTGGGAAGATGCCAGGAGGTTCTGGTCAGCTCTGAGGGCTCCAGTAAGCAGCCAGGGTCCTAACCAACCAGAAGGAGGCTCAGGAGTAACTCACTGGGCTTTGGGGCCAGTTGCCTGGGTAGAAAAGCTTCAAAAGAAACCTGGGGTTTACTCAAGAGCAGCTGTGGATATGGTGGGGGTGGGGTGGGGTCAGGTGGGAAGGAGGTAGAGGAACTGAGGAAAGAGTTGGGAAGCAGGGAAAAAAGGTGGGAGGTTTAGGAAGATGGACAGATGGGTTTGGACTTTATAAGGGAGGGGGGATGAATCCTTGTGTGTGTTTGTGTGCATGAGTGTGTGAGTGAGTGTATGTGTGTGTGTGAGTGTGTGTGTGTGTGTGAGAGTGTGTGTGTGTGGTGTGTGTGCGTGTATGTTTGTGAGTGTGTGGTGTATATGTATTGGTGTGTGTGTATGTTTGTATGTGTGTGTGGTATGTGTGCATGTGTGTGTGAGTGTGTGTGTAGTGTGTGTGCGTGTATGTTTGTGTGTGTGGTGTATGTGTATTGGTGTGTGTGTGTGAGTGTGTGTGTAGTGTGTGTGCGTGTATGTTTGTGTGTGCATGTGTATGTGGTATGTGTGCATATGTATGTGCATGTGTGTGCATGTGTGTGTATGGTGTGTGTATGTGTGTGTGGTGTGTGTGTATCTGTGTGTGGTGTGTATATGTGTGTGTTTGTGTGTGTCTGTGGTATGTGTATGTGTGTGTAGTGTGTATATGTGTATGTTTGTGTGTGTCTGTGGTGTGTATATGTGTGTGCTTTTGTGTGTGTATGGTGTGTATGTATGTGTGTGTGTGGTGTGTATGTGTGTGGTGTGTATATATGTGTGTGTGTGTGGTGTGTGTGTATGTCTGTGGTATGTGTGAGTGTGGTATGTGTGTATGTGTGTGTGTGCATGTTTCCGTGCATGCGTATGCACTCGGACATACATACGTTCATGTGGGTGTTTATGCCAGACATCAACATATCAACATGGGCTTTTCATTTTTCTCACCGGGTTGGAACTCACCAGTTCAGTTTGATTGGCTGTCCAGTTAGCCCCAGGGATTCTTACACCTGGTTTATAATAATTAGGCATCACCAGGTCCTTGTGTTGCAAGGCAAACGGGTTACTGATTCAACCATTTCCTTGGTTCTGCTTCTGCGTTTCCATCCATACTCATGCTGTCCTGATAGTCCCTTGGGTCTCCTCACAGAAAAATGTGTTCTTAGATGGTCAGCACCTACACTTCCCAAATTCACCCAGACATCCCACACCAGAAGGGAGCCGGCAGTTGAATCTGGTTATCCAATGTCTTACTTCCTCCCAACAGATACTTGTGTGAGGTATTTTAGTTTTTAAGGCAAAGTGAATATAGGGACTTGATCAAGGGGTGAAGAAAACTCTAAACTAACAAAATCAGTCACTGAGGATTTAGAGCCACTCGGAGCCAGGACCTTGTTCTATATCAGGAAGACAGGAGAACACCCCCATCCCGGCAGCTTTACAGTAAGTAAGAATACTGAACGAAATGGAATGCTGTCTATGGCTTAAGTTACAGGAGGGAAAACATTGCTGCTCAGAGCTTGAGGTTTAGAAAAATAAAATTACAACAGGGACTGTTCATAACAGGCAGAAATGAGGAAGAACATGGAATTTTCAACCCTGGAGCCATCCTGAGGGTGCAGGGCCTTCTTCATTGTGGGTTGTTTAGAGTAATGAATCTGATCCCACCTCTGTGCCTGGGAATGGATTTGCTAACCCAGGCACAGAACTTTTCAGTCCAAACAATTCCCTAATTATTGACCCAGGTGGTCAGAGGTTGCCTCAGGAAGAAGAGTCTGCTCTCAACTGGTTTATAAACAGCCTGTTGCCAACAGTGCTTTGTCGTAGACTGGAAGGATCATTTTCAAGTCCTGGTGGAGTCTCCAACAGGGTGGTTCCCCTTAGCTGCAACATCTTGGAAGGTTCTCAGAGCTCAGTCCTTTTCAGCCAAATGGGATTTCCATTTTCTTTGGGCTGGCTTAGAAAGGTACCAAGGGCTCAGCTGAACAACTCTTCGGCACCTGGGAGGAGGGAAGCAACAGGGATCTTCATGTAGCTCTGTGTGAGCTGCCTCTCTAGCTGTTGGGTGAAACTTTCCTTTAAGGATGTGGGTATTGAGTAGCTTTCTGGGTTGTTCCCAGTTACAAATCCATAATTGCTCTGATCTCCCACCCATTTCTACCATGGTTTCTCATCACCGTGGTTTGATGAGACCCATCTATTCTCACAATTCTTCAAAATCCCCACTACCACCTCGGTCTTCTGGGCTCAGGGATCATGTTGAATGGAATTCTTCAGTCTGGGAAGGTGATACAACACACAGGTCCCTGGGCTCTTCTCACCAGCCAGCCTAGCTTCTCGCTTCATGGGAGAGGTCCAGGCCAGCGAGAGACCTTCCTTAACAAAAGGGGGGTTGGTGGTGGATAGAACCGGAGAAAAGACACTGGAGACTGGTTTCTAGCCTTTTCATGCATATGCACACCTCACACAAAGGAGTTTCAGCTTAGAAAAATGACTTTAATATTTCATATCTTTAGTCAATAAATACTGTGCACCATGGTATAACAATGTACATTATGTATATGAGCCTCAGTTGACTCAGGTTTTGCCATTTTGAGGGAGTAAAGGACTTCCTACTAAGGAGACAACCATACATTCCTGGCTGTTGGCCTACCAGGATCTCATAGAAGACTTTCTCTCTATGTGAATATCGTCTTTCCCCTCCCCAAAGTCACACTGGAGTTCAACCCTTACTGGGAGGTATGGTGAGGATAGAGGACTGACTCATCAGGGTGGAGCTACAGAGTTGACTACTTCCTAAATGAAACCAAGATGGCTTCCTCAATGAGACCAAGACCAGGAGAGACAGACACTGTCTGCCTCATCTTTCCTCAGATGATGTCACATGCTTTGAGACTCTGACAGCAAGAAGTCTGTTACCAGGTGTGGCTAGTGACCTCTTGGGCTGGGGTAATTTACTTATAATTTATCCTGTCCTTGGTACTTTTGTTATAAGTAACAGAAAATGGACTGATCCCCCTCTCGGAGCACAGAATCCTCTGCTTACCTTTTAAGGGTTCTTGAATTAGCGCATGGGTTTCCTACAGAGGAGGAATTCACCACCATTCCTACTAGAGGGACCTTTCCCAGGAAAAAACATGTGGGTTGATGTTAAAGTGAGACATGATTGGACAGTGGAGAGGTAGGCGGGGAAAAGGCTAGGGAAACGGAAGAGGAGGAGAGGAAGAAGAGATTCCAGGAGGAACAGAGATGGAGGCAGATGTGTGTGTTTCTCTAGGCGCATCTCTAGCTTGATGAGGTTGTTATTATTTTTAAGTGTTTCTATGGATCTTTTAATCTCATATAAAAGGGCAGTTTGTATCTTTGTCCATTGGTTCTAAGCATATTGTGTAGAGGGTTTGTGGATTGAGAATTTGACATATAAACCTGTTTAATAAGCTACCAGGCTTTGGAGTCATGTGTGTGCGGGGCGGTGGAGGAAAGAAACACACTGGATCGGTCATATCTACAAAGATAGAAGCATCAAGGGTGGGTGGAGTGAACCACCTCGGAAGGGAACTATGTGAAGAGGGTGGGCTGTGAACCGTGTGTCCACGTGCTTAGCTCCACACTAGAGTGGCATCCGCCGAGTGAGACCTCGGGGGCCGATAAAAGGTTAAGCCTTCATTTTAATATTTACTACAACAAAAACAGATGCGCCAGTGGATAAATTTTATGCACATGGATCCAAGATGGGAAAGCCAGGGACTGCACAGCTGCATTCCTTGGATCCTTCTCCATGCTAAAGACACAAACTCAAGTCCATTAAATCGTGGGGAAAGGCTGTGTTGGTCAAGTGCCACCCCTCCCAGTGCTGTAAGACTCAGTAATAGTGGGGCCTGACAGGTGTTAACACCTGGGACAGGTAGAACTCCGCCCCTTTCTCCAAAGCTGCTCTGCACTGGGATCCTGTTCTTTCCACCTATCAACACCAGGTAACCAGGGAGGAGCCAAGGACTGCCCCGGGTTCTCTTAGGCTTTATCCACTGGTTTAACAATTATATCTGAGTCTTATTGGGAGGTATGTATGGACAACCTCAGAGTATAGCAAAGGAAAGTTTTATATGCAAGGGTGTTTCTTAGGAGCAAGAAATCAGAAGTCACCAAAATGCTCCATCTTCTAGGCCTCCTCAGAAGAGGCACACCACGGTAAAAACTTGTCTAGTGAGGCTTTGGAAGGTTGGAGGGAGAAACTTTCCACAAACAAAAACGATTAAGTACAAAAACTAGAAGTAATTTTTTTTTTTTTTTTTTTTTTTTAGATTAAATGGCCTCATGCAGTGGAGATTTCTGAGACGTGGTTAAGGGGTCTTTAAGCAGCAGAGTACAAGCTGTCTCTCCATGGGGACCTTCCACAGGTGAGGCTTAACGTTTCCTCATGGGCTCCAGTTGTTGCTGCTGGCATCCACAAGCCACATGTGTGGGTAGTTAGGGAGTGCGCTGTTTTGCTGCACTGCTGGGTTCTTGGGTCCTGGCTCTTCCTCACAGAAGGTGAATACTTATGGAATGAATGAATGAATGAATGAATGAGTCAAATGGAGGCCTGCTGCTTTTAAAGTTTCTTTGCGCCTGTAAATTTTTCTCTGTACCTGGATAAAGAATGTTAACTGATGTGGGATACTGCTGAGAACAAAAGCAAGCAAGCAAGTGAGCAAGAGGGGCGAGCGAGCGAGCCAGCAAGGAATCAGAAAACAGCAGATAATTAGATAGCTACATTACAAAAGAATATGATAGAGGTTGCATTTTCTTGCTGGAAATTAAAAAAAAATGAAACTCTTCTCAGACAATTTTTGTTGTTGTTAGAAATGTATTTTCAGGATAGGACTCAGAGGTAACTCATTTCTGTAGCCCCAGCACGTTGGAAACTGAGGCAGGAGGATCACAATTTTTAGGTCCATTTAGGTTACATGAAAATACCCTGTCTGAGCTAGTTTTCCTGTTACCATGATAACACACCCTGACAAAGGCAACTGAAGGGAGAAAAATGTTTATTTTGGCTCATAGTTTTAAATTTTTATTTATTTTTATTCTTTACTCCTTTTTTATAATCCAGACTTCATCCCCCTCCTGGCCTGCCTCCCCCTGACCTTTCCCCATTCCATACCTCCCCCCCCCCCCCCCCCCCGTCTCCAAGAGGTTGTCCCCACCCCCCACCTTCTCAACCCCACCAGGCCTCCCCACTCCCTGGGGCCTCAAGTCTCTCAAGGGTTAGGTGCATCTTTTCTCACTGAGGCCACACTAGGTAGTCCTCTGCTGTATATGTGTCAGGGGCCTCATATCAGCTGCTGTGTGCTGCCTGGTTGGTGGCCCAGTGTCTGAGAGATATCAAGGTCCAGGTCAGTTGAGACTGCTGGTCTTCCTATGGGGTCACCTTCCTCCTCAGATTCTTCCAGCTTTTCCCCAATTCAACCACAGAGGTCTCCAACTTCCAGCCATTGGTTGGGTGCTAGTATCTGCATCTAACTCTTTCAGTTACTTGTTGAGCCTTTCAAAGGGCAACCACACTAGGCTCCTGTCTGCAAGTACTCCACAGCATCAGTAACAGTGTCAGAGCTCCAGGTCTTCCTTTGAGCTAGATCCCAATTTGGGCCTGCCACTGGACCTCCCTTCTCTCATGTTTTTCTCTATTTTTGTCCCTGCAGTTCCTTCAGACAGGAATATTCTGGATCAGAGTTTTTGACTATGGGATGGCAACCCCATCCCTCCACTTGATGTCCTGTCCCTCCACTGGAGGTGGACTCCACAAGTTCCCCCTCCCCACTGTAGAGCACTTCATCCAAAGTCCCTCCCTTTGAGTTCTGAGAGTATCTCACCTCCCAGTTCTCTGGAACATTCTAGAGGATCCTCCGACCTCCTACTTCCCGAGGTTGCCTGTTTTCATTCTTTTTGCTGGCTCTCAGAGCTTCACTCTGCCCCCCTCCATATGTGGTCATGGTCCCCTTTACCCCGCCCTGTCTCCATTCCCACCCAGGTTCCTCCCTTCCTCTGGTTTTAAGAGCGTAGTTCATCATGGAGAAGTCATACATGCTCCACTGTATCCTGTATCAATGAAGCAGAGACAGATGGATACTCGAGCTTAGCTCAGTTTCTTCTATATAGTCCAGGATCCCATCTTCATTAACATACTCAAGACACTCTCCCACAGGCATGCTCAGAAGATGAGGCTAGGGTTAGGGTGATGTCATCGAGTTGACAATTGGATCGACACTAGGCATCATAAGAATCTACCTAAAACAAAATAAAAAACATTTTTAGATGGGAAAAAGGTAGGCATGCAGATGTTTAATGTACTCTCTCCAAAACGTAGAACAGTGAGGCATGTAGTTTCCTGGAAGTGAAACCTTTGATAAGGGTCAAAACTCTTCAGATACATTGGACAAATCCAAGAGAGTAGAAATAGCTATAAAGGTTGGGGAAAATATTATTGTTTTTAAAAAGCAAAACCAATTTTTTGGGGTATCCTAGAGGAATAGAAACTATTCTATTTAGATAGTGTCTCTGAGAGTTTCCACATAAACCTTGCCCCTGCCCTTGCCGTCAGATTCCTGCATGACCCTGGCGCATTTCTTCACATTTAGAAACCAGCATGGATTGGTACCTATTAACTGCTAACTAAACCCTAGATGTTTGCATTTTGTGATTTTTTTCTCCCCACAGATAAACCCTTTCTCTTCCGAATTTCAACCCAAGTTATCTGCACAGCTGCCATTTTGTCTTCTGTGCCATGTATAGAATGTACCCACTCCTCTGTATTTTTTAGTTTTTGTGTTTTGTCTTCAACATGGAAATCCCCTATGTGCTTTACTAGATTTGTGATCACATGATCTCACTGGTTTTGAGGTGGATATCAACAAATCAATAGATACATTTTGTGTTGGTGTGTTTCTTGCTAATACAACATTTTGTTTGCTTATTCATCTCTTATCCTGAAGCCTTGGCGAATTACTCCTTGTAGTTTTTACTTTAAATTGCTGGCACTTCAGTCCTCCACAAACAAGGATGGCTTTATTTCTTCATTTCCTGTACTTCAATTCTTTTTGTAATATTGCCCTAAGTAGGAATTCTAGCACTCCGTTGATGCGAACAGTGGGGGTAGATGATCCAGACCTCATTCTTTCACAGTTAAATACAGTCAACTGTTGGCTTTTGACAGATCCTCTTTATCAAGCCGAAGCAGCCCTTTGGCTCATATTTCTCTAAGTTTATTATTATTTTTTTAGATCGAGAGTGAGTGTTAAACTTTGCCAGAAGTGTCAAATTGTGATTATATGATCATGTGATTTTTTCCCCCTGTGATTATGGTGTATTACATTGATTGATTTTAAAACACTGAACCAACCCTTCACTATGGTACAGAATTTCCTTTAAATTCTGCCCAATTATATTTGTCAATATTTTGTCAAGAGCTGTCTTTTGCATCCTCACTTATAAAGAACATTTGTCTATGAATCTCTCTCCTTTTTTTGTACAGTTTTGCCAGCATTTGCCATAATTGTAATGCTAGGCTCATAAATTGCTGAGCTATTACTTACATTGGTATAGAACATGTTAATTCTTAAGGTACTGAGTAAAGATCTTAGTTGAACTTCTTGGCCTATGAATTTTTTTTTTAATTTTCATGTTATAGATTCAACTTCCTTGGTAGTCAAAGTATCTGTTTCACACTGAGTTTTGTCAGGTGTTTTTACCCCAAGCAATTGGTCTATTTTACCCAAACTATCAAACTACACATAATGATTTATTTTACTACTTTTTTTGGTATTTAAGTGTCCATGTTATATTTCATACACCATTTTCATAATTTTATATTCTGTTTAGTGTTATTTATCTTAAATTAAGAAAGAATTATCTATGTGTATCTGTGCACATTTTTTTTGTTTCAGTGTATTTCTCCATCTTACCTGTTTCAATTTAATTAAATTTTTTACTCACCTTGAAATTTGTTTTAGAACAGACAGGCCCATATTGAGGTGGTACCCTCTGCCCTGATCATCAAAGCCCTCAAGGGGCCACCAAGGGTCAGGAAGAAGCAGAATAACATTAAACTCAGTGGAAACATCACTTTCGATGAGATTGTCAACATTGCCTGGCAGATGAGACACCGGTCCTTGGCTAGAAAGCTTTCTGGGGCTATAAAGGAAGCCCTGGTTACTGCACAGTCTGTGGCCTACAATGTGGATGACCACCACCCTCATGACATCATAGATGACATCAACAGTGGTGCAGCGGAGTCCCCAGCTAGTTAAGAAGCAACGAGAAAATATTTTAATAAAAGACTTATCTGATAACCAAAAAAAAGTTGCTTTAGGTTTATTATATTCTTTTTTTCTGAGTTTTTCATATTGAACCTCAGATTACTGGTTAAATATTTTGTCTTTCCTAATGTAGGCTGTAAGGAGTACTATTGATTTTCATGCTGACACTACATTCTTCATGTCTTTCAAACTCAATCTATTTCTCATTTCTGTTTGGTTTGTGTTTTTGCTAGCTTTTCCAAAGGTGCCTCTTGCTCACAGATTATTTAGTATTGTGTAGTTTATTTTTCAGTCACTTGATGTAAGGTATAATATATATATATATATATATATATATATATATATATATATATATATATATATATATATATATAATTTTCTGGTTTGAATCCAGATATGATCAGAGAACATCTTTTGTTTGATTTCAATCCTTTATATTTGTGGTTTTAAAAAGTAAGTTAAGATATAATCTCTGTTGGACATTTCCATGACTACTTAACAAAAGCAAGCACCAGAGTGTTGCCGGATGTTTGATTGGTGTTAGATCCTTGTGGTTGATACTGCTGACATCTTCCTGACTTCATAGTTATCTGAAACACTGACAGAGATACTCACATCCCACTATAGCTGTGGATCTATGGATCTATGGTCTCTTTCAGTACCATTCCCTATCACTAAAATATTGTTGGCTTGTTGTGTGGTTCACACACACTTACGACGGCTGCATCCTTTTGCTAAACTGGCCTTTTCATCCCTGTGTAATGTCCTTTCCCATCACTGGTAATTTCCTTCATTTTGAAATCCTGACTTTTATTCATTGTATCTGCACAGCCTGTCTTTCCCCATTTTTCATTTTCTACTTGCCTATTTATAGTTGGGATGAGATTCTTGTGGACAGGGAACACTCAGGTCTTGGTTTCTGATCTACTCTGCCAGTCTCTGTTCTTTAGTAGGTGTATTTTGATCATTAGTGATTATTGCCATATTAAGTCTATCATTTAGTATTAGTTTAATTTTATTATTTTCTGCTTGTTTTCTGTTTTCACTTCCAGTTGAAAATACTTCAATTTGTCACAGTGCTTTGGATGCATGTATTTCTTCCTGTAGCATTTCCCTGATTGTCTCTGGCATTGCATTGTATTTGGGTAATTACCAACCTGTCAGAGCCTCCTTTTTCTTTAAAAAAAAAAAAACAAGTTTCACTTTTATCTGAAAAATATTATTTCTCCTTTTGTCCATTTATCCTTCTTCGAGTAATGAGACTTTGTTAAATATTTTCTTTAATATATATTTTCTCTCTCCTTCCTTCCTTCCGTCCTTTCTCCTCCCTCTCTCCCTCCCTTTCTTTCATTTATTTACTTTAAACGTAAAGAACCCATGAGGAGAAGGCATCGTTTTATCTATATTTTTTGCTTGCTGTACTTTTTCTTTTTCTCTGATGTTCAGAGGCTCCCTCCTCCTTTGTCTGTTCTACCGCAGGTCTGCCCTTCTTTTTACTTCACTTGAAATTTTGTCAGTTTCTCATTTTATCACAGATTTTTTCCCCCAGGATATTGATTTTCTTTTCTTCAGCATGACACCAACGTAACACTGACTATGGATTCCACAGCTTCTCCACGGATATCCATACTATTCTACCCCCTTTATAGGAGTGGTGTCTTTCTTGCTCATTGATTTCAATATTCCTTTTTCTAGCTGGGCCTGGTGACATAGGCCTGTCATTCCCATGGCTCAATCTTCTGAGTTCCTAGTGTCAGTGAAACACCTAAAAAATCTAGATTTTTCTTTCCTTTTAAATAACAACAACAACAACAACAACAATAATAATCACTATGTAGCCCTGTGTGGCCTGGAACTCACCATGTAGACTAAGCTGGCTCAGACTTACCAAGGTCCCTGCCTCTGCCTCTCTAGTGCTCAGATATAAGGTGTATGCCATCATACCTGCTATAATTAGAAATATTTTAATATAGGATTAAGCGTGAGAGTTAATAAAGAGAACTGTTCAGGAAGATAAACCTAAAAGCATGGGTGTGGCTTTCTCTAAAGGAAAGTTATAACTTATCCTCTATTTCAGCTACAAAGATTTCCTCATATCTTCTCTTTCCTAGATGAGACATTTTGAATAGTTTCTTGTTACCCATTATTGCTCATCAAACCATATTTTTTTGCAATGGTTGCTTTAAAATCTGAGATAAATTTTGAATGTTTTTGTCACCCAGTGTGGGCATCTGTTGACCGTCTTTCTCCTTCAGTTCGATGTCAGCCTGATTCTTTGCATCCTGAGTGAATTGAGTTGGAGTTTGAACATTTTAAATACAATCTTATAAGGCTCGGAATCACCACGAGAAAACTCTTGGAGGTGATTAACATTTCCAGCAAAGTTGCACAATACAGAATTAACACATGAAAGTCAGTAGACTTCCAATGTACCAATAACAAAATGCTGAGAAAAAGAGAAACACATTCTACTCACAACACCCACAAAAACTATCTAAGAATAAATATAACCAAAGAGGTTAAAGATCTCTAGAATGGGGCTGGAGAGATGGCTCAGCAGTTAAGAGCACTGACTGCTCTTCCAGATGTCCCGAGTTCAATTCCCAGCAACCATAGCATCCCAGATATCTGTAATAGGATCTGATGCTCTCTTCTGGTGTGTCTGAAGACAGCTACAGTGTACTCTTACACATTAAGTAATTCTTTAATAAAAAGACCTCTAGAAATGAAAAGTTTAAAATCTCTAAAGAAAGAGATTGAAGAAGTCACTAAATGATGAAACACCTTCTTCCCATGTTCATCCATAGGTAGAACTAATATTGTGAAGATGACCATTCTACCAAAAGTAATTTACAGTCACTGAAATTCCTGTAAGAATCCCTACTACCTTTCCAGTAGAAATAGAAAAATAGAAAAAAAAAATAAAACAAAAGACAAAAACTCAAAACCCCAAAGTTCTTATGGAGCAGAAAAGATTGCAGATCACCAAGATCATCTTTAGCAAAAGGAGTGACTCTGTCCTCAAGTTATACTACAGAGCTATTATTGTAACAAAACCAGCATGGTACTGGTTCCAAAATAAACCCAGAGATCAATGGAACAGAGAACCATATGTTCTACTAAGATAACAAGAATACACACTGGAGAAAAATATCTTCAACAAATAATGTTGGGAAAAGTAGAGGATGAAACTAGATCCTTCTCTCTCATCCTGAACCTTACCTTTTACCTAGTTAGTTTTCATTTGCACAGCTTGGCTGGAGAGCAGAAGGTGGGGACATCACCTCATCATGGACAGGAGTGGATATCCAGTTGCCTCTTGCTTTCTACTGATACCACTCTGAGGGAAAGGGCCCTTGCTAATGCTGGGTGGGGATGTGAGTTCTCACTTGTCACTAGCTCAGGTTGCAATACTCCTGACTTTTCATTTGCCTTCTGACTCCCCTGCCATGGAGTGGAGTCCTTTATTGCTTCAGGGATGGTATTCACTGATATCAGTGATGAACACATGGTGGTTTGGTGGTAGGGGAAGCTCACTACCATTTTGCAGGGATCAAGGTCCAGCTCCGGAACAATGTCATCACACGTGACACCCATCAGAGGTAAGGGTGTTTTCCAGTTCCCTCTTGATGGTCTTTTGTGCTGCATCAGGTGTTTGCCAAAACTCTTTCTTGCTCAGCTGCTCTTCTCTTTGTCTCCGGAGAAAGCAAGCCTTGTGTTTGGGCATGTTCTGGTTGTCCTGGTTGGCTTTACAAGGTTGCTGATTCTTTCAGCACCTAGTCTGAGTATGGACTCTGAAAGAAAACCAAGGATACTTGGATTGAGCTGCTCTCAGGGTTGAGCTACTCTCGGGGTTCCAGCTGCTCTTGGGTGCTGCAGTGCCCACCCAGCCTCCTTTCTAAAACCTGCAGGGTCTTTTGTTTCTCATACAAGTTGCATGGGTTTTAGTTTAGAAGAAGGAACAGAAAGAGATACCTCTACCTCACTTCCCCTCCACACTAATCTTCACTTTTCGAGAGATAAACACCTTTCTTTAAAAATAAATTTGAAGGTACAAGCTGCACAGAAGAAAATAAGGTAGAGCGAAGTGAAGTTGAGGCAGATGTGAACACGGGTGCTGATGTTCATGGAGTCCTCTGGGGAAAATTGTTTCTTCGTTTGAACTTCAAACCCCACTAAACAGAAACACAACCTCTTTGCACCCCTAAAGTAATTCTCATCTTCATTTTAGTGGATCCTTCTAGAAACCCAGTGGAGGAGAGGGGGCAAATATTATGCTATTATAACAGAAAGGGAACTAATGCTGTGTAAACTGGGATAAATAAAAACACAGGCTCTATCAACTGTTTGTTGTTAAAAATTGGGATAATTGTATTCTTACTGCGAGAATCTTACAATTCTCTTTTGTAGAAAAGCATAAAACCCAATGTTAACAGAAGTTTTTCTACCTATATAAAACCAGAATATTTTACCTGCTCTGATGCTTCAAGGTTGCAAGCACGAGAACACTTGTTTGGAATCAACGAGAGATCGGGATTTACTGTTTTCCTGCCCCTTTCAAACACATGGCTCCATAACTCCTCCAACTCATGAATCACGCTTTGAAAGTCTTGAGTTATATTTTGAATCCTCATCTGGACCCAAGCTGGAGAAATAGCCTCTCTTTTTAGTTTCAGATTCTTTCCATGCAACTGAGGCCAAGCCCCACAGCATCTTTCTCCACCTGCCTGTGCACATGTGGCACACCGGGACGGGGGAGCCATTCTGAGGAACATGTTAGGACGCAAAGAGATGTGTTTCTGACCCTGAATTAAAGACAGGAGTGCACTGTAGTAGAATCTTCCTTGGGTACAAAATGATCTCACAGGATGAGAAAATTCCTGGGATCAGTCTCTCTCATTTGCCTACATTACCCTAAAAAAAGACCAGAGAGAGGTGAACTAGGAATGGGCTTTCTCTTGAAGATACAGAACGCAGAATCCCTTAGTTGCTGTGTACAAATTTGAGAGGCTCAAATATAGACTCTACTGAAGAGAATGTTTTAGGCAAAATAGTATATTATATTAAAATAGAAGACATTTGGCACATGCCTGTTATCTTAGTTACACAAGAGTCTGGGGCTAGAAGATTGCAATTCAAGGATGACCTGGGTTACTAGTGGGTTTGAGGCTAGGCTGAGCAATCTAGGGAGACAATGTCTCTCCAGTTAAGAAAAAGCCTTTGGGTTTACTCAGTAGCAGGATGCTCGCCTTGCATGTGCATGGCCCAGAGTTCCTTCCTCAAAAGCACACAACAACAAACCAAAGTCAGGCTGGAAAAGGATGTATTTGAGAGTTGAAAGCTGGTACAGTGCAACAGTGAGTTAACCAAGGGACTCAGTACATTCTCAACATAGGTTTGGGAATGTAGAAAACCCGTTTTTATAACTGAGCAAACCCAGACTCCCTGTTTATTTATCTGATGCTTGTAAGCTTTCCATAAGGACACTTTTCAGGGCAAGGACACCCATCTTCACCATCAAAGACCTTCTGATTTAGCTGAAGATTCTACATCCTGTAATGACGAGATGGTGGATTACCAAGCTGGTTGCACACACGAGCCATTGCTTCTGTGAATTTTGGACTAGGCCAGCACTGAGATACCTAAGGGGAGAGAGGTTCCTGCCAGAAAGCAACAATTACGGGCACAAGGGTAGTCTCCACCTTATGTTGATGGACAAAGCATAAGGTGACCATCGCCAAAGGAGAGGTTTCCATGCTATGAGAAAGGAAGGCCAGGAGGGAGGGTATGTGAGACAGACTACTTGGCCTGCAGTGGTCAGTGGGGAACGGAGTAACATGAGGGAGGAAGGGCTTTTGGAACATGAACCCAACACTGGAGCGTAAGATGGATTGCAAAGAAGAGACCCACTTCGAGTGGTGACAGGTCGTTTATTTTGAAAGAAATGTGCCCTTCGTGTTTCAACAACAAGCCTCCAAGGGGGAATAATTAGTCTGAATCCTCTTGAGCTGTTTACAATTAATATGGATAAATAAATGTCCAACGTCCAAATTTAGCCAAGTCCAAAGTCTGTTAACCCTTGGGATTTCCCTAATGCAATCCTGAAGTCATTAGTCAACATCCTCCAAATATCTCTGAGCCCCTCTGCTGGATTATGCTCAGATGTGGCCGAAACCATGTGCAGGCCCGCAACTCCTCTCTCTTCTTTACTCACAGAGAAGAAAATAGTTTTTGCTCAGTATTGTTCAATGTTGCATCCTGTTTTTGTAAACATTAATAGAGACCCTTTAGTGTCTTAGCTGCTGACTCTGTAGAAGAAAGGTGAGAGAAATCTACATAGAGGTAACCAGGAAGTTTTAATATTTTTAGAAATATTCTCTGGGTTTTGCAGTAGTCACAATCACGGGCGCCCTGAAGACTATCTTACAATACTGGTCAGTCTTGATGGTTTTATGGTCAGGCAGGATTGCATGTTATATACTTCACAGTCCCACCTTCTAATGATTCTTCCAGAGACATGTTCCTGTCACTTCCTGATCTGTCCCTTCTGTTAGATGTTAAATTTGAACATCAGATCCTCTATCCAGATTGGGCAGCACATTCTATATTCCCTCCAGAGTATATACATTGATGGATCTATTCACAATATCCATCCCAAGTCTGTTCAAGTTTCTGTCCCATACTTTTTTCTTCTTAACACGACCGGGATCTTCTCTACAGTTTGGGTCATGGACACTGGGAACCCTGGAGAGACAGTAACACAGAGAATGTTAGGACATGACGACTGTTCTAAATCTCATTCTGAATGCACAGAATGGTTTGTTTGTTTTTTTCAAGATAAAAAATGAAGTGCCTCTCATCTTTGCCCCCACATGTGATTCAAATGATTTTTTTTTTTTAGTGGGAAAAACATACTAAGAGTCTAAGAGGTAAGAGAAAGACCCACACCATGGGAAATGCCCACAATCCCAAAGGAGGAGACAAGGCCATTCATTTACACGGTAGGCAAGAGTCCAGCATGGGCTAACCACTAAGCCAGTCTGAAGCATGTGTGAACAGGATATAAAGCTATTCTGAGGAGAGAGGTTCACAGAGGAAAGAACCTGGGTCAGGGGTTAGGTTGATGGTAACTTGTGGGTTGTAGCTATTTTGAACCTGCTGCTTGTCTCAAAAACACAGGAAACACTTCCTCAATCGTATCAACGTCTGGCTGGTCTTAAGAATGAAGGCAGCTGTCTGCACATCGCTCTCCACATCTACCTCAGGCACCTACCCTCCCTGCTTTCACCCCAACCGTTCTGCAGAGTGGAAAACCTCTCCAGCCAGTCTCTTGGATGCCTTTGTAGATTTTATTAACGTACACCAGTCATTATCCAAATTGTTTTGGCCAAAGTAAAGGCAAGGATGAAGACACCCTGCAACGATTTGACTAGATAAAGTAAAAAGGGAGGTATTACTTTTCTAGGACTTTCTCAACAACTTACTGGAAACTGGAGGCTTAAGATGAAGAAATCCTTTCTCCATTTTTTCCTCGGGTGGAATCAGAGGCCTCCTTGCTTGCATCTTCCTAGGTTATTGAATTCCTGGCACTCTTGGCAGGTAACTGAGTACTTTGACATCAGCCTCCATTATGGTGCGGTTTTCTGAGTCTCTCTCTCTCATCCCACATCCCTTCCCCCTCCTTTCCTGAGGTGTGTGTGTGTGTGTGTGTGTGTGTTCCAGTTAGTTTTGTTGTTAACTTGACACACTTGGGAAGAGAAACTCTTAAGTGAAGTATTTCCTGGACAGCATTGACATGTGGAATGTCTTCGAGGCATTTTCCTGATGACTAATTGATGTTGGAGGGCTCAACCATTGTGGGTGGTGCCATCCCTGGGCAGGTGAGCCTGGGCTCTGAAAGAAAGCATTATCCCGTGAGGGGAATAGCTGGCAAACCAGCTGTGTTCTTCTACCGTGTCTGCTTCACACTCCTGCTTTGAGTTCCTGGCTTGACCTTCCCTGATAATGGAGTATAATCTGTAACCTAAACAAACCCTTCCCTGCCCAGCTTGGTTTTGGTCAGTGTTGTATTGCAATAACAAAATGAAACTAGTACCATTTCTGCAGGAATGGGAGGGTGTGATGGGCAGAGGTCAGTTACTCTCTGCCTTATGTTTCTAGACAGAGTCTCTCATGAAACCAAAAGTTTGCCGATTCAGTTTGATTGGCTGGACACTGAGCCCAGGGATCCTCCTGCTTCTGCCTCTCCAATACTGGGATCACAGATGTGACCTGCACTCTAACCTCCACACATGAATGCCAGGGATCAAACATTGGTCCTTATGTCTGCATGGAAAGTACTTTACCAACCTCAGGTCCTTTGTTCTTCTCTTATGAGGATAAAATAATTGGATTTATGGTATAGGGTATAGTCTAATAGAGTGTGACTCTTTATGTATATTTTCAAAGACCCCTTTTCCTGCAATGACAGGGACTTAGCCTGTGGTACTGAAGGCAAGTTTTACTATCAAACAACATCCCAGCCAAAGATCTTTTTTCCAAATAAGATGACATTTTGATGTTCCAGGTACCCAAGAATTTTTAGAAGAGCACCATTCCTTTTACTACAATGAGAAAATGGGGCATGGGAATGGGAAAGGACCTGTCAAAAGGAAGTGTGCTAAGATGTTAGGCCCCCCCTAAAACTCACATCTTGACCTTTACTCATTAAGGGGATGGTATCAGGTGGGACATTTGTTTGGTGATTGTGTCATGAGCTTCTAGCCTCACAGATAGGATTTAGGATTAGTGCCTTATGACTCCCTTGACCAGATCTTCGGTGTCTCATCTTCGACAACCACAAACCCCCATTGTTTATAAACAGATACTTGGAGTGTCCATAATTCCTGTTCCTTACCTAAAGAACACTGACAGATTAAGAACTTGAAGATTCATCATGGTCTGACTCCCGGGTAATGTCATTAGTATGAGGGGTGAGGGAACTTCTTAACCTCATTCTCTGTGGCTCCACTTTTTCCCCTGTGAGATGTAATGGCAGCTCATGTAATATGGGGATGAAATGAGATAACTCAGGAGAGCACTTCATTCAAGGTGTCTTCTCAGTACGATCTAGCCAAGCATTGCTAGCTAGGTGAGGTCTGAGGTTGCTACAGAGTTGTGTGAAAAACTTCCAAAGGCATAGAAGGGTCTGGCTGGATCTTGGAGTGGGGAAACTTCAGGCACCATTGGAACAATTAATGCGTGCAGGGGTATGTGGGCTCTGGTTAATCCAGCAGGTCTGGCTTTGAGCGAACAGGATCAGTAGAGTTTATATGGACCTAGGAGATAAGAGGGTGTGTGTGGGATGATTGGAAGATAGTCATAGACAGCAGTGGACATCGGAGTGAAGAGTGGTCACTATACCCAAAGTTCCAGTTTGTGTGTGGGTCCTAGGAGCTCAGATCCCCCAAGGGGGAGGCATCCGTGGTCTCTATAAGAGCGTAGGCCAGCCTGGGCAGTGCTGTGCCTGCCTCTCCTGATGCCTGCTGGCTTTCAACCCCACTGTAAATCCTGGCCTGCTTTGATGTGTCACAATCATTTCCTCATTCCATTTGGTGGAAGCGCAACTGCCCACTGCCAGGCTGTACACTTACCTCAGATGTTTCATGCCAAATGCTGAGTTTTACAACCTTGTATCATGCATGTCTCTGCCTCTGCACTTCTTTATCTATAAGCAGGTTATATATGTGACTCTGTGTCTGGTACACTCTGACCTCTGGATCATTTCCAGCCTGTGTCTGGGGTCTGCAGGCATTCTAAATCTTGTGCAGCCCTAATTTGTGTCTTCCTTCCCAGCAGGGCATCCCGATGGGCTCTGGTACTGCTCTGTATCAGGGATGTAGCAGGCTGCTCTCCCTCCTCAGCTACAAACCATAAAATTAAGAACGGCAGGACTCTCTTGATTAATTTCATTCGAATGACTTTAAATCCATTGACTAAAATGCCTGTTTAAATCATTCATTTTTGCAAATGTATTTGTAAATAATACTTAAAAAACTCTTCATCTAATTATTATTATTATTATTATTTTACCACAGCTGAATGTTCACAGATTGAAGATGAGATTTATGTTTAGACAGCATTAAGGTACTAATTTTTTTTCAACAATAGGCACAGCAATTGACGAAATTAAAACAGAAAATGTAGACCAACAAAAAATTAATTTGCACCAGGCTTAATAGTTTCTCTAAGTAAATCCAGCCACTCCTTGGCTGCCTCAGAAAAGCCATAAAATGCTCTGAAAAGAATCTGGCGCTGAGGATTCCACACTAATTATGTTTCCTCCCTCTCTACCTCACCCCCTTTCCTCTGTCCGGGAACATGCAGTTTCCATATCCAAAATGCTCTGGGCTCTGCTGGGGTAAGAAAGTCAGGGGAGGCAGGGGCAGGCTGGGAACCACATAAATAAATGGGAATTTCCATGTAGACATGAGGCTTTTCTTTCTCCATTTTTTTTTCTTCAAAAATGAGAATAAGGCACGAATATAAATTCCAAAAAGAGCAATTTATTTAAGTCTATCATTTTTGGCAACACAATAGAACGCACGTCGGGTGAGCAGTCACAAATCACTTCCCTTCCCACTGTCTGTGGGCTCCACCATATGTTGGTGGTGGGGATACAATTCGCATGTTGAGCTTTGTCTTCTTCCCATGTGAGACGGCGTGTTGAGATTTCAACAGCTTGCCAGCCCAGCCAATGTTTTGGGACAGTGGAGGTGCAAAGACAGGGGAAGTAAAACTGCCTCTGCACTCAGAATATCTTTAATTGTGTAGTTATTTTTATCCTTTATAACCCACAGCTCACAGCGTAAGGGTCAGCAAATCCTGCTGGGTTCCCTGTTTATAAGTTCTCAGTGGGCTGCTGAGGCCAGTAGGCATCCTTACTTCTGCTTGTTCAATTTGGTTTATGGGAAGATGTCATTCAAGAAATCTGTGGTCCTCCGATCAAAAGGAAGTATATAAGGTCTTATTCCCATGAGCTACTCCTCACATCTGGCAATCCTGACCTCTGATTGACACAGAAGCTCAGCATAGCTCTCCATGTCCCCATTCGTCATTACCTACTGGACATTGTATCCATCCCCCAGCCTAGAAAGTTTAAAATCTCTTGTATAGTGTTCACCAAGCTTGCCTTGGCCATGTTGGCCTTGGAATAAACTCAGACAACAGTTGCTGGTTTGCCAGGGTGGGTTCAACTTGGAGCTGAGAACTGGGGACTTCAGGCACTTAGCGGTATTTGATTTGAAATACGATCTTCTCAAAGCTATGCAATCAGGGTTTTTTGTTTGTTTGTTTGTTTTATTTTGTTTTTTGAGCAACTTTATGCTAAGCCATCTTGGGATCCTTCACTGACCAGCATATGTCCTGCCATTCTTTCTTTGTCCTGGTTTTCACTTTTGTACACAGGTTCTCCATCCTTCCCTGTAACCAGGAAGATGTGAGTCTGAGTTATCTACTTGGTAGAAAGGTTACAATATTACATGTCTCCTATGGATGGACTTGGTCATCTGTGAGCTAAGCAGTGTTAGTGGATAGGCTGACAAGGTAAGGGTGCTTGCTGTCAAATCTGAGGACCTGAGGTCAATCCCCAGACTCTAGTTGGTGGAAGGTAAGAACTGACTCCTTCAGATTGTCTTCTTACACTTACACGGCACATGCATACTATCCACTCTCAAATAAAGAGTTGTTAAAGGGATGAGTTGGTAGAATTAATAAAGGTGACCGTGAGGCAAACAACCCATCCTTAACCTAAGTTGATACTCGGCATCAATCCAGTGAACGGCATCTCCCTATGTGCACACACCCAGAGAGACTAAGCATCCATTGCTCTTCAATGTCAGCTTACTCCTCAAAAAATGGCAGGTGGACATTCCTTGTGTTACAGCTTTTGTGATCTCTGGGCCCAAGTACATAGTGCAGATGTGCAGAGGGAACAGAGCTTCACAGAGACACTCAGAGCTGACTCAGTATGAGGTCAAATATTTTATTAAGCCCTGTTCTTTTAGTTGCTTAAGAAAAGAAAAAGGACTTGTGTTTTCATTTATAGCATGACAGTGTTTGAAATAGTATTTGAAACAAGTGTTTTGGTCCGTTACCATCAAACCCCTATGAAACTTTAAAACAAGGGAAAAAAAATATCGGTTTTGGTTCTTGGGAGTTCTAAGGACAAGTTAAAAAGTAAATTTGCCTTTCTAAACTGTGCCTCAAACTCTTCCTCGGAGTCAAAGCGAAAAGACGTGGAAAAAAACATGAGCTGTGTGTCCCTGTTTGACTCTAAATGTGCTTTTAGCCTGTTTCCTATAGCCAGTTTTAGCCTAAGCCGTCTTATTGCTAAAGCCTGCAACTTGATACTAAAAGCTTGTCAAAATTAAGTGCATGCTTTATAAGTTTACATTTTTACAGTCTAACTGTTTTTCTTTGATATTTGACAGGGACACAGGTTCCCATGTCATCTGGTCTTGAGTACTTTCAGAACTTTCTCCTGGGCCCATGTGAGGGAGCTCAAGGTTGTAGTGAGTTATGGAATCCTTAAGCTGCCTGCCCAGCAGCCCGCCCTTGGCCTGCACTTGAGGGCTAACACCTGTTGACTGGACAGAGCAATTAATTTCTTTAAAAAAAGTGGTAGGCTGCCACAATCAAAGTTAAAAGGATAAAAAATATAATTTTGCCTCTTTAGCTTCCAGAAGTGGCCTTTGATCTTTCCCAGTGCCCTTGGGACAGGAGGCAAAGATCTTCAGGATCCTCCACAAAGAGGCATCTTTAGAAGACACAAACAATGAAGAACTGGCAGTACCCCGCCCCCCAGCACTGTTACTTTTTTTTTTGTGTGTGTAGCTGCTCACTCTGAGATTGAACAGAGACGGTCACTCACAAACTAAAGTCTTGTCTACCAAATGTTATCCTTAGGAAAGCTTGCATTGCAGGGGCCTTAAATTACGTACTAGCCCATCCCCCTTGTAAGATCAAATGTTAGTTGAGTTTTCTCCTTGATGATTATAATGTATTTGTTGTGGGATGTCTGTGTGTGAGATAATTGTGAACTTCAAAGAACTGAAGTACCAACCGTGGGCCGGAGCTCGGCCACACATACAGCCTCCCTCATTCTCCAGAACCTTTGGTAGTCAAGACAAGGTCACTGATCAGGGTAATTTGCAGGAAAAGTCAATTTCTCAAGTACCAAAGCAGGTGCTGTGGCACTTTGTGACAATTTACCGAATCTAAATTGAGGAAGTTGAAAACAGCAAAGGTCGTGAGCCACAGGAAGAAAGGAGGAAAGAAAATCCCTCTGACTGTGTGTTTAACTCCTCCTCCACTAAGATGCACTCGCCAGCTGAGGCGATTAACACCAAGAATAAATAAATGGGAATCACAATCTCTCAGTCTGATCAGCAACTTATCCGATTTCTTTAAATAAAAGGGGGGATTTTGTGTTTGCCTGAATTCACAAGGAAATAAGCTCAATTTATAAGAGTTAAAGAGCTGTTCTGCTCATTAGAGATTGAGATAAAAATCAAACCAAGATGTCAGAACTTTACATCTATTTTTTTAAGGGGGTTGGTAATTCAGTGGTAGAGCATTTAACTTGAACCTGTGAAGTTCTAGATTAATTTTAAGCACCGCCTCCCTGGAATATCAAACAGATAGTATATGGTTAAGTATAGAGACATGCTAATAGCACAGCATATAAGGTATACAGTGCAGCTTAATACACGATGAACATACAGTACACATCCTGTTCATTCTACTGTGAATCTGTGTGTTCCACACTTCTCTAGCACTATGGATATAGAACGCAGTGGGTAGGAAATGCTTTCAGGATCAGGAAGACAAATGCAGGTACTGAAATCGAAAGGTTGATATAGAAAGAATCAAATGGGATGGAAATGGTAGAAGATTTGAACCTGACTTATAGCTAATCTCTCATCCTGTAATTACAGAAAATCATTAAATCATTTTAAGGGTCTATGCATCTCACCTGCAAGACTGGAAGTTTATTGTGAGGGATTAAGTGAGTGCATATATATATATATATATATATATATATATGTGTGTGTGTGTGTGTGTGTGTGTATGTGTGTGTGTGTACATGTGTGTATGTGTGTATGTGTGTGTATGTGTATATATACATATATACATGTCTGCAGATATACAGCTGACAATTATAAATACTAATTATCAACACAAAGACATGCTGAGGTATAGGCTGTTTTGTGCCCTATTTTGTGTGTGTGAGGCTTTACAGGCATTTATAGTTCCCCAAATGAGTTAATTTAAAGAAAAATGTTAAGTGAATCATGGAGAAAAAATAGAAATAGCATGGAGAAGCCTGCCATTTGGGGGATCTCTCTACATTTAAATTCTTCTTGGTAGAAAGGTGAAAAGAAATGGAAACAAAATTCTCCATTGCTTCCCTATTCCTGAAAATATTCTTTAATGTAGAATCTCTCTCCCCCCTCTCCCTCCCTCCCTCTCCCTCCCTTTCTCCCTCCCTTTCTCCCTCTCTCTCTCTCTCTCTCTCCCTCCCTTTCTCCCCCCCTCTCCCTCTCTCTACCTATCTACCACCTATTACTCATAAATCTATCTGTAGGTATGCATTTTGAGACGGGTCTTTGCATATCCACGATGGCTTAGAACTTTAGATGTTGCTGAGGAATATCTTGAACTTCTGATCCCCCTGCCTCCACCTCAGGAGTTCTAGGACTACAGGTGTATACCATCACCCTCTGATTATGTGGTTCTGAGGATCAAACCCAGGGCTTTGTGCATGCTAGACGCTCTACCAACTGAGCTACACCTTGAGTCTTAAAATAGAAATTTTATAAGTAGTTATCTACATAGTAAGTTGTAGGCAAATGAATTGCTTTTACTTGATTAATTCGAACATTAAACCTACGATGAAGGTACATATAAGGCTTCCTTTCATGCCATGATAAAGAACATTTTCACCGGATCTTCCAATCCAGATCTCTGAGTTCTAGCTGGAGGGACTCAGTGTGTTGAAACAACCAAGAAAATTTAGCTCAATTTTTTTCCAGAACGTTCCCTCTGGACACATGTGCTTTGTAAGTGAAGGTTAATCCACTGAGGCAGTGCCTGGGTGATATTCTAGAGGTTCATATGGCCACAAGATACCATAGATGTTATGCATGCTAATGTCCACATCTTAATAATGGAGAAGAGAACCGGAGAATGGTGGCAGGTTGTACCTGCATACATCACAGATCTAGCACTGTTTGTGACCCCAGTGTCCAAGTTCAGGACATTTCCTAGTCTCTACATGAAAGTACTTCATGTCCACCTGAGTTGAGTGGGGTGATTCATATTTAACCCACTTCTATTCAGGTGTTTAAATGTACTGGTGCTAGTGGAAACACTGAATAAAATACAGTTGGTAGCCATAGAAAGCATTAACTTTTCAGGACAGCAAGGACTGAGATAGGGGCAGCATCTCTCTCCTCCAGTCTCCCCTTCTTTTCAGTCTTTGACTCTGCGTAGAGCTTAGCTCTGAGACGGTTTCCAATGCTCATGTTCCATCCTTGGATAAGAATCCTCATGGGGATAGATTCTATATTTATCAGAATATTTAAAATATTTTGTATTGCTAACTGTAAGTCCAGCCTACAAACCCTGTGTCTATAAGGAAAATAATATTAGTGTTGACATGTGTTACTTTGGAGAACCTGAAAGCAGGCTTCTTTTAACAGTGTTGGTCACCGCTGTTTTAGAAAGCATCTACTTTCCAGTTGGTAATCAGTTTTATTATTGAGAAAAAACTTGATATGAGATGAATCTGAGATCACTTTGGGTTTTAGAAACCAGGCTGCAGAAATGTAGAGAAACATCCTAGCTATGACCACGCTCAGAACACTGCAATACTAAGCCTCACAGGATCAAAAGCCCATCCTAGAATTTTAAAGTTTTGTTGTTGAATACCCTGTTTTAGTTTTGAAATAGGCTCTTGTAAAATCCAAGCTGGCCTTAGAATTTATAAATGGCTGAAGATGATCTTAAAATTTTGATTGGTTTTAGATTACATAAGCACAGAGCTCAGGGTTTTAGGCAAGAACTCTGCCAACTGAACTACAGCCCTGAAAAATACAATGTTGGATTTTGGATTTTTCAGGTAGATTCCCACTGTAGTCTAGGCTATCCTCCAACTCATGATACTCTTGCTGAAGCCTCCTTGAATCCTGAGGTCACAGACACGAGCCACCGTGTGTGGGTGCATTTCCAATCTTGCAATACCTTCTGTTATACGGATAAGGTACCGGAATACAACAAAAGTTTTCATCTAGTCTACCTTGATTGTCAGAATGTGTACGTTTACCACAATTGCTTTTTTAGTCTCTCTCATAGACAGATGATAGGTAGATAGAAGATAGATTACATAGACTTTTTCTTGAACAATTTGAGAAAAAATGGTGGGTACAATATATTATTCCTTTATCTTTTGAATACTTTAATTTTTCCCATAACCAATGCACAGTCATCATAATCAGGAATTTAACATCTTTCCAGTGCTATCATGTAGTTTAGAGACAAGCTTCACTTTCCCCGAGTTGTCCCATGAATTACTTGGCAGTATCTTTGAAACTTCATGTTTCAAACTTCATGATGCCCCCCTTCCCTGTGGTGCAGCTCTTCTGTGGACCAGAGTCTGCTATTTCCATAGCAGGGTTTCTTACTTAATGCTTGACCCTTTAATACAGCTCCTTATGTTGTGGTGTCTTCAACCATAAAACTATTTCATTGCTACTTTGTAACTGTAATTTTGCTACTCTTGTGAACTGTAATATAAATATCCCTATTTTCTAATGGTCTTAGGTGATCCCTGTGGAAAAGTCACTCCCAAAGAGGTCATGACCCACAGGTTGAGAAGCATTGCTGTAGAGTTGGTTTAGGTGATTTGGATAAATCAGCTGCATTGAATTGCTTAGATTGGTGGACTACTCATCTTTGAATTGGACCAGTCAGAGTGTGGTCCATGTGAGCCCCATTTCCTTGTGTTTGTTCTGAATGTGGGGACTTGCCTAAGACTGGAGAGTCAGCCTCCATTCCCAGATTCCAAATGTCCAGGAGACTCTCCCTGCAACACACATTGATGGCAGCCTCAGTTTCTTCCTCTAGTCACAGGGGGAGGAGCTTCCATGTCCTTATATGATCCAGGAGACGATACAGTGCTTAGGGGAGGGGCCAAGTCACTTCTTGACATGAATTTTGGAATGAATTACTAGGGAAGTATTAGGATAAAATCTAGTTTCAGTTCAGCTTGGCTCATCTTTTCGTACTATTTTCCCATCAAGCTGATACTAAGTGTCTCCTAGGAAAGGGAAAATAATCATGGGTCCCTTCAAACTAGGGGATATACTAAGCAAGAAGATAGGACAAGAACAGGGAGTACATCTTATTTATATACATCAGTAGACATTTTTGGTTTTTTTGTTTTGTTTGTTTTTCCCAGATAGGAATTCTCTGTATAGTCTTGTCTGTCCTGGGACTCACTCTGTAGACCAGGCTAGCCTGAAACTCATAGATCTGTCTGCCTATGCCTCCCACATGCTGTGATCAAAAGCCTGTGGCTCCACCACAGCTCGGCAATATATATATATTAATAGATAGAACTGCTTTCAAATTATCAAGTTTCTTTTCTCTCTCCTTTCTCCCTTCCTTTCTATCTTTTGTTTTTCTCCCCCTCCCTCTCCCTCCTTCTTTCCCTCCTCTCTTTCACATGGTGACGTAGGTAGCTTGGGAATTCGACCTTGAGTTGATTAGCCAGGCAAATAAATAAATACAGAAAAACACAAATGCAGGTGGGCCGGTCTGCAAGCACTTGTTTGGGCGAGAGGGGCTCTGTGCACGGCAGCTGGCCCTGTCTCCCAACACTGACCATCCTTCAAGTGTAGCTGACACCGTTTTGCCTCAAGCAAGGTCAGAGCACCAGGAGCAGAAACAGAGGGGCATTGTCTCCATGTTCTCACAGAGGCACGGACCAGTGGACTCTGATCTGCAGCTGTGACTTGGCCTCCCATGGTGGTAGCACTAGAAGGGCCTTCTGAGGCCACCATCTGCCCTTGCCTGTTAGTCATCTTCCCCCCATGAACCTGATTTTTAGAGGGTGTCTTATTTTGACTTTGGGGAAGCTCTTCAATCCTGAGACTATGAGAACTCTAAGTCTCCTCTCCGTACAAATTGCCTTTAAATTAGAAGTTACTTGGCCTGTGGTGAGACTGTTGTCTGGAACCAAAGCTCAATGAGGGTGATGATTGATGACAGTCCAGCGAAGTCATAGTGTGGAGTCAGGGCGCCATGCCAGCACCACCCTAAGCAGGAGTGTGGACATATTTATCCAGTACAGAAAAAAGTTTCTACAAATTGGAAGATTTCTCAGAGATGACAAGTTTTTAAAAGCTTCGTGTACTATTAGTCAAAAGAAATGAGAACCAAACTTTATTATGCCTATGTTAAGAGAAACTTATTAAATTTGAATTTCAGCTTAGTTACAAACATTTTGCCCCAATGATAAATGAAGTTCCCATGGTTTAAGATTTTAGGCAGTTCTATATAGAACCAGTTCTTTGGGAAAAAAAATACACCTTTAAATGGAAAGTTCTTAATTACCCAAAAATTCCATAAGGAAAAAAATGAGGGGGAAATTTTGGTCATTATTTGTTCATTTATTTTTCTTATTGAGTTAATTTAATTATCAGTGAGACACAAACATTAGCTTCAGTGTGGGGCTTCTCACATCTGTTAGTAAAGATTTGATTAGGGCTACACAAATGTGCTAGATTAAACTATCTAGTTGGTGAAATTCAAGCCACCTGGATATTTTAGCAACATCAATAAGAATAATTCTCTTTTTCCAAATCAGTAAATCCAAGCTATATTAAAAAGAATTAATTAATGAGTGCCAGATAGGCAAAGCAAACATGTGACAATGAGCTAGATTATCAAAGGTTTTGAGGGAGATCCTTCCCAGCTTATGTTTAGATGTCAAATTATATTACCCAAAACTAAACAATCTGTTAAAATGATGCCTTAATTCAATGAGTCTCTCACGCCATTTTTAAACTTCTTAAACACTATTAGTAGAAAAAGAAAAAAAGATTCTATTTACCAATAATAATCAAACCATAAGTCATTTATCCCCACATTTTACCTTGGTTATTTCCAAGAGCTATTAGTATCATTTAAATCCCAACAAGAAAGGCAAAGAAACAACTATGAAGTTCTGTTAATGTATTCTCTGTTACCTCTTTAACTTTGCCTTGGAGAAAGAACATGGTAAAGATAGGACTGAAAAAATTAATATATATGGAAAAGAATTCTATAGCCAAAGGAACCAAATCATTAAATAAAAAACATATTTAATACCTTCCTATTCTTAGTCTATCCCTGGGCAGATAGTACATTTTTTTAGATAATGTGTACTAAACATCTTTGTCCCAATTACTTAATGTATGACTTGTAGTCATAGTGGATGTAATTGTGTTCCCATAAAACTTTATGTTCAAAGTATAGTGGATTCAGCCCACTCATAGTATCCTAATGGTCCCTCGTGAAATCCACATTTTGTATTTTAAGGATCACAAACCTTAGGCCTCTTTTAGGAAAACCACATACTTGCTCCAGTTTAGATAGACATCAAATTCAAACATAATCGGTTGAGCTGCAGCTGAATCTGGCTCTTCCAGCATCTAGGCGAGCATTCATCCCGGGATGAATTAATTATAATGACATGTGGATGGCCAGCTCCCTCCAAATGTAAGCTCTGCCTTCCTTGTAAGGCACATCCGAAATGCTTTGTGCATTTGATGTGGACGGAACTGGGATATGTAGATGATTCCTGGAATCTCCAGAGAATAAGATGCTTTTCAGGGACCTAAGCAGAATCACAAATAATAATTTTGGGGAAAAGAAACACGAACATCCTGACAGCTAACCAAGCATGAAAATGCTTGACTGCAAAGCCACACATGGCTTGCTTTATTAAAGACCATTTCAGTCCTGGAGAAGTGCGCTTCTATTGAATATTTATAACAAATATGATTGAATAAGAAGAATTTAAAGTGGAAGAAAAAAAGCCCTGTGTGTTGGGACTCTAAATTAAATCTTATTTTCATGGTCAACAGTGTTTTGTATTCCTTAGGTTTGCTTTATACAAAGAACCATCCTTACCGGTTCTCTCCTGCACCATAACAGCGTTGAGAAACAAGACTTGTCTGTGAGGGCTGCCGTCCCTGGCGTTCATCTTCTGCTGGGGTTTCTCCTTTGCACAGAACTCCTTCTGTTCATGTGAAAGTGTTGAAGACAGGAGTTCTAAGAGGATCTGTGCTCAGTCTTCATGTGAGGAAGCTTGGTAATCACAGCTCTAAAACCTGACAGTCCAGAAAAACATGATTGATGAGAGGCGACGAGATGTTGGAGTCAAAATGCACCATCGTTAACTACCCAAACCAACCGAATGAAACGGGGTTTCCCAGGAGCAGTGGAGCACATTCTTCTCGGAAATACAGGCCTAACATTTAGGATGTGTTTGACCAAAGACGGCCGGGGGAGTGGAGGCATTACTTAATGGTTCCCAGCTTGCAAAGGTGAAATGACCCCCACGCTATGCCTCTCTCTCTCTCTCTCTCTCTCTCTCTCTCTCTCTCTCTCTCTCTCTCTCTCTCTCTCTCTCTCTCCCTCTCTCTCTCCATTCAAGTTCAGGTTTGATGTTCTTTTGTATATTTCTTACTACACCATACAGTTGTATGTTATTTCTTCTCATATGTCATGAATTTTCTGGTCCTGAAATTTATCAGCAAGATTTCCTTACAGTGAAAATAGAGTTTCCTTACCATTGTTGATTTCTAAAATAGACAGTTTAAGCAAGTCAGAAGTGAATTCAGCAGTTTGTGACTTTAGCTTGTGTAAACAAAGAAAATACATCTATCATGGGGGATAAAATATGTTTTATGTGAAATCACACATAGGTCTTTTCATAGATATTATAAACAATAGTTTTTCACACATGTTTATAGAATTTAGCTTATAGGTAATACAAAATGACACAAAATATTGTTTATTGTAACATATAAACTTAAAAAAAAAAACCCTTTCGATTAAAGCTTGGCTTTCTCTCTCCCCTGAAACCCACCAGATTGCTGGAGGTCAAGGAAAACAAAACCATGAATGATTCAGACAAACACCTTTTGAACTTTCCCCAGAAAGACTTGGGTGTGTGAGAACCCAGGGCTTTCAAGGGGATGTGTGCAGGTGGCTGTTTCTCCAGACATCTTGAAACAGTTTCTGTGACTAGGAAGGAGGCCCTGGAGTCAGAGCGTGGCTTGCCTGAGAGTGAGGGAAGGCTTGTATGCGAATGACACACGTGTATTACATCAGGAGTGTTGCCAACCACCTCAAAGGTTAGCAGGCCAGAAACTCATTTTCCTTCTCTCAGAAGCTGACCCAAAAGGTAGAGAAATCCAACCAAAATGCACTATTTTCTTTCTGCTTCATCCACTGGAGAGATATCTGTCCTGGTTTATATAACAAACTATTAAGAAATACAGGGAAGAATATAATATTTTATTATGCAAGAAAACAAAGACAAATGATAAACTATTAATGGTGCGTGGATTTTAGGACAAATGTTACCTGCAAGAATTGCTGGCAAGTGAAAGCTTTGGTTGAGCCGTCAAAACTACTTGCTTATGGAATAAGTAGTCCAAAGTGGATTTCTAAGACTTTGTAGTTTATAATTTTACATCTGTCTCGGTCCTTGCTTCATGTTATATTCTTAGTACTTGCCCCATAATGTTTGCTCTCTAAAGTATCTTAGGCACGGCACCCTTATGTTCCTTTTTAGAACTAGAGAGAGTTTCACAACATATAGTGTGAATTTTATACAGTTATGGAAATTTGGAGATGTTATCATTCACTGATAGGCACAAATTATAAGAAAAGCTGAAGTCATTAGCCAAATAAAGGATTAGAGTTAACAATGGAAATGAACCTAGAGTATAATTAATGAATTCTCTAATTGCTCTTCCTGTGTTAGTTCATTAAGCCTGACTCTCGGCTGGATATGCAGCATCTGTCTCCAGCATCTGTCGTCTCACTGATGCTGCAGGTTGACTCCATCAGAGCCGGGGGAAGAAGGCAGGGGTTGCCTTTCTTCCCTCTGCATTTCACCCAGCAATCGAATGTGCTGTCCAAACAAAAACCGTTTTTTTTTTTTTTTTTCATGCATTAATGCAATGGACAAAGCCACCTTGAGAGAGGTTTAACCAGCCCAAGACTTACATGGGAAGACTAGAGACTGATCAGCCTTGACTAATGTCAGATCCTTAGCTTGTCAGTGCCTAGCCATGTGTCATTGTTAGAAGCAGAGCTTACTGACAAGAAAGTGGATGGGTACTTGTCTGCTCAGACAGAAGGCTGTTCCTGGCATCACAATCTTATTCTGGAGAAGAACTTCAAGGTCACTGTGTGGTCTGTACCACACAACCTTTCCCAACAAAAAAGGTCTAAATTGTGCTAGAGTTTAACAGTCTGGAAAAGACCTAAGTTTTCTCTCTCTCTCTCTCTCTCTCTCTCTCTCTCTCTCTCTCTCTCTCTCTCTCTCTTTCTCACACACACACACACACACACAGTTGATTGGTGCTCTGGATAACACATGAATACTTGGAGGACCTAGGAAGACCTAAAGAGCAGAGTCACAGAAAGAAGAAACAGGTAGACGGCTTCTCAGGTAACCAGATTTCTAAGTACTTTACCTCTAAAGAGAATAGTTGCTAGGATTTCATTATGAAGAAATGAAAATATTTTGACTAGAATTTTTGGTTGGCAGAAACAATCCCAGGATGACTCAGTTTAATACTTGGAATTATATTGGTGAAGACACCACACTGGGAAGCTGTGTGACACAATGAGGTATATATATATATATATGTGTGTGTGTGTGTGTGTGTATAATGTATGTGTGTGTAGTGTATGTGTGTGTTGGTGTGTTGTCTGTGTATGTAGTGCGTGTGACTGTGTGTGTTGTCTGTGTGTGTAGTATGTGCTGTCTGTGTGTAGTATGTGTATGTGTGTATGTGTGTATATGTCTGTGTGTATGTGTGTAGTGTGTGTGTTGTGCCTGCACATAGTTGTACATAGAGACTTGATCATGATCATCACTGTTATTAGTGTTTGATGTATTTTGGATGCTTCTGAGTTCCATTTGCATGGGTTTGTTGGGAAGTACTCTCATAAATGAAAACTTACTAGTTTTTCCAGACTATATTTCCAATTGGTTGGAGGTTGTGGGGTAGACAGAAAGAGCACAGCCTAGAGAATGAGAACTTACCACCAAACCATCAAGTGACCTCAGTAGGTCTCATCCTTGTCCATCTTGGTCTGTCAAAGGAAGGAGTGAAATGGTTGATTTCCAAACTTTCTTCCTTGGTTTGACTCATGCAGACACGGTGTCTCTTCTTCTTATTCCATAGGGGTGGTAGACAAATGCAATTTAGCTCCATGGATAAACCACCCTTCTACCTGTGATCTGGGAGTCACAGCCTCTTCTTCAAGTTGTTAAAGAAGATAAATTTTTGAGGACATCTGAGTGCCTGGTTAATCCAGAAGCCCCCATTTCATCCTCTTGTGAGTAAACTACACTCACAGCTTCATTCACTTGCTCAACATATGCTCTCCGTGGGATTGTCACTATAAAGAAGGTAAAGAGGACAGGAGAGACTTGTCCTTGTCTTGAAACTCAAGTGAAGGACGAGATGAGTCCTACAGTAGCCCTAGCTGAAAGGATAGAGTGAGTTTCCCTGTCCAGTGGGGAGGAGTATTCCGATGTAATCTCCTAGACCCTAGATTGGCTGGATAGAGCTGAGAATCTTAGGAGAGTGAAGAAGCTTGGGTTTATAGAACAAAAACCCCAGGAGGAGAGAAGTCCTTTGGGGGATGCAGAAGTTAATCTTGCGAAGGAAAAATGGGATGGAGAGCAAGGCTCCACAGCTACTCCCTGAAGATCTGCAGTACATGGCATTAGATCTAAAATGGCTCCTGGAAAACTGGTGACACAGCAAAAAGGAACCAAGGCCAGGATGGTAGCTGCTTGCCCCATCTTCACAGAAGTCCTAACAGGTGACAGTGCTCCCCACCCCCTGCTCCTTATGAGTTGCTTCATCATGCAGGGCTTTCACAGGGGCACAGTGATGGTGTGGCAAGATACAATTGGCTGAGCATGTAGGGGCTTGGGATTGGTTCAAACACTGTGTATAAGCTTATGCGCTGGGCAATCAACTCAGATCTACAGCTGGATGCTGCTCCGGAGATTTCCACACTTAATACATGACTCCATTGCCTCTCACCCCCTCAAGCTCGTCGTAGTCCCACAAAGACCTATACCAGCTGAGGACGGCTGTTGATGGCTGCCGCGGGAGGATTAGGTGTCTTCAGGAATTCAGCCCTTGGTAGGTTACACATGTGCCATGCACACGTAACATTGACACGAATAGCATGTGTCTACTAAACAAATGGGTTTTAGTCTTGGAAACAAGATTGTGTTATGAAATCAAGAATGGACTCTGACTTACCTCCCTGACTCACCATCCCTAAGCCTAGGGCTGTAGGTGTGTAATACCATGCCTAGATAAGAAATGGAATTTTCAGTTAAAAGTCTTACTCCAAAGAAAACTCTTAAGTCCAAATGACTTTACTGGTGAATTTTATGTTAAAAAGAAAAGGGCCATTCCACAAAAACTTTCCAGAAAATTTAAAATGAAGGAATGCTTCCCTGATCACAGACCCACATCACCTTAAAAGACAAAGCAAAGTAAAAATATCAAGGAAGGAAAGGAGAAATATAGGACAATGTTTTGTGAACCAAGAAGTACATGCTACACGTGCATGTGTGCACATGTGCGCACACATCCATGCATATATATGTGAACTTCAGCCATTTGAATCAGATTTTTCATAAGAAAACATAATCCAGACCATTCCATGCAACAGGTCTTACAAAGAATGGTAAACACCTTTCATCACATGAACAATTAATTTGCAGAGAGGATCACTTCCTGGTCAAGAAAACCTACAAAATGATCACAACCTATGAAGGAAAGCAATCTGAAAAAAACAAAACAAAACAAAAACAAAACAACAACCCTACATTCCTACTAAAAACTCCCAGGAAACTAGGAAGATAGGGTGTTCCATGAAGGAATAGATACATGCTTTCTGAAAACTCAGAGGTCACCATACACTGTGGCAAAGGCTGAGTGCTGTTGGAGCAAGACAGATCGCCAGCTCTCTCCACTTCTGTTCAGATCCCACCAGGACTTCTAACAGCTGCCAGTCTAAATAAAAGTCATCCAGGAAAAATCTGATGAAATCTACCCAAGTACTACCAGAACCAGTACAGTGAATTTAGTAAGTTTGCAGACTATAAGCTGAGCATGTGAAAATTTATGTATGCAACATCAAGAAGGCAGGGTAGAAAGGTTATATATAATAGCATTTTATAAAATTAACTACGTAGAGATAGATGCTACAAAAGATCTATCCTGAAAGAGAACCCTGACTGACTATGGATGGGAAGGTACAGAAAACTACAAAAATATTGCTTAAAATTATTTAAGCAAACGTAATTATCTATCATTTGTTGGTAACTTAAATTGCATCTTAGTTGTCTCATTAGTTGGTCTATAAATTCAGTGTAAATACTAATTATAAATTCAGCAGGGGTAGGGCCATGTGGGCTTCTCCTTAATTCACGCTGGAAGTTTGACAGGGCTTGTGCAGGTAGCCACAGATGCTGTGAATTTGAGTAGACCCGCCATGCCATATCCTGAAAACAGCTCCTCACAGCATTCTTCTGCATCTCCTGGCTCTTATGTTATGGCCGTCCCTTTCCTGCGTTGGTGTGGAGTTGATAAAAAATATACCATTTAGTGCTGAGCACTCACTGTCCCTTATTCTCAGAACTTTGGCCTGCTATGATTTCCGAAGCAACCATTCATTATCCATTGCTAGACAAGGTACTCAGTGGAGTAGCATGAAACCCATGCATAGACTACAGGTTCTGAGACATACAGATAGTCACTCTTTACAGAACAATATGCATACTCATTTTCAAGTATATATAAATAAAATCTAAAACTGAATCTTTGAGAAGTCTAGCATAGTGATACATATCTGTAATCCCAGCACTTGGGATGCTGAGGCAGGAGGATTTTTAGTTTTAGGAAGCCTAGACAACATAGAATCTCCTTTGTCACAAACAAACAGATCTTTAAGAAAAACAAACAAAATAAACAAATGACCTCACCCCCTAAAAAGATACTCTAACAAAAGTCTTTGTAAGTTTGGGTTAGGCAAACAGTAAACACAGTACAAACACAGAATCTATAAAGGGGCCAAATTATGTACCTTAGGTCATCGCTGTTTAAAACGCTCATTATTAAAAACTTCCCCAAAAGTGAACAGACTCCCATAGCATGAAAGAAAAGAATTTAATATTCTATGTCTGGTCAAGTTCTATGAATAAGATGTATGAAGGATCTTCAAAGAGCAATAATAAGAAAACAAAGAAAGTAAGAAAAGGTTTAGAAAATATGTTGGAAAAGTATGTTGGTAAATAGGCATAAACAAGAGGCTGGCATCACTAAGACAGCAGGCAGCTCAAATTAACCCAGGTGTGTAATGTCAGCACACACTTTGTTCATTTCTTACCCCTATTGCTGTGGTAAAAGTTGCTTGGTCAAAAGACACAGAGGAAGGACTTTATATTTGCTTATGATCACAATGGGTAGCAGACAATGGGCCAGAAGCTGAGATCACATCTCAGCCACACACAGGAAGAAGAGAGCCAAGTGGAAATTGGGTGTGGTGGCAAGGCTGTGAACTCTGAAAGACTGCCCTCAGCAGTATAGTTCCTCCAGCAAGACTCCACATCCTAAAAGTGCTATGACCTTCCCTAAGAGTTCTACCAGCTGGAAAACAGAGGTGCCTATGTAGGACACTTTTCATTCACACCACCACAGCCAGTGAGAGGTTTTCCTGAAAAATAAAGCAAAATTTGGGGCAACATGGTCTCCAATGTTGTATATTATGGCCACATGGTAATCAGATAACATCCATTTAAATTGATATATGACATTAAAAGTTTAATAGATAAACAGCTCCAGTCACATACAGAGAGATTAAAAAATACCTTTTAAATGACAAAATGGGTGGAACTAGGAGGAACTGTAGGAGGTGAATGGGATCTATCTTAGTCAGGGTTTCTATTCCTGCACAAATATCATGACCAAGAAGCAAGTTGGGGAGGAAAGAGTTTATTCAGCTTACACTTCCATATCACTGCCCATCACCAAAGGAAGTCAGGACTGGAACCCAAGCAGGTCAGGGAGCAGGAACTGAAGCAGAGGCCATGGAGGGATGTCACTTACTGGCTTGCTTCCCCTGGCTTGCTCAGCCTGCTTTCTTATAGAACCCAGGTCTACCAGCCCAGGGATCGCACCACCCACAATGAGCTGGGCCCTCCCCCTTGATCACTAGTTGAGAAAATGCCTTATAGCTGGATCTCAAGGAGGCATTTTTCTCAACTGAGGCTCCTTTTTCTGTGATAACTCCAGCCTGTGTCAAGTTGATACAAAACCAGCCAGTACAGGATCAAAACCCATTGCATAACATTCTTAAAGAACTATTTTTTTTTTTAAGGAGAAAATGTTCTATCTCAACAAAAATTAAGAAATGAAAATGAAGCTATTGTTTCTTTTTCTGTGTCATGTGTTCCACTGTGTTGCTTGGACTGCCAGGTTGATCTTGAACTCCTAGGCACAAGGGCTCTTCCTTTTTCTGCCTTTTGAGTAGCTAGGACCAACATGTTATTCAGCACTATCAAATTCTCTTTTACAATTTAGAAAGGGGTTTTAAGAGACAAAAGAAACCAAGGTATGTGGTAATGGTATTCGATAAGGTGACAGCCTCTTGTATACTTTACTTACAATTCCTTGTAAATTTATATTATTCGTTGGATGCATTTGGCAATATGGATTACAGATATACAATGCAGGCCAGAAACTTTGGTTTCTTACAGCCCTGGACTCACTGATTAGGCTAGGTTGGTTACCATTGAGCCCAAGAGATCTACTTGTCTCTGCTGCTATTGTAAATGTGTACCACCACTCCTGGCTTTTTTGATGTGGGTTCTCGGACCAAATTCAGGTTCTTATGCTTACATAACAAGTGATTTGCAGACTGGGAGTCTTCCCAGCCATGCCTTCCTTCTTCTCATACTGGCAAATTCCACTGACTTTCAAAACCCTGTGCAAACCTTCTTTCTATTACAAGATCTCCAGAATTCTTATTCTCCCATTCTGGTCCCAAAGCAATACTTGTTCTTGTCTCTTCTTTCCTGTGGTATGTGATCAATTTTTCTTCACACTGTGAGCTGGCCAGTGCTTGGGCTTCATTCTCAGCCTGTGCTGGCTCTGAGATCTTAAGAGTAGCAGCAAGAGTTTTGGAAATCTTGGGGCTTCAGTAAATTGTACTGTCTTCCACATGGCAGGTGTTTAGGGAGGCCCACCAGGGAGGAACTGGTGAGTTAGGTGAGCATTCTGGGAAGTTTATGCTCTCAGTTTCCTTGCTAACTGCATTTCTGATGGTTCTGTTGTGCCTTCTCTACAGTGAGGACAGCACAGTATTTCCTGGAGGTCGAATGCTTTAGAGAGCTCACCCCAGTAGCTGTATCCCCATCTGTTCAGACTATTTCTCTAAGGTAGGATTTTGCTATAGAACCCAAACTGAACTTGAACTCACTCTGTATGCCCAGGATGATCTCAAACTTATCCTTCCTCCTCAGGCTACTAAGTGCTGCAATTATGTTTGTGTACCACCACAATCGCTATGCTTTGTGTATGTGTGTGCATATATGCATTCATATGTGTGCATGTGTGTATGTGTGAATGCATGTGTGTGTATGTGTCTATATGTATGCATGCACATGTGGGTATTCATGTATACGTGTATACGCATGTATGCATATGTGTATGTATGTGTGTTTATATGCATGTGTATATACATACATATCAATATGTGTGTGGGTGTATGTGTGTATACATGTGTTTGAATGTTTGCATGTATGTGTGTGTGAGCATATGTGGAGGCTACAGGCCAACATCAGATGTTTTCTTTTATTGCTCTCCACTCTATCATCTGTCTGTCTTGATATGATCTCTCAGTGAACTCAGAATCCTTCAACTCAGCATGACTGGTTAATGGCAAGCCCAAGGGATATGCCTATCTTTGTTTCCCCAGTGCTGGGATTCTAGTGCCACTGTCCCTGGCTTTTCATGTGGACACTGGGGATCTGAACTTAGGCTCTCATGACTGCTTAGTCAGCATGTTATTAACCGAGTCATTTTCTTATCCCTTGCTTTGACTTTCTAATTACTCAGATGACATCATGCTGATGGCAATTGCTTATGGCCTCTTGTGTAAAGCCAATTGGGTGATCCTAATACCACTTCACACTCAGAGGAACAGGAGAAGGCCCAGAGCCTCCTAGATCCTAGCACATTGGTTGGGTGTGTCAGTATGGACTCAGGGATGCTTCAGGGAACCAATGCTGTGCAGCTGGTTGAAGAGAAGGGTTTCAGCAGAGCAGAGTAAGCGAGTGTCACCCCTGCAGTATCTGAACACTACTGCAGGAGACTGACATATCAAAAGGCACATCGTCTTCCGGACTCTTCATTCTTACAGGATGTCCTAATATATGGGACATCCTTAGAGGTTACTATGTCCCAGTGAAGGGAATCACAGCATCTAATTTAAGGCCTTCCAGGCTGCTGAGATTTTTCTACTTATACCAATTCCTGAAGAGTTATCTCTGGGCTATGACTCTGCTAATATGGAGTAGAAATCTTGACTTCTCTAGGGACAGGTTGGGACTGTCAACACCCTGACTAGGTCTCCTCTCATCCTGCACTGTGTATCATCTATCACAGAATACCACATTTGGAAGGAAACCTGAAAGTTCTTAAGTGTCTCAGATACTATTTTCATGGGCAGATGCCTTTTTGAAAAAATGCAAACCTCACTTCCTTTCAAGGGTATAGTGCGGGGCTAGTCCTGCCTGTCTGTATGCAGGGCTAAGGAAAGCCAGTGTAGTAAAAACCAACACACCCATGCCATCTTTATGTCCTTTGGAGAAGAACATGACACAGCAAAGATGCTCAGACACTTGATCAATACAAACATACTTGAGCTCATGACTGTGGAACTCAACTCCCCACAGAAGAAGCTCAGGCTCAGGACAGCCTTGAGACTTTCCACTTTCCACTGTTTACTAAGGTCTACAGCAGTCTTGAATGAATATTCACCTTATTTACTGGGTCAATTATGAACTCAGGTTGAGCTGGTAGAACTTTAGGTCAAGGAAGGTCTGCTATATACCCTGGCACCTGGACTCACATCTATTTCATTATAATGTTTGAAATACTGATTCATTAGTATTATATGGCCCTGAAATTGTGGCCATTTTCCTTCTGGGTTTTAGGACTACAGCTGATTCCCTCACATCTAGCTCTTTGTCAGTCTAAAATCTGTTCATTTTCCAGTCTTCCCAGATCAGTGAATGCCTTACTTTAATCTGTCACACTCACTGCTCACTCAACCTACACTTAATCACTCCAGACCTCATTTAATCTCATCTACTTCTTCACTCTGTAGTCTGGGCTTTGCCACCTTCCTCCTGAACAGTGGCCAGACTTCTATTGCTCTCATTTCTTCTTGCCTCTCAAATATCTGAAACCCCCACCACTAATGAAGAACACATATATTTTATTCTGGGACCACATGGGTCTTCAACTTTTCCCCAGCCTTCCACAGAGTTACTACCCCCATTTTTAATCTTCTGTCTCACCCTAAATCCCTGAGATTGCACTCTGTAAGTTAGATGTCTCATCATTTGAACAGTACTTTTTAAAACAAAGGGTCAGAAAGAATGATGTTGATCTTCTTAGCTACATGGTCTCTGTAGCAACTATTTATCTCCACAGCTGCAGCAGAGGGCAACCATTACAGATAATATGTAAATGAAGAACATGGAATGTGCTTTATTAGTAAAAGGGATAGTGGACCACACTGAATCCATGATCTATATCTTGCCAGACCCAGGCCTGAGAGCATCCTGCCTTCTGCTTCATAAATTTTATAATCATGTGTTACTATCAGCCTATCTGGATGATAGCTTGCTCTGTAGGCTTCTTTTCCAAGATGGCAGAGAACACACCTGTTTTGCAGAATCCATCAGGGACAATAAGCATCCACATGCAGCAGTGACTCAGGCCACGCCATTTCCCCAATCAGACCAAGCCTTCAGTCAGCAGTGGGGAAGAGGCCTTTCCAGTAGGAGGCAATAAGGAATCTGGAGCTGCTATGGATATCTTGGCACCTATTTAGAGCTTCAGAACAAAGCCAACACTGATGAGTCAAGGGGAAACAATCGTGTTGTAGATATGTCATTTATACCTAACCATTACTTATTCTGATTATTATTCAGATTATTATACTGATTATTATTATTATTATTATTTATTATCTCATGTTACATCCTGACCACAGTTTAGCTTCTCTCCCATCCTGCCTCCCCTCTACCTTCAAATTCTCCATTTGTTCTCTCGGAAAAAAGCAGGCCTCCCAGGAACATAAACCAAACATAGCCTAATAAGCTACAATAAGACCAGATGCCATCACATCAAGGCCAAACAAAAGCAAACCAGTAGGAGGAAAAGAGTCTCACAAGTAGGCAAAAGAGTCAAGGACAGTCATTGTTCCCATTGTTCACAAGAACAATGTACTCAGCCATGAATGTGGGTAAGTATCCAGTAATAGTGTTGACAGATTACAGTGTGATGGAATGCTTAGTTTCATTAAAAAACAAAAACAAAAACAAAAACAAAAAAAACCTTTGCTATCAGGACCATCTCTATCAGCCACAACTGACAGTCTATGGCTCTATACTCTTGGCAGTGCCTGAAGTTGTCATTGTTTTGCCTTGTAGAGGTATCTTCATGTATTTCCATCTATAATATATATTACATATAAAATATGTATCTATAATGTATATATTTATGTACACTTTTATAATACTGTACATACTATTCAAATATGAAAATATATAAATACAGTCATGTGTATTATTATATCATTATGTAGTTGTCCAAATGTATAGAAGGTCAACATTGAGAATTGAACAGTGTAAATATGGGAACTTGAACGGCAATGATGGAACTGTGCAGGTTTATGGACTACAAGCAATGTGCCTCTGTAGTGGGCTTTCCATAGAGAAGGCCATGCATGTGCCTGGTAAGGGTGTAGGGGTGAATGTTACAGCAGCAAACCGTTCCAGAGCACCATGCCACGCTACCTCCTGCTACTCTGTTGCAGCAGAGGCCACCCTCCGATGGCTCTTTCATGTGAGCAGCAGCAGCCGTCTTGGCTATTCTCTCTGCCCATGGTGGTCTCTCCCCTGAGGACCCAGTAACCACCACCTGTGGTTATTGTCACAATTCCCAGCAGCCTGACAAAATCACAACTCTAGAAGTTTGTAATTTATTAATCAGATTTATATCAATAAATTTCCACTCCACAAAACATCCACACAATAAACTCAGAGCCAGTTGATATTGGTGTAAACTGCCCACCTAGATAAGACAAAATGTCCTATAATAATACATCTCTTATAAGATACTCATAGCTATTTGTGGCTATTTAAAGCCAAACAGAGATGGATCATCTTCCTCCTCCTCCATCTTGGCTTCTCCTCCTCCCCTATCTCTCTGGTCTTTTCAAAACTCTCCCCACCTTACTTTTTCACTGTCCAATCACAGGCCTTGCCTTACCCTGTGCCTGCCCTCACCTGCATATCAAACACGTAAGGGGACTCTCTATGTAGTCTGTTCGATCTTGCTCTGAACTTAAAAGTGCTGCAGATTAAGTAATTTTGATATAAGACATAAACCATAGCTCACCTTCCCCATGATGAGCCTATTTCTCCCACTCTACCCATTTCCTTCTTCTAAACTTTTTTCTTACATGGGACCCCATTCTCCCTACACGACACCTGTTTTTTCCATGCCAAGCTCACTTTCTCCATGCTAAGTTCATTTCCCCAACGTGAGCCCATTTTTCTAATTTGGAGCTGTTCCTGATTTTTCTGTTTTACTCCACTTAAATCCAAACCCTCATGTCCTCAGCATGTTCCTGTGTCTACTTAGTCTTCATTTGCTCCTAACCTCATTCCTTGCAACAGTCAGACTACTACTCTGGCTTCCTTGTCTGTGCTTTGGGACCTTTGCTGTTCTCTCTGCCTGAGGAGTGCTTCTTTTTCTGTCTATTGTCTGATAGAAGTCTTTGTCTGCAGGGCGGCCATCCTGGACCCCAGCCTTAAAATATCAACTCTACTTTGGATATCTCTATTTCTCTTCTCTGCCTGACATTTCTCTGTAGTTAAAATCACTGCCTACTTCTATCCCATTTTGTTTTCTTTCACTGTTCCATGTCTGAATTCTGCTTTTTCTCAAGTTGCTTTCTGTCACTAGACTCTGGTATTCTCACCTTTGCATGTACAACTCTTCCTGGCACACAGAAGCAACTTAAATATTTATTAATTGAATTCATCACAACCAATTTCTATATGTCAACCTGGCAATCACATTAAATTCATTGCCTGACTTCCTAACACTGAAAGCATTCTCAGTAGGTGTGCCCCCACCCTCTAATAGCTTACTCCAAAGGCTGAGTCACAGGTGACCAGGACTGCCGCATGTCTCGTTTATTCCATATCAAACTCAAACAGTCATAACGTACAGAATATCATATGCTTCCTCATGAAGACATACTTTTCAAGAGGATTAGCTTGTAAGAGTGAGATAATCCTCCTGGGTTGGATAAATAGATCTTATAGAAATTCCTGGGGCACATTCTACATAAGGCCTTTTACTCAAATTAAATTAGCAACAAAAATGAGCTTTTCTTAGAGTAAATTAAAGTTGGTTTTTCTTAACAAGCTGTTTAAAAACTATCACAATCTGATAGGCAGAGTCTTTCCCCAGGCACACAGACATCTTCAGCCCTTCACACAGAACAGCAAGGTCCTACTTCAAGGAGAGGGCTGGGGAGAGGATGTGGAGAGAGAAAAGAGGAAGGGGAGAGGGAAAGTATGGGAAGAGAAGGGAGAGGGAGGAATATGAGAGGGATAGAGGCGGCTTGCTCCTCTAGAAAGGACACTGGCCATCTTCCCAAAGAAAAGTGGTTTGTTAACATTACCCATTTACCCAAAGATTCCAATGACTCTGAGAGACTTCAGGTTGGAGTTTGTAACACTGTCAACCTGAAACATATATAAGGAACTTGAATGTATTGAAGAACCAGCTCATTAGACTGCCTTCCTACTCCGAGCAAATCAAAGCTGAGAGTTTGATTATGTTGCAGACTCTCAGGACTTGTCAGTGGCTGCCACCAGGGCAGTGACCTCACCGCAGACACACTCCCAGAGTACACACAGTACTAAAGCTTGCTTCTCACCTACAAAAATGTTGGTCTGGATGATGTACAGCTAAGCCCCTCCAGCCCCCACCTCTCCCTTAGGTGCAGGACCACGTCTGCTCTGGACTGAATCACACTGCTGTGCAAATATTTTCCTTTCATATATCATCTGTAGCAAGTGTAATACTGAGATTTAAAGGTAAATAACTAGAGAAATTGCAGTTGTGTTATCAGACTGACAATCCTATCACTACAAATCAAATTTTGCCATGTACAGTCAAAAGCAAATAGTGGTTTTAGTCACAACACACTTTGTGGGCTCTTCAGACAGTATATAGACAAGGCTGTGATTTTAGTCACCAAATAATCAAATGAAAACATACTTCATAGGAGTTATTCTAAGCTAAAGGCTTGGGCTCTTTGTCTTAGAATCCTATATTTTATTCATCCCAGAAAGCTTCAGAATTACACTAGAGGAAATTAACATTCTTAACATGATTGAGAAAAGGGAGGAGTGACCAAATGGGCATATTAAGGTACAATTAGCCTGCAAAGGGAACTAGCTTCACTGGGCATGTATTTGTAGACATTTCCACTGATGTGTTCAGAAAGGGAGGAGGAGGTGGATCTCAGAGGGGACTAATCAGAGTTAAAAGTTGCTTGCTCAGTCACTCATTCATAATCTTTTGAAGATAACTTTGTGCCAAAGCTCTGTGCTAGGATTCGGGCATAGGGAACCCATCGTTTGCTTAGATATCAGCACATGGAAAGCAGTAGTATGAAGTGAACATTGTTGCACAGTATACAGCAAGACAAACCCCCCTCACCAGTGAAAAAGACTCATGTCCCTGTAGAACCTCTAGCTTAATCCAGAACCATGCTAGAATTTCCCTCAGGGACTTGGATTATTCTGTACACTACAGTCACATCTAGGGACACTTGAAGGGTGGAATGGGACTGGCAGGAGGGGACTTAGGAACCTGTTGATGAAGTCAATGATTTGCTTCAGAACAATGACAATGTTTGTGGGAATGTGATAGACTGAGTGGCTTACTCAGTTTTAGGCCAAGTTCTTCCTGTGGAGCCAAGAATGGAGATTTTGGAGGCCCATGAGTTGAGAGCAAGGGTGGGTTGAGTATAAAGAGAAGGCAGGAATGTTCACCAGGAGAGTGACAGGAAACTGGAGAGCAGGGAAAACAGGCGTCCATTGGGATGAGACAGTGAGACAACAACAACAGAATTTGATTCATGGCCAGTGGTTCTACATCCATTTTTCTCTAAGTAGCTGGTTTTAGGGTCAGCCTCTTGAGAAAGCTAGTGGTCCTTCTGTAAGAAGAGGGCCTGATGAGATGGCTCAGTGAATAATGGTTGTTGTGATTTGAGTTCAACCTCCAGAACTACAGATAGGTGGAAGGAGAAAATGAATTTCACAAAGTTGTCATCTGACCTCCAGACATGCTGTTGCATGTGTGCCCATGCACATACACAATAATCAATAAAAACAAAGACATGAAAGCCATGTGTGCTGAGTTTCTGTAGCTTGATGTCTATATGCAGATGAGGGCCGGCACAAGATAAGGCAAGGCCTGTGATTTGACAGTAGAAAAGGAGGGCAGGCACAGAGGTTTTGAGATGCAAGAGAGATAGGAGAGAAGAAGAGAAGAAGGAAGGTGGAGGAAAAGAAGGATGACCCAGATCTGTGTGGCTTTAAATAGCCACAGGTAGCTATAAATATCTTATAAAGGATGCATAATTACAGGACAATTTCTCTTATCTAGGTGGACAGTTTATATCATTATCAATTGGCTCTGAGTTTATTGTGTGGGGTGAGAATTTACTGATATAAATCTGCTTGATAAATTACAAGCCTCTAGAGTTTTGATTTTGGCGACTTACAAGGATTACGACAGCTAATACATGGTCATTGAATGGGGCTGATGTGGCAGTAACCCATCATGGGAACTAGATAGGCAGATACTGCTGTGGCTATCCATGCTTGTGAGATCACTTCACTGCTGGGGTCAGAGAGTAGCTGGTGGTAGCGTATCATGGTGTCTTTTTATATTTTTAAATATTTACTACTACATGTTTTTTCTATTCTAGAAATTTCAGAAGTTTGTAAGGAGCAAGGTCTTTGATATTCCCTTTGCCTCTTCTTATATTCAAGTACAGATGAATCACACGTGGTCTTATCCAACTCAATAACAGAATCAGAAAGTAGATAGGTCTTCAGGCTAAAAGGGGTTTATACAGCTCTTAGCACTTCTAAGAGAAACAAAAAAAAAAAAAAAAAAAAAAGAGGGGAAAGGTATCTAGAGTTCTCCCTGCTCCATTCAATCCCATCTATACTCCTTTACAGGCTTTCCACCCCATCTTGCCTAACCCATTTTACCACAGGCTATTCCATTTCCCCATCCCATTTCATCCTCTTCCATCCCAACCCAACTTTCCTTTTCTCCTCTCTTTTTTCTCATTCCCTTCCTTATTGGGTCCCCCATCCTATTCTTTCTCTGTCTTTCCTGTCCTCTCCTTCCCTTCCCATTCCAGCTCATGAGTTATGGTATCTGCTTGAACCCGGATTGAGTTGAGAATGTACAGTAATGAGGGCATGGTTTCCATGATGTAGTAGAATGGAGAGTTGAGAACGAGAGGATTCTCCTCTGTTTTTGCCTTCTTGAAGGAAAGAATTCAGCTGAAAGACACAGTTTACACAAAAGCTTGCTTAGAAAAGGATAGTATATTTCAGAGAAAGATTGTAATGGACTGACCCAAGCTGTGTGTGTGTGTGTGTGTGTGTGTGTGTGTGTGTGTGTGTGTGTGTGTGTTTTACTTCTAGATGTTTTAGAAGTTTGTATGGTCCTCTTCCTTGTGTGATGTCATTTTTCTCATTAGGTACCATCTTTATTTTACCTTACTCTACAATGCAGGCTCAGGTCAAAATGTTCATGGGTTTTTTCCTTCCTCTGCATATAATTACATTGTTTGATGGCATGTGTGGCCACTTAGAAATGCCTTGGTGTCAGTTTCAAGGATATTTATCCATATAGGGGCATCTTAGTCATTGGGAGGCATATCATCAAGCTTGCATCTTTTTCCATGCCCTCATGGTTAGTATGTTTGTGACCTTCATGATACTCTCCTCACACTTGCACATGTCTGTTTAGATACCAAATCTAACTGGACCACATTCACCACAGATAGCAGTTTATGAGTCTTGGTAGAAGATGATCTGTCTCCCATAATAGATATAGGAAAATGATAGAACCTTTTTTTCTTGGCTTCCATAGAAATGAGCTCAGGTCAGATTCATGTAGGCCCCCTCAGTCAGATTAAGTCACCCTAGACTTTTTCAACTTGTGAATTATCCCTGAAAAGAGTAAATGGAGGCCCAATGTAGGTGGCAGCTCCAGTCATGCCAATGGAAGCTGCAAGGTCTCTGGGAGTGGCAGCATCAAGTCTGTCTAACTCAGTTCTATGACAAGGCCTTTTTTTTGCTAGCATTGATGCATTTGGAGAATTTTCCTCAATCATTTTTTGTTAAATGGCATTTGTCTTATCTTATTTCTTTTTGTGTTTATTTGTGAGGAACTGAGGTTTGATCTCAGGGCTAGGAAACTTATCTACCACAGAGCCACAACCCAGCCAATGACTTTTCGTTTTTAATTAGCAACTTTGTAGAGATATAATTGACCCACAACATATTGTGTACATCTAAAGTATTCAATTTGACAGCTGGACATATGTAGCCCATGTAATTGTCACAGTTAAGACAGGACACACAAGGGAGCTGGGGATTACTGTGCATACATGGCCAAGTCCAAGAACCACACTACATACAACCAGTCTGATAAATGGCACATAAATGGCATAAAAAACCCAGTCATAAGATACAAGACTCTTAAAGGAGTTGACCCAAATTCCTGAGGAATGTGTACTTTGCCAAGAAGCAAAAGAAAAGCCCGAAGAAGATGCAGTTCAACAAGGTAAAGGCAGTGAGTCCACATACAAAGGCTATCAAGGTGCTTGTGAAGCTGAGATGCCAAAGAGCCCCAGCTACAAACTGAGCTGTCTGGCTTTCATTGCTTACCTCAAGCTTAGATTCGAAGCTATACGGCCAACGGTTGTAGGCTTTGCCAACCAAAGCCCAAGGTGCAAACCAAGGCAGAGGTCACAGCTCTGGGTAAGGCCCAGGCTTCAGCTTCAGCTCAGGCTCCCAAAGGTGCCCAGGCCCTTGTGAAAGCTCCATAGAGAAGGCTCCTGCCAGTATGCAGACAGATGGACTTCTGTGACACACCTACACACACACTATAGCAGATGATCAGATTCCTGTGCTGTTTCAACAAATAAACATAAGGTAAGGGGAAAAAATAGGACAGACAAGCCTTTATGTCCTCTCTAATACCTCCAAACCATGCCCAAATTTCCCATTCCCTGGTGTATTTTCTAATAGGTTAGTTGCATTTTCTTAATGTATACATTAAGCCCTACAGTAAATTGAACTGAGAGTTTGGATCCCCTTCAAACTTATAGATTGAGAATCTGCCTCTGAGAGCAACAGTTTTAAGAGTTAAAGTCTTTAGTGACTTAGGTTCTGAGGGTAGAGCTTCCTCTTAGCACCCACATAAAAGGGGTCTTAGGTAGCTTTTGATTCTCTCTCCACCAAATGAGACACATGAGGAAACAGATATATGCAAGTCAGAAGGTCCCTACCAGACACCAAATCTTCCTTCTAGTGCCTTGATCTGAGATTTTTCACCCTCAGAACTATAAGAAACACAAGTTTATTGTTTCAAACACCCCATTTGAAGTATTCTATTGTAATACCCCAAGCTGACTAAGACCCCCAGTGTGCTTCAAAGCCCACCCCAACAAGACATATATAATAGGCAAAGACATACATACCTCTTCTAACAAGACATATATAACAGGCAAAGATACTCTCCCAGACTGTGATTGATATTTTAGTTCTTTAGTAATTCTTTTTTCTCTTCCCTCCCTTTCTTCCTTCCATACTCCTTTCCTTTCTAAAGCAGGAAGATCTTCCTGATTCTACATCAAGAATGGAGTGTATAGGCAGGCACACCATACTTGTTCCTGATTTTTCATTCAACAAACAGTGTGTAGGCATGCACACACATACCTGTTTATATGCAACACTGGAGACCAACTCCAGGGTTCTAAGCTTGCCAGAGAAGCAAACTAACCAGCTGAGCTGCATCTCCAGCTCAGTGATGCCTTTCCAATGGTGAAAAATTTTGCTGTCAGTGAAGTTCATTTTCCCCCACAACTCCAGACACACTTTCACGATCACATCTAAGATTTCTGCCAAACCAGAGGCCACAAGCATTTTTTATTTCCTCTACAGGTTTTTTAGTTGATTTCACATTTGCTCCTGTGGTCAATTTTGAGCCAATGTTTGCAGATGATACAAGAAGAGAGTCAAAGTTTGCATCAGGTAAGGAGCACAGGTCATTTATTCACTCTCCGACACAGCATTTGTAAACAGAAATAACAGCAGCATGTCCTAGCTAGAACCAGAGTCCTCCTATTCACCCTTCATTTGCTCTTGAGGGATGGCTCTCTCTCCAAGAGGCTGGCAATAGTCACTTCTTTTAACTAGCTTGTCTGAAACATTTAAAATTGCTGGCTTGAGAAATTTGGTGCTGGGCTGCAGAGATAGATGGCTTAGTGGGTATGGGACTTGCTGCCAAGTCCAACAACCTCAGTTCAATCCTTGGGACCCACGTGATAGAAGGAGAGAGCTGCCCTCTGACATCCATGTGTACATAGACAAGCATTTAATGTAGCCTGTGTTTCTACCACCAGGGGAAGGGGCCACAGTCACACTCTCTTATTGGATTATGTAAGGATGTAACAGATAACGATGCAAAATAACAAAGAAATAACAACAAAAAATGTTAAGTTGTACAGTCTTAGAATATACTTACAAAAAACCTAAAAAAAAAAAACCAAAAAACCAAAACAAAACAACAAAACCCCAAAGCAATTTGCTACAAGTGTGTATGTGTGTTCCTGTGTCTACCACGTGCACCTGCATGCTGGAGCCTAGGAAGAGCAGAGAAACCCCTGGAATTGGACTTATACAAGGTCATGGGGCACCCACTGTGGGTTCTGGGAGCTGAACTCTGGTCTTCTGTAGGAGGTAAGTGCTTTTAACTTCCCAGTCATATCTCTAGCCCCCAAATATCTGTTTACAGTTACATTTCTAGGCTTGGAGAGATCACTGAGTGGTTAGGAGCATGCTCCTTTCACAGAGGACCCCTTTCCCAGCACTCACATTGAGTGAGTGACTCACCATTGCCTGAAACTCTACTTCAGAAGGACACACACACACACACACACACACATGCACACGCACATGCACATGCACACACACGCACACCCCCACACACACATGTAATTAAAAATAAAAAAAGATTGCATCTAGAAAATGTTGACTTCTGACATACAAAGAAACACATATTATAGATGTTTTGAATACCCCACTAAGAAGTAGATAAACAATGATCTTCACAATTTAGATGTCACAAATGCAGAAATCAGCCTCATATAATAAGCACCAAATGTCCAGGTGGGCCATAAGGGCTGTCCTTTTGTCCATAGCTCATGATCTTTTGCATCAACAGTACTGTTCAAAACGAATAGCTCAGTGCTGAGCTTGTGGTTCTACCAAAACCTACCAGTGACTGGTTTGTTATTAGCAAGTCAGTTCCTTGTCTTCTTGCTTTGATTTTTTTGCTTTGACTTGGAATGAGAGAGGAAAGAGAAAAGAGACCTAACAGAGCCAATGCCATACTCTCAACATGGCTTTAATATTTATAATATTAGGAACAAAATAAATTTAGGTCAAAGAAACCATCTTTCTCCTCCGCCTCCTTTATATGGAACAGCAGATTTCTATCCAGTATTTTGAAAGCCAGAACTGCCTAAATAAGATTTTAAAGTTATTTCTTGGTACTTGTTTAAGGAGTTTCGGAGAGGGTCATATTTTGAACATATGTAGAGAGCAGCATTCCATAATTGATTTATTAACATATGAGGTCATGTTTATGATTTCTTTCTGAAATATTTAAAAGCGAAATATAACTGTATAATCCTGTAAAGTCTATTCATCACAAACCTGCTTCAAAAGTTCATACAAAGCACAAAAAGAGCCAGCATATTGTATTTAGTTACGGTTGAAGTTTGTGCTCCGAAGGACAAATGAATACGATTTGTATTTGCTATGGGTCTGCCTGCGTTCTCTTCACAGCACAAGGCATCTCCAGAGAGTTTGCTAAATAAGTCCAAATGGCAGAGATTCAGAAATCTAGAAAAATGCAAACATTACATTCTTCTCTCCATGGTGGACAAGACAGGAATGGTTAAAAAATCCTTTAGAAAATATTACATTTTCAAGTGTTTTCAAAAGGCCATGGAATTCCTGAAAGCTAACCCTCTCCCCATCCGTTCATCTCCAGCTCTCCTGTCAATGACTGTGATCTCTAAGAATGTGATGTGCAGACTTTGTTCTGCTAAGCCTTTCTAATTTAGGCTTCATGGATCCTTCAGACTCATCCATTTCTTGTCATCCCCTGTCGATCTCAACAGAGAGAACTAAGACCCTGTGCTGGCTCAAAGATAGGCTAAGTTGACTCATTTGCAGGGCAGTGTCTGGGTTATTGGGAAGCTTTCTTCCTGGAAAATTACTTCCAAAATGCATACATGTGTGTGTGTGTACATATATACATACATACATACATACATACATACATACATACATATATGTACATATGTATATATACACATACAGACACACAGAGACAGACACACACAGACACAAAGACACACACACAGACACACATACACAGGCACACACACACACACACACACACACACACACACTCATGTTCACCTGGTGGTAAGAGGACAATATTAATTGCTGCTCTTCAGGAGCCATTGTTCTGTGAGACAAGGTCTCTCTTCTGAGACCCAGAGCTTACTGATCCTGTTAGGGTGATTGGTTAGTGAGCCCCAGGCATACACTTGCCTCTGCCTCCCCAGCTCTGGGATTATAAGTGCCTACCTGGAAATAATCAATGCTTAGGGATCAAACACTGCTTATACAATGGTGAGAAAATTATTTTTGTGGCAGACTCACCTTCCCAGTCTCTAAAATCTTCTTTAAGAAAAAGTATTAGTATTCTTAGATTTTATGCATATGCTTATATTTCAGGAATTCCATGGCCTTTACATTTCTTTCATTATATGTGTGTGGGTGCCTGCAAAGCATAAAGAGTATGTTGGATCTCCTGGAGCTGAAGTTACAGGTAGCTGTGACTACATGATGTGGGTGTCTCGAGCCACATTCCGATCTTCTGGATGGGAAAGCAACCACTCTCAGTTGCTGAGCCATGTCTCCAGACCTCTCTGAATGAGGTAGCCTATGTCTCTCACATGGAATTTATTCCAAGTAGTTCATGAACGTTCCTAGTTTTCTTTCTGAGCTAATTCTCTTCTGGTTAGGAACAGAAAATGGTACTTCTGGGAATTTGTAGGAAAAAAAAGAAGGAAGGAAAGAAAGAGATTTCAGGGAAAGGGTTAAGTATCAAGAAATAAGACTTTGGGTGTCAGTTTTTCTGAGGTTTTGGGAAAAAAATAAAGGGAAAGATGGCTTAGCACCAGGGAATGCAAGGCCAGCAATATCACACACAGCCACATTTACTAGATTTGTTACATGGAGGCTGCTTTTGCCTTCCCATGGGTGTGGAAATAAACCAGAGATCTATAAAGTGAATAAAACCACTACTTTTACACAAATACATACTTGTCAAAGATTTTATTTTTAATGACAGAGTCAGTAAAACCTGACATCTATTCAGACTATCTACTAGCTGAGTTATTTAGACCAAGGTGTGAATAAAGTGATCATGAATACAATAATGTTTGGAGAGGCAACTCAGCAGTTAAGAGCACTGACTGCTCTTACAGAGGTCCTGAGTTCAATTCCCAGTACCCACATGGTGGCTCACAACCATATGTAATGGGATCTGATGTCCTTTTTTAGCATGCAGGTGTACTCACAGAAAGAGCATTCATATACATAAAATAAATACATCTCTTTTAAAAAATACTTTAAAAAAGAATGCAGAAATATATGGGCTGGAAAGATGGCCCAGCAATTAAGAGTATGTGCTAACCTTGCAGAAGGCAGGAGCTAGGTTTCTAGCACCCAAATCAAATGGCTCAAAAAAAAAAAAAAAAAAAAAAAAAAACCCAGTAGACCCAGTTCTAGAGGATCTGTCTTCTTCCTCTAGCTTCTCTGGAAACCTGCACTCATGTGCATGTATCCCCATAAGGCACACATACATACATGCAATTAAAAATAAGACAGACCTTAAACGAATGCAGAGAAGTAGTCCTTGATGCATACGGACTTGATAATATTTGTATGGCTATCATTGAGGGATATCCACCAGAAAAGACTACTCGGACATGGGCTTAAGCCAATAGAAAGTCTCTACTTGTTGACAGGAGACTACACTAGGTGTTCGGGACCTCAGTGTCACACTGAAACTTTTTCAGAGTGAGCCTTTTAAGCCCAATAAACATGTTCTGAGTTGACACACTTTAATAAGACCAGTTAGTCAGAAGTGGGACTATGGGAGCCAAAAAACCAAGGTTGGTACTTTTAGAGGCTTTTCCAGAGCTGTGGACTTTGATGGATTTGTTTTTATTTTGGCAGGTGGTGCTGTCTACATACCAAATTTAATGGCCTCAATGGTACTTACAGCGTGGAACCAGTTGAACTAAGTACTTGGCGCCAGTTATAGCCATAATCAATTGTGTGTGTACCAGGACCATGCTCATTTCTGCCTGTACAGTTGAGAAAAACAGGCCTCCTCATCACTTTTATGCAATTTTCCACAACTGTGATATTAATCTTGCCAACTTGGTTGAGCTTGGAACCAAATAAGAGATACTTCTGGAAGGGTTTGGGAGGGCATTTCTTGTAACCATGAAATAAGGGAGGAAAATTCTCTCGCCAGTAGACATTACCTTCTTGTGAATGGCCAGACATGGAAAGACCCAAGTGACAAGGACTGCTCATTTTGTCCACTCTGCCTTGTGTCTTGCTGCTGAGTGCATGTGCATTGTTACTGCAGCTTCTGCCATCAGACTGTAGCTCAGATTGGCCTTCCAACATGAAGTAAATACCAGGTATCCCTGTGAATCCTGCAGGCCTCCAGCACCAGCTTGGGACAACTGAAGTGAAGCAGATGCTGGCTTTTCAGCCTCTCTGGCACGTACATGGCCATTATTGGACCACTGTTGTGGTAAATATTAAATGGTGATTCTGTAGTTATCAGCCCAGCAGTCTCACTCCGTGGGAGCAGCTCCAATGTGGACTCTGTTACACGCTCCGAAAGCCGCCCTCTCTACAAGGTTCCCTGCTCAGGTGGTTTATTCTGCCTGCCCTGTTTTTCTTTCCTAGATGGATACGACTGCCTTGGCATGTTCCCTTTCTCTACTGCCCGGAACAAACATGGTTCCAAAGCCAGGTAGCTTATCAAGCAGGTTTATGTATTAAATTCTCAATTCACAAACTGTCTACACAATAAGCTTACAACCAACGGACAAAGATACAAAAAGAGCCATAGAAACTCTCAAAATAATAATAACAACCTCATCAAGGTAGAGATGTGCCGAGAGAAACATCCACATCTGCCTCCATCTCTGTTCCTCCTGGAATCTCCTCTCCTCCTCTTCCATCTTCTTAGATCTTCTCCGCTTATCTCTCTCTCATGTCCAATCGTATATCGCTTTGACATAAATCTACAGACCACTTACCTCATAGTATGCAAACTAATCTAAGGAATTCCCATTTATAGCATATAGTCACTTTATTGTTTCTGTTACTGATTGTCTCTGCCCCAGGGGATCTGTTTGAACCTGGTTTTCTCAATCTTACTTTGGTAACTTTTGGGCAGTGGCAAACCAACAGGAATTTAGGTTCAAACAATGCCCAGCTGAAGGAACGGTCTCAAGTCAGTTTGTTTTTAAGTCTTCTAGGTTTTCTCAGATAAAAAGAAATTCAGGGAAGTTGACCGTTTTAGCTAAGACTATCTTTGAGATGATAGAATTTATTTCAAAAACAATTTGTAACCCCATGGCAAATTTCTTTTCATCCCACCTCTACAAAAATAGAGTTGGTGATATTTAGTTTCTTACATGATGTGATGCTTTCATAGTCCTCTGTTTGGTATCATTATTAAGGGGAAAAAAAGGATTCCAAAGGTCTTGAAAAGTGGTAAATGACTTCACTCAAATCCCTCACACTGAAGACTTCAGCACACAAAAAACAGCGAATCTTCCCTTAGGTGAGGGCACCGTAGCTCCACATAAATCAGTCATCTTTTAATGCCATTTTCTAGTTCTCAATCCTTACATCTTTAGCAAAACAGAGTTTTAGAGGGGACAGATTTGGCTACCATGGAAGCATTACATTTTTCTATTTTTTTGCCCTAATGCATAAACAACTTTCCTTTGGAGATGTGAAGTCAGATGCCACATTTCAGGGGTTCTATGGGAAGATTCTGATGGTGAAAATCTAGTAGTAATGAGTTATAAGCACCCAGATCTTGGTTACTAAATACTAAGTCCCCTGAGAAACAAACAAAGGCTTTAGAGATGCCTCCCTGTGAGGGACATAACAGAGAGCCCTGAAAGAGATCAGAGATGGAGCAAACATGTCAAAAAGATTTTAGAACCAGTTAAAGACATTCCCGTGGACAAATCTGAGACAACTTGAGCAACCAAAAATAAAATAAAATAAAATAATGGCTGCTGTGAGTCACAGCTCAGTGAATTCATGTGTCCATGGTTTTACAAACAACAGAAGGACACTAAAAAACCTGGAGGTGTCAGTGGGAAAAAGAGAAGAGATTGTTCTTCATTAAAAATGGTGACCAGTAAGTGCTCAAGGAAGGGTGACCTAGAAATGGGGCCCATCCACACAGCTTTTCTGTGTGGTCGAACAGTTCCCTTAATCACCAAAGTAAAGGCAGAATAGGTGTGAGTCTGTGTGTCTACACTTGGGGTACTAGGATGATAGCTCAGTTCAAAGACACTTGAGTAGTCTGGGCGAGACCCTGAGTTTGATGCTAATAATAAACGTCACAAATAATAAACAATCAAACCATAGATCTCTTAGGATTTTTATGCAAGAATTTCTAGGCTCTCCTGATAAAGGAGACTTGGAAACTCATAATGTACATATTATGTTGCCCACCAGGTTCTGTGTCCAGTAGTGTGCGGATATAAGTAGTTCAACTGTATTTAATTTTTTTCTTATTTGCTGAGAGTTTCAGACTTGAGTGTAACACATCTCGACCATGTATGTCTTCATCGCCAACTCCTTAAAGCTCCATTTTTCCCTCAAATTCATGTCCCCGTCTTCTAGTCTTTTAAGTATGGAACCTGATGAATCCAATTAATGTTGGGCATATGCACGTGGCTATGGGGCTGACCATATGTCCATCCTCCAATAACTATTGACTGGCTGCATTCATGCACAGCAAGCCTATGGATCTTAGAGTCTTTCTGAGCATGAGGGATGGCGCTGTGTTGTTGATGTCCCATTTGGGGATGGGCACTCTATAGACCCCCATTCTTTGCCCTTTGCCCTGTTGTGGTTCTCTGCAATAACCTCAGTGTTCTTCAGAAAGAAGCTTCTCAAACTAGGGTTGAGAACTGCACTAATGTTCTCAGTGTAAGGGTGTAAGGATAACTATTTAGAAGGAGGGCTGATGATGTATCAATTTATCAAAATGGTAGTTTAATTATGCTTCTAGTGTTGCAATTTTGAAATGTATTTCATTCTGTAATGAATTATTCATATCTCCCTGTGCATACTTTGTTTCTTTCCTCTGGATAAATATTGAGAAACAGAATGTCTGATTCAAAAGACAGTTTTAGTATCCATTTCCCAGTTTTCCTGCAGATTTCCCAGAAATGACTGATCCCTCCCTCTGCAGCAAGCACACATGACTTGATTTATTTATAGTAGCCATCATGTTAATTGCTATCCACTGGGCACCTGCACCTTGCCTCACTGCACATAGAGGAGTCTTCCCATGGTCCTCTCAGCAGCTTTTTAATGTTGCCAATATTTTCCCATACAAACAAGGCACCCGAGGCTCCAAGGGGCCTAGTCATTCAGAATTACAATAGGGAACAAAGTGTGCTGGAATGTGAAGTCATTTCCTCCAGTTTCTGGAGCTCAATCTCTCTTTACTTGGCTGAGCAACCTCCCACATGGTGATGGAAGCAGGGTCTCATTTCCTGTGACTTGGTGTCTCTCCATGTTTAATTTTTACAAATGACAACTCACCCTTTACTCAGGGGAAGGGAGTGACCTGCTCTCTCATCCTGCCTGGATCCTATTTCCTGTAAAGTTGGCTGGGTCCAACTCTGCCTCCCTATACCAACAGTGTGTATGCAAGCACACATGGTGTACTTCCATTCCAAGGGAGCACATACATGAGCACCCACACATCTTATACTTCCGAGTCTAATCCAAAAATCACGTTTCTGCTTCTTGTACCATTATCTTAGGAAAGGCCCTAGTTCTTCAAAACAACCTTATGTTTAGTTCTCCACTTGGCCTGTTAATACAATATCTTGATACCAATATATCAACATAACTACAAACAACCTTACATTCTGCTGAATTGCTTGCTGCTGTTTTATGTTCTTACCCTTTCTACCACGGAAGGTATATACTCAAAAACTCTTCACTCATGCATGGTACATTATCAGTTTCATATGCAGATTTGTCAGTTTGTTTCCACATAGATTTAGATTTAGATTCTTCTCCACTTTTCCTTACTTTATGTTTAAACACATAAGGCATAAAAATTATTCAAAGTAAAAAACAACGATGAATAGAAATCTTATCTCTTTTCTCCTTCTAGTTTTTATCTCTGGATTCTTAGAAGTAGCCACTTTTACTCACTGTTGCCTTATCATTTTAGTGAGTGTAGTGGAGAGAAATTTGTTTTTTCTTCTGCCTCACTTGTGACACTTTACACGCGCATTTACTTACAGTCTTGCTTCCTCTGTTTGCACTCTTTTTCTTACAGCATATTCCTCAACTCTATTATCTATCAGATCATGTAAGGCCTCCTCCTTTAATTTTTCTGACTCTGTCTTGTTACCCTGAGTGGCTGCTTGTGCATTTCTTCAATCATTTCTTATGAATAGCAAGGTTAATTTTAATGATTTGTAAAATCAAGGAATGCATTTCAGGATATAATTTCTATTTTGTAAGGTATATTTTCATAGTAAACGGAAGTTGGGATTCTGAGCCAGCAGGCAAGCACATTCTGTAATGGACATTGCCCATGAGAGATGTATGAGGAGTTCATTTCCTTGAAGTCTCAAGAGCATGGCCAATTTCTTTTACAGCCTGCTTATCAGATTTATTATAAACCACATCTTTATGCAGCTCTACTTTGTGTTCCTCTTATAATAATGGAAGTGAAACAACTTTTAAATGTAGTATGTACATATGCATGTATGTATGAACTAATGTCTTACTTTGTATTGCTACAATGGCCTATTGTGCAGACAAGGCTGGCCTTGAACTTACATAAACCCTCCTGTCTCTGTTTCTTTGGTGCTGGGATCGCAAGTGTGAGCCTCATTTTTAATTTATAAAGGTCATTTGTATGTACTTATATAAAAAGTATGTATGTGTGTATATACATTTAATTTTGAGTGTGAATTCTCTGATTCTCTCCTTTTTCTGTTTTCCTGAGTTTCTTTCTTTCATAATTTTTTAAAGAAATAAAGAACATTAACTTCTTGTGATTTGAGGTATAGCCTTTATATTTAGGTTAAAATTTTCATGGTGTTTATCCTTTTCCCCAATTATTTTTATTTTTGGATATGGAGTCACATGTATTATATTAAGTTGACCTGAAACTTCTGATCCTCCTGACTCTGAACTCAAAGTTTTGGGGTTATAAACATGTGGCATCTCACCCTGCCATTTCCACAACTTTCTAATTGGATGTTTCCCTTTATCACATCTTCATTTTGAGTAACAGTTGGAAAAGTTTCTACACATCCAACTTATGTAAAAAACTCACCCATTGTTTCCTCTTCTCCCAATTATGTGCTTGTTTTTGCATACTACATTTAAATCTCCCTTATTTGGAGTTTATTTTGTGCATTGTATGAGGACAAAGAAGATTGCAAATTTACTTTAAGATTATTATCTGCTTGGCCTGTACTTTCTTTCAGGACTTTTCTAGAATATGTGACTTCTAAAATGTAAGTACTATTAGCCACACTTGTGGCAACATTGTGTGAGAACCCTAGTCTGGGTGTCTTGCTACTCAACTGACCCATACAGAAGAACAGTGTTTGCAATCCCAGTATGCATTAGTCCTGGAAGGAAGCTGTGAGTCTGGTCTACCTGAATCACAAGTGCACAGGTGCATCTTCAAGAGATGCTACTGGGCCTGGACTGAGGTCCAGCTGGTAGAGTGCTTGCTTAGGATGCATAAGCTCTGCACATGAATTCTATGCATATGGATTCCATAGATTAAAGGAGGCATGACAGCAAGCATTGTAAGTCCAGGTATTGGGAGCTGATAGCAAGAGAACCAGGGGTTCAAGGCCATCCTTGGCTATTCAAGTTTGAAGTTAGTTGAGTCTCATGAGAATCTGCTTAAAATTAAAAATAGAGAAAGAAAGATAGGTAGACAGACAGACAGATAATTTATTTTGGAGAGAATGGGCTGGCAGGATGAATAGTAGGAACACTCTATGGCAAGCAAATGAAATAGGTAACAGAGGAGTCAAAATGGTACCTTTAGAGGACATCTGTTCTCTCAATTAAAGAAGGGAAGAGCTTCATGGCTGCAAAAACAAGCTCCCATAAAGGACCAGAATGCTAAAAATCAGAGTTGGGCTGGCAGCATCAGAAGAGGTTGAGAAGCCACCTTAGAGATGGTGGAGCCAATGGCCATAGTTTGTGGTGCCTGCCAGGAGAACTCATGTTCACACACAGCCTATGGTCTACACTAAGTGCTTTGGATTTAGCCCAGCATGGAAAGAGAGCTGCATTTTTCAAATTTAGAGGTGGAAGAAGAAACTCAGCCATCTCAGAGAGTTTTATGGATAAGCCCCACGAGCATTCAAAAATGTATTGCACAGAACCAAATGCAACGTATAAGGATTTAGAGAGATCTCTGACATAGAGCATAAAACATGGCTCGAGGAAACATTCATGAGTTGAGCGCATTGCTCTATGTAAGAAATAACTAGTTTCACCAAGTGAGCTAAGGAAAGTTAGTGCTTGGTTTTAGTTAATGCCACCACTGCCATTCACACACTCCCTCTTCCCTGGTGTGGCAGGCTCTCCTAAACCCCAGGTTGCCTTGACAACTCAGAGAACTTGTTCTGGCTGCACATACAGAAGCCAGACCCCAAACTGGCCACCTAAAAGAAAACCAACGTAATGTTTTTCACCTTGGAATCCTTCATTCTGTCTGTCAAAGCCAAAATGTTGTGGAAATAGAAAAAAAATAGCATTCTGACTATAAAGAATAAGCCCTGGGATTCATTGGCTAACTAGTCTAGTGGTCAACTGGTCTAGTTAATCATTGAACTTCTGGATCAAAAAACTAAGGCGAAAATGTAGAAGACACACATGTCAACCTTTGGCACATGCCCATATCTACCCACATGTGCACAAACATGAGTACACATTCATAAACAACACACATACATCCATTGTAGCATAATAAATGTCTTCAAGTAGATCATAATTAAAGTATTTTTAAATTTATTAAACCTGGACAATGTAACTGTAGGAACAAATAAAATGAGTTATGAAACAATAGTCTACAAACTTCTTTAGCAGGAACATTTTTAAAAATCTATACAGAATTAATATACCCACATAAACACATATATACACATGGTAATGAGTGTATATCTTTAATGTGTATGCACATCCACACACATAATTTTAAATGCTTATCTCTTTAGGTTGCTAAGTAGTAAAATTATTTTAAAGTTATTGAGATGAGTTTGTACTCTTGTACTGATAGGCATGTAAGATGTGGAGACAGATCAATGCAGTGTCTCTTCCCCACAGATATTCATTACAAATATAGCTAACATTGACGTCTGCTGGGGTAAAATTTCATGTTGGTCTCCTTAATAAACACAAGAAAAATCAATCTTTCTATGGGATTCCAAACTGACAGCCATGAGACATGCACCTCTTTCTCATCAGCATGCAAACTCTTTCAATCCGTTTTCAGCAGACAGCTCAATTCTGAATGGCTGTTCTTTGGTCTGTCAAAGGCATGCCCGGGACTCACATGACTGATGGAGGTGCCCAGGGGATGTTCCAGTAGGTCCTTTATGTTCTATCCTGATGACAAGGTGGAGTATCAGTAAGAAATGCAGATATGCCTCTGAGAAGCGGCCTTCCTTTTCAGCAATATGTCTGCTTTCCTAAACACAGTCTGCAGTTAGAAGCCTCACTATTAAGAGTGCATCTAGATCTTGCCTTGACTGTCTCATTGGTGAAATTTATTACCCCATCGATGTTAAGATTTTAGTACTGAGGAGTTTGTCCTTCCTGAAGAAATGCACACTTCTCTTAGCCAGACATAGAGAAGCACATGTCTTGCTGGTTTCTACTTTGCTCCTTAGCTACCAGGAAGCTCAGAATTGGATTTGCTGTTCAAAGAGGGTATCTCAATAATGTTCTGGCATCACTGTTTTATGTATTATATAACTTATGACCTTACCTAATGTAACTTAAGCTTATTGTGACTGGAGATTGTTGTAATTTTAAAACACTGATGTGCAGCTCTTGTCTACCATGTGAAATGTTGTGGGTTCAGTTCTCGGCACCATAGAACAAAACATGAAACAAACATTGAGGTAAAAAGATATTGTAGTTGTTCTCAAATGAGACCTTGAGTTTGGTAGTCCCAGAAACTAGATGGCTTCTGGAACATTCAACCAGACAAGATTATGATTCTCCCATTGTCTCCTCTGTCTCCTCTCTCTGTTGTATTGAATTTAGGTCCTTAGGCTTACTAAGGGTCCTACTTTGGTTTTTTGGTTGTTGGATAAACACCACAACCAAAATCAACTTGTGGAGGAAAGGGTTTATTTCAGCTTATAGCTTACAGCCCACTACTGAGGAAAGCCAAAGCAAGAACTCACAGCAGGAACTTGGAACTGAAACTCTGGAAGATTTCTATTCACTGGTTTCTCTCTCTGCCTTTCTCAGCTACCCTCTTCTGTAGCCCAGGCCTACCTGCCTAGGAATAGCAGTGCCTTCTGTGACCTATGCCCTTCTATGCCAATTGACAATTAAGAAAATCTTTCACAGAGATGGTCACACTCCAATGTGATTTGGGTAATTCTTCAGTCCAGAGTTCCTTCTTCATGGTTGACACTAGGCTTGTGTCAATTTGACAACTAAAACTAAAGATGACACTAAGCAAGTGCTGTAGTTGCCCAGGTTATCCTTGAACTCCTTTTGTACTGGAGGCTGGCATTAAACTCTCAATCATCCAGCCTCACACTCCTGAGTAGCTGGGATTACCGCCTTTCTTAAATGTCTTAAAACCGATCTCAAATATACTGAACTTGTAAATGACAATAGTGATAATGATTCTGATGCTCAGACAATCGCAGCTGCCCCATTTTGAAAGCCATTTTGTAAGATTTGCTTCACGTAGTCAAATAAATCAGTTTCAGAATGAGAAGCTCTTCATCGGTCTTATAGAGGTTGGTCCAAGTTCACCAATTCACAAGAGATTAATACTGAGTACTAGAAGACACGGTAACCATCCCCTACTTTATGAACTTCTATAAACAGTCAAAATAATTTTATGATATCTCCTTCACCCAGGAAAATGTGAAAAAGTCTATTCATTTTAGTGTGGACTAGCCACCGAACAAAGAAATCATTGCACTCAAGTGTAGCTTAGTGGTTGATATGTATATACATACATATAGGATATATATAAATATAGAGGAGCATTGGTGAGAGGTTTCTTGCTGAACCATGGTTGACTCAAAGGCCTCACAGTTTATCCCACCTCAGAGTGAATGAGAACACTTGAAGCTGCCTCTCTTTGTACAGCTTGCCAATCAACTTAATCTCTCCAGAAACTGTTATTTCTTTTATATCCTTGGGGGAGGAGTTTTGGGAATCCTGTAAATTCTAAAAGCTTCCTAGGCCTTGTGATTTTTTTGTGGGCTTTGAAAGGAGGGAATGTTTCAGTGTAGAAGAAATAGATACACAAAGACCTACAGTGTAGCAAGAAGGTTGAGAGCAACCTTGAGAGCCTGATCTAGAGTAAGGATCTTCTGCTACTGATCCGACCTGGGAGTTTGGGTACTGACTTCATTTGTTGTTCCTGCTTTCTTTCTTTGACCTGAATGGACTTCACTTCATGGCTCCTCTAAGGATTTCAGAGGAGATGTGTGCAGGTCTCAACCCAGGGCTGAGAACTGGCTGAGTGATCAACAGGTCTGTGGCTGAGAGGGCCTGAAGGCAGTAACAGTGTCTCTCAGGAGCCTCCATGGAGAGCCACATCCAAAAACTATAATTAGAAAGCTAACTATTGAGTAAAGGTGGATTTCAAACCTCAGGAGATGACATTCCAGTGTATCTCCCCATTCCCTGGGCTGCAGTCCATGAACAAGGTCTGAGGAGAAGTGCTCTGAAGCAGAAGAATCCACTTGCTTTTCTTACCTCAGCCCTAGGTTAAGGTGGCAACGCCTTAGTGGCATCCTATGACCTTTCATAGCACAGACTTCCTGTTGGCTGGGGCAGAGGTTCAGCATAAAGCTCATATACCACCCTCCCAGTCATGTTTATAATAAGACTGTGGTGTATTGTCCAGCATGAGGAGATTGTTTGAAAGGGAGAGCATAAAAGTATCTCACTCTTGCTCATTGTATATCAGCTTTTATACCACCGTGTCTCTGCATGCTGTCCGATTGTCCTATGTGTGTCTCTATGTCTTACTGTAGGTTGCATCTGACTATTCATTTTTGAAATGCTCTTAAATAAGTTATGTACTGAGAAAGGGGAAAGCAATGATTTTGTTAATTTAAAATGCTATACAATTTGTGGTGAAGGGGTGCTTACCATGCACAAGCACTCTATTTGATACCCGATGCCCACATTAAAGCAAAAAACTGTGGTGCACACCTGTCATTTCAGCACAGGGGAAGAGGAGACAGAGGGTCCCAGGGCTCAAGGCTCAGAGACTTTAACTCAAAGGATAAGGTGGAGATGTGACTGAGGAATATACCCAATGCCAATACATGCTGTGCATACAGTGACACACATGAACATGTGTGGACACATCCACACATGCACACATGTACAGGCAAGAATGAAAAAGGTCACACACCTGCTTGATAGTGAGAGATCAAAAGGGAAAAAACTGGTTAAAAATAATAACTACAGTGACTGCATCAGCAGCAATAGCTTGTGACTTTTTTGCAAATTCAAGAGCAAGAACCAGACTTCAAGAAAACAGTGCTGTTTTCTTTGGTACAGAAATAAGTCACAGATTTATTTTATTCTTTCAGTGAAATACTAGGCAAATGGAGTATTTATATGCTTCCTTTCACTAAAATGCTATTGAAAATGAATATGAACCTAGTGGGAATTTAAGCATTGCATATTGTCTAGCTGACAGAGTCATTTGTAAAAGCTGGGATATTTTATACCCCATCGGGGCTTCATTAGGAATCGGAAAGAGAACTGGCAGCCACAGTAGAAATACTGAGTTCTCCCTCCCCACGATGACTTTCCCTGGCCTTTTTATGAGGGCCTTTAAAACTCATTTAATTTGCACCAAAAGTTAATCATAAGGATAGATACCAACTACCCTGGAAGGACTGGATCCCTTGTATCTTTCTGCCTTCTCCGTCAAATTATTTTGGATAACCATAGGCTGTCAGTTATAGATTTCTTCTCTTGAAAGGTCATGGAAAGAAACACTCTTTAATCAGGGGAGGGCACTAAGGGGACTGAAAACCTCAAGACATCTGCACTCAGAGGATTTCAGCTGACTTAGACCAAAATATAAAAAGAGACCTGAAATGCTGACAAATGGTATCTCTGCACGGGAGACATTAACACTCCAACCATGGGGGTGCAAACCTGAACAGATGGCACCTCGAAATGGCAGGCTCACATTGCCTGATGCCTCTTTTTTTTTTTTTTTTTTTTTTTTTTTTTTTTTTTTGTAAATGTTTATTTTAAATTTTGTGCTAAGAACAGGGGGGAAAAGAAGAAAAAGAAAGGGTGATAATGACACCACCCAGGGACACGTATGTTTTAGCTTCTTTTTAAGAACACTGTGAAAGCATTTCGAATCCACACTGGCTTCTCAACCCTTCCTCTAAACCTCTCCAGGGAACCAAAGATGGAGATACTATGGAACAACCAGTGTGTTAGGTCAGGTGATAATTGAGGTCTGTGTCAAAGTGAGACCTTTGACCATCAGAATGGAAACCCCAGGCTGTTCTCTCTGGGGCTTAAACTCCGTGGGTGTCATCATCCAGCACTTTATGGATCAGCTTGAAAGATTCAGGGAGAAACATAAATCTTAGTGTGTCACTGTGACTGTTTATTTATGAAGGCAATAGGTTGGCAAAGGCATGCCTTAATTACTAGAAAACACTGTAAATAGTTTAGTTGTTTATTTGTGAGCCAGGTCACTGTCAGAGAATATTTGAGGTCACATAGGGTGTACATATTGCACCCATCTGCTGAGGTCTCATAATTAGTTGTTTTAGTTGCATTGCTCCCAAAACAAGAATTTTGAGAGCTAGATTTTTATCTTGACATATGCACACGTCTGAGCTTTCTCAAGAAAATCTTACAGGTTCTTTGTGTGCAGACTGTCTCATGTTTCCTACACCCTCTGATTTTACTAAGTGACAAATTAAATGTGTGTCAACTGAACTTTCCAACCAAGAAAAGAAAAAGCAAATGTGGAAAGATCATAAGCTGATAATCTGTAATAGAAAAACTGAGAAGGGACCTGGGAGTATGGCTATTGGGAAAGTGCTTGCCATAGAAGGGTGTAAGGGCTTGAGTTTGGATCTCCCAGCATAGGCATACAAAGCTGGATCTGAGCTGAAGTAGCTTGGGAATCCTGCTGTGGCCACCTCTGGGAATCAGATGCTAAGCTTTGGGAATCAGATGCTAAGCCTTCAAGTCTTCCTTGTAGCATATTTTGATGAAGAATGAAGGTTCCTGATACCTCATCATGGAGACTGAGCCATATGTTCTGCTGAAGAATATGGGAAGTTGCAATCAGGGATTTGGCATTTGGGGTTTTGTAGGAGAACATTTGAGCTGTATCTGTCTAAATAGGTGACATCTTCCAAGGACAGGAAATACTGCTCAGCTAGAAGAGATGATGAATTTCCCATTGCTCACACTTCATTAAATCCCAGGCTCTCCTCAGGCCAACTGTCCTCTAGCTTCCTTTTGGTCCAGCAAAGAACCAATAACCCCCCTCCCGTTGACATTGTCATCATCCTGAGTGCCCTGAGAACATCATTCATGGCTCATACTCAATCAATTGATTGACAAGAGTTGTTCTCCTTAGACACTGGTGTCTGAATAGGTTAGAAAGGGTAGATGGAGCACTGTGGGAGGTTCAGCTGCTTAAACTTTGTGACTACAGACTCAGGGCACCTCCAAACCCTAGAAACTATGGCAAGAAAGTCTGTTCATGGACATATGGGAATGGCTTCAGGGACAATACCCCTAATGTACACCTGCCATTAATCTTTTTAGAGGACTTAAAAACCCTAGAAAAGTTCTCTCAGGGAGATGGCATTCTTAAAGAGGTTGTGCCTGCCAATACTTTGAAGAATGCTTCGAAATCACAAAGGAGGTTTTTTCTGAGGAAGAGATTTCAGTTTATTTCTGTCTTCATGTGTGTCTTCAGAAGATAAAAAATGTTATTGCACTTGTACATTTATCAAATACAACACATGGAGCCAGAAGAAGAAACATAAGTTTTGGAACAAATTCTGTAGTCAACTTTGACTATGAGTTGCACATCTTGGATGATTAGCTGGTTTCTCTGAACCTGGCCTTCTCCTGGATAGAGTGTACCTTCTACTTCTAAGAGAAAACAATCCCATAGATAGAGCACACCTCCTACTTCTGAGACAGAGAACAGTGCACCAACTGGTGTTGTAAGTGGCTTTTTAAGAAAAGGAAGCGAGATGTGAGCTAAAACCACTCTTTGTCTTTCTGAAAGACACTGGATTATAATACAGCAAGAAAGCCTTCATCAGGTGCCAAGCAGATGATGCCACCATGCTTCTGGGATTCCCAATCAACATATTTTGAGCCAAATAAACATCTATACTTTCAATGCTCTGGTCACAGTGAAATAAAAAAGAGGTAGTTCTGGATTCACCAGGCCATGGTGTGAGGCTATGAAGGAAGACACCTATGGCTTTAATGGTGCCGATCAGAAGATCCAGTAATATCTATTCCTTCCTTTTTAATGGTCCATGATGTCCAAAAAAAGAGTATTTAGTGTAGCCAAGTCTTCCTCTTGGCTGGGGCAGATCTTCCAAGTGCAGAAAGAATCTACATTCATCAGTAGGGACACACCCCTCATCTGGATCCTGTCTGCAGAACCAACATCTCCCAGCTCTGGCTGTTATCTAGAAGGAAAGTGCTATTTTGTACACAAGCAATTGCAGCAACCTTTGACAATAACTCTCCACATTTGTTTTTTGCGATACGAAGACAAAACATGTTACATTAGCTGAAGAGATTAGATTTTGAACTCTTTAGTTTGCTCTTAAAGAAATTCTTAGCAGTGATCCCAAACATTCACTAATATACTTTCAATATAAATTGGATGATATGTCAAAAACTTTTAGAGATGGTGTTTCATTTTCAAAGCCAAGTCCACATTTCAAAACATCTTTAAAGAGTTATATTGTGGTTTAGATAATTGGAGAATGTTTAGAGTTGGAAGGGCCCCTTGTGTCCTGGTAATTTTCAAATTCATGGTGATTCTCAGCCCCTATCTCTGTATATCTTCTGGGATGCTCAAGTCTCTCCACACCTAGTTGTTGCTAGAGTGGATCGGTAAACCAGCTGCATCATCACCATTTTGAAATGTTTAGAAATGGGAGACCTCGGGGCCTGACTCAGGCCTAATTGTGGAGAATCTGTGCACTCTCAAGTAATATACACATGTAATGGACTGCAAGAAGCTTATGCCTGCAGCCTCCAGCGGACACTCTCGCTGTTGAAAGAGCTCCGGTCTAAGATCACCTTCAACCATTTTTAGGGTAGGAAGCAGCACATGAAAGCCCCATCCTTTCTCACATTCAGTGATGTCCCCAAGCTTCTTCTTGACTATATTCAGGATGACCATCTGTTCTTTCCACTGAAGCTACAAATGCCACTTGATGCTGATTTGGAGAAACTGTCTCTTGGTAATATGAAGTTTGTTGCTCTAATTTCTGTTCTTGGGGACATTACAGGAAGTAAGTAGCAGCGTTGTGCTGAAATAACCCCCCTGGTTTGTCCAGAAAATTCCCAACATCAGCATTTCCAGTCCCACATTCTCACTCTAGAAACATATTGGGACCCTGTTCACCTCTCCATCTTTTCTTTCTTGGGATAAATATATACATGTTTTCTTAAGTTCACTGGCCATTACTCATACTTTTGGGGAACCATTTAGGTCTAATGCCATGCAACATGAAGTCTCTCAACTGGAGTGAGAAGAGAACAGACACACAATCACAGCACCAAATTATGTGGCAGTTACAGGATGCCTTCCGTTGCTTTAAATTTTAATTAAGAGATTTGGAAGAGACAACAATCAACATCTTCCATGTGTCATTTTATAAGTTTGGGTGCTAGACCCTCTGCCTATCTGCTACATTTTTGCTTTTTGTTTAAGTTTTGGTTTTTTGAGACAGGGTTTCTCTATGTACCCCTGGTTGTCCTGGAGCTCTCTTTATATACCAGGCTGGCCAGGAACTCCCAGAGATCTGCCTGCCTCTGTCTCCCAAGTGCTGATATTAAAGGCATGCACCACCATGCCTGGCCTCCAAATTAGTTAAAACATACTAATGTAGAGTTACTCTCTGAAACTTGAAAAAGTCACCTTCAAGAGTTTTAGCTGTAATTATTCTGGCTTAAAATTTTCTTCACAGGATAGTACTAATAAAGAAGAAAACTACATGAATAAATAGACTCACTTTGGTGATATTTATCACCAGGGAGAAAACTTGGAATAATGCCAGTTATGAATATAATATACCGATGAGTCACTTGATGGAGTGTGACCCCGTGCTTACAATGACAGCATACGTCGAACGCGTGTAAGTACAACAGTAGACTTTCTTGTGATATAATATTAACTGAGTAAAACAAAAACCAAAATTAAGTCTAGTCTGGGACTACAGCATGTACTAACTTTACAGTTTCACTTGAAAAACGAACGGAAGGAACTGTTTTTTAAATTACTTGCAGAGGTGCTACCAACATGTCAACCTTATCCTAGCTAGGACTCTGTTTCTGTTCTTGAGGTAAAAGTTATAAGATGTATATGTTTATGTCTAAGTGATTAATTTAATTTTGAGCTGTTTAAAACAGCATGTCTTTTGCATGTCTTTTAAAATAGTGTGTGTGTGTGTGTGTGTGTGTGTGTAGTTGGGGGCTGTGTATGTGTCATTCAAGAAGGATAATGGTGTACTGCCCCATTAGTCTTTGCTTTATTCCCTTGAGACAAGGTCCCTGTCTGAACTTGAAACTTATCATTTGGGATAGGGTGGCTACCCAGTGAGCTTCATACATCCATTAATACAACCCCCACTTTTTTTCTCTGTGAGAGAAGGCATGCCTCTACATCTGACCCTTAGCATCTCCTCTACACAAGAACTTCCTCTTCTGGAAATGAGATGACAACTACTTTGCAATATTTAATTACGTGGTTTGAAATGGACGTGTGCAGCTTACATGCTGTGCTATGGCACTCATACACAGCATAGATTTATACATTGTTACATGTAATACATGAGTGTCTGACTGTTCCTCGTGTCCATGGATACACTCACACTCCCAGGTAAAGTTGTCTTGTACCTGGGAATGGGATTTTAGGATCATCTGCTGAGCCCTTTCATCTTACCAAGGAGGACTCTGGTCCGAGCTGGGTGTGATTGTAACATCCACTCACGCTTGGCCAGTTTGGAGGCTCTCGTTTATGCAGTATCAAGCTAAGTGGTGTGTTATGAGTCTGTCTTACAAATGAAGCCCACCAGTCTGAGAAGAAAATAAAAAAAAAAAAAAAAACTAGGTAGCTTGTGCAATAAACAATTTATGTTAGGAGAAAAGAAAAGAAAAAAAAATGAATGAAATTCATCAACAGAAAGACATATGTCAAATACCAGTGAGATGATACTTTTCTTTGTTTTATTTGCTTATCCCGAGACAGGGTCCTATGTAGCCCACAGTGGGCTCTAACTCACTATGCAGCAGACAATGATCTTGAACTTCTGATCCTCCTGCCTCAGCCTCTTGACTACTGTGCTCACTGTATGTGGTGCTATTGATTAGACTCAGCACCTCTTGTGTGCTAGGTGAGTGTCTACCAACTGAGCTACAGTCTTGGTTCCAATACTGCTAAAAAATTGCTTTTCCAAAACATCCATGAATTTGAGAGAGTAAGAAGGGGTGTATAGGGGGGTATAAAGGAAAGGAAAGAAGAAATGATGTACTTATAAACTCAAAACTAAAAGCAAACATTTCTGCAATGTCTGTAGCTGGAACGCAATGGGAACGTTTCTGTGCTGCCAGCAAGAATATCAACCTGGTTGGACTCTGGAGAAAATCTGGCAATGTGCTCCCTAGACTTGAAATACCTGTTTAGATCTTCAGTGCAGATTTGGAATGTATAAAATTCCATTCTGAGAAAGGACTCTGAGCCTGGGTTCCAGCACGCTTAGAGCATGTGCTTAATCACGCATGAGTGTGTAGCACATAAATGTAAACAATATTTCATATAAAAAGATGTTCATCGCAGTGCTATTTATGAGAATCAAAAGTGAAATCATGACATAAATGAATGGTAACAAACCAAGATCAGTGCTTGAGTATAGTACATACAATATTTTACTATGCAACTATTAAATATATTATTTGCCAAAGCATGAGTTCTGTTACAATGGCATTAATAGAGATCAAGTCACAAAGTAATTCATAGAATATAGCTGCTGTCATATTAAAAGCAACTGCAAAAGGAGCCGGCTCTACCCGTAGCCTGCCATACTCAGTAGGGGCTCCTTTTATGGCTTCCTTTTATAATTTCATTTTATGCTTGTACTTCTTTCCCTTGACTGGTTCTAAAATTAACATGCATAAACTTTTATTCTGAAAACGTGATATTGATCTTTTTTCAAATAGCACACAACATGGGGGAATAACCAAATTTAAATCAGGCCCAGCAGACACTTAAGCTACATTTATTCTGCCCCACAAGACGCCACACAGTCTGAAGCTCTAGACTGGTGGTTCTCAGCCCGTGGGTTGTAACCCCCAGAGGTCACATACCTGATAGTTACACTGAGATTTGTAACAGTAGCAAAACTACAGTTATGAGGTAGCAAGGATACAGTTTTATGGTTTGGGGTCACCACACCACAAGGAACTGTACTAAAGGACCCCAGTATTAGGAGGGTTGAGAAATGTTGTTCTAGGTGCTGTCAGGTAAGGTCACTGAGTCAAGGACTTGGGTGTCCTGGAACTCAGTTCCCCCAGGTAACAGATGGTGATCCTTTCCCTGTCCATCTCTGCCCTGAGAGAAGACAGGGATTGAAATGCTGGATCTTGTAGCATTTCAAGAGAAACCAGAACTCTGGTTTATCAGTGGTGACAACCATCAAAACTTTAAAGCACCAAGTGCCAGCAAGCAGCCTGGGCCATTCGATCTGTACTTGTGGCCAGGATTCCTGTCTGAGTGAACCAGCATTGATCTTCATTCAGTTCTTTTAGATCTTGGCCTCACCAAGTGACCCCAACACAGCCTGCATCTTTAGAAATAGATAGTGAGCTTTAATTAAATTGATTATGTCTGATATCCAATAAAAATGAAATGGATTTAAGGCATCTTTTCTCACTCACATCTCCCTAGAGACAGTTTAATCAGAAGTTTACATTTATTTCAGGCGATAATTCATCTGAGACTGCACAAGCAGTTGTATTTTCTCAGAGGCAGCTTGGCATGCCAGTATCTTTTCCCCAAAAGACACCTCACAGTTTATATCATAGCGACCAAACAATAATAAGCCATGGTGAGGCTCTGGGTATTTAAAAGGAGATGAAACCATAAACTTGCTCACGTAAATGCATATAAAGCTACAACACACACACACACACACACACACACACACACACACACACACACACACACACACACACACAACTGTTAGCATTTTGAGAACTATTTGTATATCTGCTTTCTCTATTTTTGTTTTGAGTTTTAGCTAGAAAGTCAGGACTGGTCCCTTTCTCCTAGTATGTAATATCCAGGACTTACAGGGATTGACAGAATTTTCTATAAAATAGGAGAGAGTCTTTATCTGATATTATACTGAATTATTTGTGTGTTTATTGTATGTAGTGCAGGCATGGGGGTGTGTGGCTCTGTGTACTTGTGCAAGCTCTTGTGGAGGCCAGAGATCTTTGGGTGTCTCCTCTATCACTCTCTCCTTATTTCCTGGAGACAGTGTCTCTTGTTCACTGTTCTGGCTAGGCTAGTTGGTCAGCGAGGTCCCAGATATTATCTGTGTCTTTCTGCTCCTCAATGCTGAGGCTTCAGGCATGTGCAGCCATGCCTAGCTCTCTATATGGGTTCTCGGAATTCAGACTCAGGTTCTAGAGCTATTCAGCAAGGCCTTTTCTGCATTGTGCCATCTCCCAGCTCCCGAGTCTCTCTTTATATTGTGACTCACTTCCCTGGTAGAGGGTTCTGCCAGTGTTTTGTACACTATGCTGTTTAGGTGTTTTCTCTAGTTAATTGTTTGCTAATATCCCAAATCACTCCGTGTAGGTATAAGCAGTTGTTTTTTCTCTCTTTGGCATAGCACTTTTATTTTGACAAGAATGTAACAAAGGATTAATTGGGCCCATTTATTCTTCAAATGTTGGACTCTTGGGCAATTCACCAATTCCACTTCTAATCAAGAGCTGAACTGCCAAGTGGGTAGTTAGAGAAGCTGGTCATACATCTGCAAATATCAGATGTCTGTGAATGCGACAGAGAGTACTCTCTCTCTCCTTTCTGGTCAGATGGTTTCATTTAAACTTTGAAGGGTCAAGGGTGACAGCATGACCTCATCAAATTAGACCCAACTGAGAGAGGTGTTTAGCACAACAGAAAGGAAATAATCTGAAGGGCATTAAATGCAAATGAAATTGCCATCTGCCAACTTCAAAAAACACCTGACCTAAAAAGAAACTCTCGCTTCAAGCTGCAACCCCACCACCTTCTTTCCTTGAGTTGGACAGGGAAGACTGCTTGAGAGCTGCCTGCCAGACTCCATTTGCATTTCAATATCCCCCTCTCAGACTTTCTCTCCTTGAAAAATTTGACAGTGAACCTTAGGAGCAAGAAGAGTGAAGTTCAAACACGACTATTATTCCCTCGCCTTGCTGGGTGTGGACGGCCAAATTGGTGATGGGAAACTTTGATATCTAAGAGTAGAAGTCAGCTACTCAGGGTAAGTTTGTGTAGCCATTAAAGGTAGACTTGGAGCATTCTGTAGGATGAAGCCATGAGTCAGAGGTCCCGAGGGTGACAGAATTACAGTTTTTATTTGTTTTGGATATAAATGTTTGCACACCAGAAAATGGACCTGGATTTAAAAGAAAAAAAAGAAAAAAGAAAGAAAGGAAGGAAGGAAGGAAGGAAGGTAGGAAGGAAGGAAGGAAGAAAGAAAAAAAAAGAGAAAGAAAGAAGCAAACATTAAATAAGTAATCACTGTAAAGTGTAATAAAAGTTAGAATGTGTGTGGTTCACAGCAGTGCTCACACGGAGTACGCAAGCGCCTCGCAGGGATCTGCTCTGCCGAGAGTCGATCTAGGCAGAACAGGGAAGAAGGCATATGGCAGGCAGTTAAGCCTCTGTGCCATACACAAATCATGTGGGACGTTTCACCTTGATTGAAACAAAGGTCGATTGGCTGAAGCTGAACACAATGGACTTCGGGTGAAATCCTGGATGGGCATACTTCTCTCCTTTGGTCTACTGGTGCAGGAGCATTTGGAAAACCACTGGCTCCAGGCATTGGTCGCACACAGCGGGATGTCTAAAGCTGACTTAGCCTTGACAGCACACGAAATAGCATGGTTTTTCGTGTGTTGTAAAACTGTGGGTTTGCTCATTCGGATAAAACAGTCGCTATAAACACTTCATTCGTGCTATGTCTCCCTTCCCCTAACACACCAGTTAGAGGTTGTTTCTTAGAGACATTCACGGCTATGACACTGACCAACTCAGAGTGATCATCCCCTTTGACATCTCAAATTTAAAAAAATTATTAGTTAATTTATTTCTTTACTTATTCACTTTACATCCCTCTCGCTCTCCCCCTTCCGATACCCTCTCCAACAATACTTTTCCCCTCCCACCTCCCCTTCTCTTCTGAGCAGGTGGGAACCCCCTGGGTATCCCTCACCATGGCACTTCAAATTTCTGCAGGGAATAGGCACTTCTTCTCCTACTGAGGCTGGACACTGCAGACCAGCTACATATCCCATATACAGGCAATAACTTGAGGGAAAGCTCTTGCTCTACTTATCCAGGACCCACATGAAGACCGAGCTCATATCTGCTACATGTGGGCTGGGAAGAACTAGGTCCAGCTTGTGTATGTTCTTTGGTTGGTGATTCAGTCTCTGAGAGCCCCAAGGGTCCAGGTTAGTTTCCAGGTTAGTTAATTCTGTTGGTCTTCCTGTGGAGTTCCTATCTCCTCAGGGGTTACAATCCTTTCTCTTCTTCCATAAGAGTCCCTAAGCTCCATTCAGTGTTTGGCTATGGGTGTCTTTATCTGTGTGAGTTAGGTACATTAATGATGTCAGGGATTGGTGCTTGTTCATGGAATAGGTCTCAAGTTGGGCTAGATATTGGTTCGCCATTTCTTCAGTCTCTGCTCTATTCCTGCTTTTTTTTTTTTTTTTTTTTTTTTTTTTTTTTTTTTTTTTTTTGTAAACAGGATAAGTTTTGGCTTGGAAGTTTTGTGGGTGGGTTGGTGTCCCTATAACTCCACCATGGTTCTTGCCTGGCCACAGGAGGCAGCCTTCCCAGGCTCCATATCCCCAATACAGTGAGTCACAGCTAAGGACACTACCATTGATTCTTGGGCTCCTCTCCTATCCCAGGTCCCATCTCTTCCTGGAGATGCCCCCACCTCCTTTCCCCCTTCAGTTGCAGATTTTTATTCATTCTCATGGGCATTCATCCATCCCCCTTACCCCTCCCACACCTCAGTCCAAATACCTTCTCCCCTCCTGATCCCTGAAAAACCACGTCTAAGTCATTTTTTTTCAAATACATTTTGGTGGTTCCTATAAAAATCTAGGTGGCTCTAACATTTTTTAAACCCTTGTAAGTATTGGTGCAATTCTATGTGGTGCGTGGCATCTTTGTGGCATTCTTGGTGACGCGTAAATGACTGTGGTGACTAGTCACTGTTGTAAACTGTTCTTGTAGTTTTATGTTACACTCAACTTTCTTACTTTTTGGATGACTCAGTTTTATGAGCTATAAATAAGTGGAGATTGAAAAAATGTTGAGTAGTAGGTTCCCCTGCGATTATGGTGAAGAAATTCTGACAATAGGAAAGGGGATCTCCTCACATCAAGGCTTTATTGCATTTTCTGAGATAAGAGCTTACAATTCAGCCCTTGGTTAGGCTGAAACTTACTGTGTAGACCATGATAGCCTGAAATTTACTATGTAGACCATGATAGCCTGGAATGTACTAAGATCCATCTGCCTCTGCTGGGATTACCTGTGTGCACCATCATGCTAGGCTACAGTAAAGGCTTATGGGGAACTTTTGTTTCCAAAGTGATGTGAGCTATGGATGATGGATGAAACCTCACTTAGAGATAATGATACATTTACAGGTTTGTCTCCATTTTCCAGACAAAGGTCAGGAGAGCACAGCTCATAAGAAAAAGTGAAATAAAACACAGATGAATGTCATAATCGTTTTTTTATACATCCACTAAACAGAGTCTTCAATATTATAGCCAATAACTCAGTTCCTTTATTTGGCAAAAGCATCCAGGAAATACAAAGAATGAAGCCACAACACCAGAGGATGTAAAACAGAGGGAAGGGTTTCTTTTCATGACGCAGCATTGAATCATGGGTACTAGAATCCTGGCCTCAGACTGCAATCTATGGAGACAGAGGCACCTTGTTGCAAGGAACAGAAGGGTGAAAGGGTCATCAGGGAGAGGTGCATGAAGGACGGAAAAAGAACTGTGAACTAGAGCAGAGGGGGCTCAACCACTTCTATCTACGTGTTTGTAGATGGGCATCAGGAAGTCTGTGGCTCAGCTCTCGCACCAGAGCAAGAATGGCACTGACCAAATGCCTTCTGAAGTCTTTTTGATGATGCACTGACTCCTGGGACTTGGTCATGGATAACCTAGGGTTGGAGAACCACTCTCTCATTTGTGGTTATGTGACATTCCACACATCTCTGCTGCAATATGTCCTGCCTTTCTAATCTGCAAAATGTGACAGTCACAGTAGTTTCAGAGGGTTATAGAGAGGATTGCGGTCCAGAGTCAAGGGGGAAAGTGACTTGGTTTTGACCCTAGGCAGGGAAAGTAAAGAATGAGTATGCAGAAAGTAACTGCTGTAGAAAGTGGAGCTTTCTCTGTAGCAAAGATGCATCTGAAATATTAATGGTTAATCTTGATGGCCTTGGAGCCAAGGCACTGTATGCCAGCATGCTCTCATCACCACAAACTACTTAAATACTCGAGCAGATAAGAGATACTAAACAAAAATATTGATCCTGGCCAAAAGAAAAAAGGTCTGGACAACCCACAGTGGTGTTACAGCCGTGTGATGGGAAGTAGGCTTGCATCTTGCTCTTGCATCTTGCTCTTGCTGTCTTATGTCTAGTGGTGACACAGGATGACTTCATCATCCTGGTGCTGCCTAGAAAGAGAAAGGAGACCTGGTCAGGAAGCTTGTCAACTTTTTGGATTGGTCATGATGACACTTCATTGATCTGTGTCATTTAAAAGATGGCCAGTCACCTCCCTGCCTTGGGATTGGGTCAGAGAGCAGCGGTCTAGAGAGACATTTGTTAGCAGTAAGGAGGCCGTCAGACCAGGTAGCAGGGGATTTATGAATTGAGCCCAGGAACGCTGGGTGTGGGGGTGCACATCTGGCCACAAGATGCACTCAGCTGCCTTTTGGATGAAGAGGCTTGGTCAAAGGTCATGGCAGGTTCAGGAGGATTGCTGGGGTGGGAGATGCGGTGAAAGTAAAGAAGCCACCCTCCTAGCTCTCGGCATCCCCAACAGGGCTAGAGGTCTGTTGCTGCACAGGATCAGCAAATGCATTCTAAGCCCCTGCAATCTTGCAGCTGACATTTTTTCTAGCCAATAAAGTTTTGTGGGAAGACAACTGAAAGCTACTCAAATCATAGGGATACTATTCTATAGTCATTATCAAGGGAGCAGAAGAGAACACATTCCTCCTAGCTGCATTATAAAGTCAACAACAGTGATGCTACAAAGTTCTCACAGCTTTGGCTGTTTTGAAAAATGATTTTATTAGTAAAAGATCTGAGAAATGTTATTAATGTTTAAGAAATTACTCTCTGTGTGTATATATGTATGTGTCTGTGTATGCATGTGTTTATGTATGTGTCTGTGTATGTATATGTGTGTATGTGTGTCTAAGTGTGTGTGTATGTATGTATGTTTGTATGTATATGATACACATATGTGTATTGTGTGTGTATGTATGTGTGTCTATGTGTATGTATGTAAGTGTGTATGTATGTTTGCATGTATGTGGTGCACGTATGAGTATGGTGCATGTATGTATGTGTGTGTGTTGCACTTACCACAGAATATATGCAAGTCAGAGGAAAACTTTGTAGTGTCTGCTTTCTCTTCCTCTCACCCTTACATGGGTTTTAGGGATTGGACTCAGGTCTTCATGCTTCACAGCAAGTCATTTTTATCAGAGGAGCCATCTTGCTGGCCCTTTAAAGGCTGGTCTTTGTTTGCAACTTCCTTTCTTCCTTTCTTTTTCTTTCTTCAACTTAACATTACTTCCTTTTAGATTTAATATTATAAATTAGTATCAGAAAGAATTAATTAGGAGGATAAAAATTAAACCAGTAACCCAATTACTTCAATATGAGAAAAGAAAGACTCCAAAGGGTTAATGATTCGACTTGGGATTTAAGTTCATGGATGTGTTTGTGTAAGATCCAGATCTTTCCTTTCCAAAACTCTAGCCGATGATCTCAGACACTGTTAAAACTCTAAAATTCAAGCCCTGGGCTGCTGAGGCTTCTGGGTCTATGAGGCTATCCCACCCCTTAGTGCCGTCAAATCTTGGTACTTGCTCTCAATTTCAAGCTCACTGGGTTGTGGTCTCTTGGTTGTTGCCTTGTTTACATTTGTCTCTCATTTCATCTGGAAGGCAGGAGGTGAGAAATGGAACCCCATATCATGGCCAAGAGATTCAAGGAATTAACACAACCTGTCTACTCCCTCAGCCTGGCTTCTCCAGCAGTAGATTTGTATTGCTTTCTACCAGCTGATTATCTTTCTATTGTGTGAGAACCAGTGCTCCTGACAGAGGTGAGTTATTCTGTGACATATGAGGGGCATTTTCTTAAAGCCTAATAATGTGATCCTTGGCTGGTAGCTTTTCTGAGGGGAGTATCAAGTGAGAGTTTTCTGTGCTCATTGAAGACTCAAGAGGTACACAAGGCTCTCAAAAGAATGTTTGTGGAGCCCCAGTTCCAGCTAGACATACAAGCACTGCTGCATACCCAATTTCAGCCTGGCACACTCCCCACCATGGACTTCTAACTAGACACAAGTGATTATTTTTTTCTTTTTGGGCATTTTTGCGGCCCCACTTTGGAGGCCGAGGCATTTAGAGTTTGAAGACTCTAATTAGGTCAACAAAAAGAGAAACATAATTTATTTAATGTCTAGACTTTGGGGTCTGGGGACACCAGGCAGGTACCCACCCTTACTCTTATAGTGAAGAAGGAGGCAGAGCATTCTTCCTACCTTCACTGTGTTGTCTTCACTTAGATGAAACCTAGCACAAAATGTCTTGGCAAACAAATAGTCTTCAGATACCTTATCTACTGGCTGCTTTCCTATTGCTTTTCTGTTTCTAGCATTTGCGAGTTACTTTGCTATTTGGATTTAAGTTTCCAGAAGGAGAGACAGGGGAGGCATGGCAGTAGGCAACTGGTGCAGGAAGCTGAGAGACTGAGCCTTCAACCAAATGCAGAAAACAGACAAAACAAAGTGGAAGAGTGACCAGGCAACATACCTCAAAGTCCATCCCTTGAGTGATGAATTCTTCCAGCAAGGCTCCATGTCCTGAAGGTTTCCTTACTCCCACAAACACTGCTACCAAGTGTTTATATACATGAGCCTATGAGGAACATTTCTCATCCAGACCACCATGGGTTCTTAAGAATCCTTTCATCTGAAAAAAAAAAAAAAAAAAAAAAAAAACAGAGACATACATGAGGGGAATTATCAATGACCTCCTGGCTGGGTCTATAAGAGTCATGATAAGGAGATGGCTATGTTGCTTTAAATGTTTCAAATAAGTTTGTAATCTTAGGATCAGTAGGCAGATAGGCTGTTTCAAAACTTTGAGGAACTTCTGAGTTACAATACTAGCCTCCTCAGTTCTTAACATCAATCTATCCAAGTTGAAGTAACCATTGCTGGAATTTAAAGATTGGTAGTCTGCTATGGATTGAGTGTAAAATATCTCCCATAGGCTCATGTATTTAAAAACTTAGTTCCCAGTTGGTAGTACTGCCTTTGGAGGTTGTAGAGATTTTAGAAGATGTGGCCTATCTTGAGGAGAGAGTTGCATCCCTGGGGGTGAACCATGAGGGCTATAGACCAGGCTGGCTTCTATCTAACCCTAATCTTTCTGCTTTCTGGTCCACTGCAACAAGCAGGCTCATTCCTCTGTGGCCATAGGTGGAGCTGGTCTTTCTTTCTCCCATACTTTACCTGCTACAAGGGACTGCACCTTTATACTGTGAGCCAGAATAAATACTTCCTTACGTTTTATCTTCTCAGGTATTTGGTCACAGCAAATAAAGAAAGTAACTATTTCATAGTCTTTCTCAGTTTGAGTTATAGGATTTGTCGTCTACCCATAAAAAGACTTTGTTCCTTCAAAGAAAAACCAGTCATGCAAACTTTTAAAAATGCACTTAATGTTATCTGCCAAGCTTAAACCAGACATTTATATTTCCTCATAAGAACAATACCCATACTCTTTTGAGTGGCATAGATGTGTCCATGAAACTGATATCCCAAAGGGTTGCTTAATCCTTGTCAAGAACAATACATGAATTTGTGAAGCAATTAACATTTGGGGGAAAACACACCTGCTTTTTGTATGTCTATAAATAATACAAATTATTTACAATGAATGTATGGTGCTTCTATTGGTAATAATTTTGTCATTGAAACTATAGAAGGCTCTCATCTTTTTTCTGTGCTCTTTTCTACAACTCCTAAATTTCTCAAAGTTAAACAAGTATTAGCAAACACACAAGTGAAGATAATGTAATTACAAAATAATTATTGTGGTATATAAATTTAAATGTTCTTTAAAAAAGACATTTAATTAAATGTCATCAATTAACTAAATACACAAATATGTAAGCTTTCAAAAATCTATCTTATTAAGTCATGAATGATAGATTTTCATCACAGATGTATGAAATTTTTAAGCTCACGTAATTTATGTGTTTTAATTTAAGACATCTGTTTTTAATTTGACTAGCTAAAATACCTTCTGTACAATGTTTCGATTAAAAAAAACCCTCAACATTGTTTTTAGTTTGACCATCCTTTGCGGTTGGGAAATTAAAAAAAATCACAATACATTGAATAAATAAATCATTTTCTAAAATCCAAATTGACAACTGTGTCCTGTCACACCAAATCGTTGCCCAGGGTTTGGGGCCGTGTGCTCTGGGGAGGTCATACTTTGTGTCTATAAAAACTGCTCTCTTCTTTGATGACAGAAAGAGAAAAGGAGACTTGTTCAGAGCTCCAGAGAGTCCCGTATCCTCCCTTTGTACCTTCTTGAGTGTTTCTTTTACCCTCCAGATTCCAGCCCTTCTATGGAAGGCAGCCCCCTTTAACCAACACATGTAAGTATCCAGTTAGGATGTGATGCTATTTTAGGGTCTGTAGGAGTGAAAGTGAGCGATAGGTAAGCCATCAAGAAACCTATAATTTATTAAGAGTGACAGAGATGTAGCTAATACATCTAATAAAGGCAATATACAGCAAGTGACCAATAAGACCACAAAGAAAAAGGAGCACAAATCAAGATAGTGACTCTAAGCATAATGGAAGAGTCAGGAGGAGACGTTAGCAGGGCTGAGGTTTGAAGGGTGGCTGGCAGGGAAGGCACTTTCCAAACTGAAGTTTGCAATGAGCAGAAAGGACCAGAGTGAGGAAGACAAACTGGTCAGCAGCACACAAGAATGATATGGAGCAGGCTTTGAGACTGGGGCAGAAGGGAGTCTGGGAGAGCTGGTGAAAGATGAAGTCTGAAAGATGGTGAAGAGATATGAATAATATGGAGCTTGGAGTTTATCTTAGATAATGGAGGAAGATTGACAGTTAATGGTTTCTGGAGGAGGAGAACCATATCCTTTGATTCAAACAATGGTAAGTTGCCTTAGCTTGATTCATAACCTTCACGCTTGTTCTTGCAAGCAATAATGAACCAATAACTAATAAACTGCCCTGGGACACACACACACACACACACACACACACACACACACACACACACACACATGCATGCACACACGACTTAAAGGTCAGAGAGACACTTGTTGAGAAGTGATTTGACAAGAGTAAGAGTGATACAAGAAGATAAAGGGGCAGCGCATGATCAAAGCATGACACATACATGAAATTGTGAATGAACAAATAAGCCTTTGATCAAAGCTTCTGATTTTTCACTCTGGCCAACAGTTCAGTCACCAATTTGGAAGATTATGATGTGGAGCAACTAGGGGGACACTGCAATGAGCAGAGTGAGGCTTAAAACGTGGTGTGAGCAAAGATGACAGTGGAGGGCGTGGATGGAGAAGGGGACAGGGCTCGGGCCATGCACTCAGTACACATGCAGTCAGAGTTTTGTTAGATGCTGGAGAGGGGAACTCAAAGACAAACCCCAGCTTTCAGGAACCTATAGGGCAGCTTTATCTCTAAATGCAGGCATTCAAGGCTAAACTGGGCTATAGCATGAGACTCAGCTTCAAACAAAAACAAATGACTCCTTGGTGTCTCAGTGTCGTGTGGAGTCCTGGCAGATAACCCTCAGCTGTCCAGAAAATATAACTTTATTTGGCTTTCTCTGTTTACCATCAGTTAGGTTCTATAGCATGTAAAGTCCTGAGGATTCTTTGGTTTTCATGAATTGGAAGTCATTTTTCTTTCTGGAAGAGAAAGAAAAGATTCCACAGTCGAGAAATGTAAAGGTTGTATCTTTGATTTGGCAAACATACATCAATGTACTTTCCCCACATTCTCATTCACCGAGTTATCTGCTAACGTTTTAAATATTCAATGCACGACAATCATATACTATATATTTTAATGAGAAATGTACTTTTAACATCTTGGTTAAAGTACATTGATAGGGCTTAATAATTTTAACATATGAATATCATGTACTGTCTTGCATTATTAAGCGAATAAGTGAGTTTAAATTGTTCTAAATAAGAATTTTAATGACAGGACAACATAAGTATGTTTTGGTTGGAAAATGTATACTAAATAAATACTTCAGTAGTCTAAAACCTTTAAAAGTATTTTTTATTTGTACGGTTTACCTTCTTTCAGGGATGTCGCAGTGATGGGCACTGTATCTTTGCCCTAGTTTTTAATTATTTATTTCAGTAATTAGAGATAAATTTACAAGATGGAATTACCTTTTCTGAAAGTATGCATATTTTTTGAAGGCTTTTAATATGTATAGTCAAATTATTCTACAATGTACATTCCTATCAAAAGATATATGTAAACACTCTGTCCATGAATAATTGGCTACAATGCAGATTTTTCTTCCTTTAATCTATACCAATTTAATAACATGAAATGGATTTAAGGTATCCCAGCTGACACAGAGAAAACCTAACTCTCTTCAAGGACATTTATTTAAATCTAATAAAGTAAAACAAAACAAAATTAATAAATGTGTAATTGAGAAAAAAACAGAATGAAAGAAAACACCTAGATTCTAAGTTCTTAAAATCACAGCAGCAAGAGGCCAGGAAGATGGTATAATGTGTAAGAGCCCTTGTGCAGGCATGAGAAGCTGGGTTCGAGTCCCAGCACCCACGTAAGTAGCCAGTTATGGCCACACATATGCTTGCAAGCCTGGTGCTCCTAGTGGCAAAGATGGAACCATTTCAGGGGCTTGTTGGCCACCAGCTTAGAACTCAGTTCAGTGATGGTTTGTCTCAAGGAAATAAGTCAGCAAGTAACAGTCCTCTAGCCTTTGAGGCACACAGTCGAACCCACAAATATGTACATACATAGGACAGAGAGAGAGAGAGAGTCATAAACATACATACATACATTCATCACACACACACACACACACACACACTCACACATACATTAGAGATGCGCACAAGAGAAAGAGAGCAAGAGAGAGAGAGAGAGAGAGAGAGAGAGAGAGAGAGAGAGAGAGAGAGAGAGAGAGAAGCAGTAGGAGAAAGCAGAAGCTGAGGCAGCTTCATAATTACAGTAAGAAAGACTGTTATCTACTTGGGGGGAATCACTAGTGGGAAAATGTTATCTTTAGCAAGTAGGCCAGGATGATTTTATGTAAAATGACCAAATTTACATAACCATGCAGAAATGACCCTGGAGAAGCAGAAACCCTTCCATTAGAGCTATAGAATTTCCAGAAACCAAATGAAAGCACTGTGCAAGTTTGAGGGTAGTAGTAACCAGGACTAGAGTGTGCAAGCAAGAACAACTGCTTAGGATTAGCTCACATAGCCGAATTCAAACCACACAAGGACTCTAAGCTCCATTCGAGGGAGGCAGGGCACATAACAGTAGAAATTATGCACTTCAGACACTGGTGTAGGGATAATCTGAAATATCTTTAGAATACTCAAAATATTAAGGAAGTTTTAAAAAGTATATAACAGGAATTTAACATGAGCAAGAGAGTAGTACTGACAACCAACCAAAGGAGAAATTTTAAAATGAAAACCACTCCACTTGGAGAATTAATAATATATTAGATACAGATTCCTCAAGACTCAAAGCCAAAAAATCAACAGCATAAAAACAGTTATCTGATTACAAAGCAACTATCACAAATGAGGTATGAAAAGGCAGTTTTAAAAATTAGGAATGAAATGAAAATCTCAGATTTAAATCACACAAGATTAAGGAAAAAACTGCAGTGGAAATGAAGAAGTCTTTATATTGAAATAATAGCAAAACTTATTATATCAAAACACATGGAATGCAGCTTAAAGTACTGAAAATATACATATTAAAAAACAAGAAACTGTTAAGGAAAACTGTTCCTTTTAAAGCAAGAAGAGAACTAATGAAATGTATATAAAAGAAAGAATTGGGATTGTTAATGAAATAAATATATTAAAGTATGAGTGATATATAGGTCAATCACTATCAAAATCGTTCGTGGCAATAAAGAAAGCATACATGACAAGATAAATATGTTAGGAACAATACCTGTATATGAGAGGTATTTAAAATCACAAAAATAATGTGAGCAATTTTATGCCAAGAAATTTGAAAAGTCAGTTGAAATAATGATTTCTTATAAGAATGCAAAGTGTTTGAAAACAACATCAGAGGGTACAGGGAAAATTTGAGAGATTCTCTAGACACACAAAGCAAGCAAAAGAGCTTAGCAAGATGGCTGGCTGGTTTCTCTCCTGGATTTTATTTGACCCTTGTGTACATGTACAACCCTTAATTCTGAATTTCGTCTTATCTATGAAATGAATGGTTATACTAATAGTATTTCTCTAAAGCATCTATCACCTAAGTTTTAGCCTCACCGAACAACCTTCAGAAAGAGACTGGGTTATTTATATCTGAAATGTTCTATCCCTGAAAAAAAAAAAATCAAACAATAGCTAAGTCAAAGGTTCAGTCCTCTATTTCCCATTTGTAAGGAGCTAAGGGTGTTCCTGCTCTTGTTCCAAGCTATGGGTGACCTGGGTAAAGAAAGCTGCTGGTCAGAATCCTGAGCTGTGTATGCGCCTTTTCTTCTAGGTGAACTTGAAATTAATTTCTACGCAAAGATTAACAACTCACACTTAATTAAATCTCATATTGCAAATCTGAATCATATTGTTTAAGAAATACTTAATTATTTTATTTTGTTGTTTTGGATTAGCTGTTTAAAGACAAAAGACTTCAGGCTCCAATTAGCTGCTGTAAAAAAAAATTAATTTAAATAGCCTAATTGACGTCTTGCTGGAAGCTACACATAGTCTTGGGTGCCTAAATTGTTTAATTCCGTGCAGAAGTGGATGCACATTTTAATTTCTCTTATAAAACAACCCTCGTTCAACCTATTACCAAATACTCACCAAATGTCTGACTCATGGACTCCACACCAGCACCGCCAGCTCAGAGTCACCTCTCACGATTTCCTATAACTCCAGCTTCATCAGACCCAGCACCTTCTTTTCTACCTATGCACATTTACACTCATGTGCACATTTGCATACATAGACACACAAAAAGACACACACGTGCATATCTACATTAACATTTAATCTGTGGGAGGTATACATGAAGCCCAGACCCAACCTTTCCTGGAAGGAATTCATATTTGAGAAAAGCAAGGTTCAGAGGCATTATATAGGTTATAGGCACATGGTTTCAGAAGAAAGAAATGCAAGGACTCCAGAACAGCTTAACATAGGCAATGTGCCAGAGAAGTTGAGTGAGAACTCACTTCCTGTAGGAAGGACTATTTAGATCAAAATGGAGTCAGGCAATCTAAGGAGGAAGAGCACATGAAAGAGAGATCTGTTTGGGAACTGGTGGGTAGGAAGGGTGCTAGCAGATGAAGATGTTTGAGAGGAAGATGGAAATCTGTTCTGAGCTCCAGGCATAAGGCAGAGGCCATGTTGCTTGTATTGCTGAAAGAACCTCAGCCCTGGGACAGCATGGAGAACAAAATGCACTGGTCTGAAAAGCACTATGCAGACCAGTGGGGCCAATACCTGCCTCCTTACGAGCTACATGGAAGTGTATGGATTGAGTTTTCAGGAAACCGGAAGGCCTGAGGGGCTGTGGGTAGGACAACGTGATCAGTGTTACATTTTGTAACCTTTCCAACCATAGGAAACAGAGTGGGCTGGAGACCAATGTGGTCTGACCAGGACATGAGATCTTCATGCCCTGCACGTCTTGTTGATTATCTCTTTATCTTTCTACTACTCCTGGACACAGAGCAGACACGTGAAGCATGAACTTGGGTCTTTTTTTCCAAGACTTCATACATGCTGTAATTATTCACTGCCTTGCTAGTACCTCTGATGGTTAATCTTCACTGACATGACAGGATTTGGAATCCCTTAGGAGGTGTTTGCGAATCCATGAAAGCATTTTCAGAGAGGCTTAGCCAGTGAGGGAAGTTCTATCCTGAATGTGGGCAGGACTTTTCAGCATAGAAAGAAAACTTGAAGCTAAGCATTGATATAGATCTCTCTGCCTTCAAACTGCAGATGCGAGGTAGCCAGCTATCCCATGTTCCTGTCTTTACAGTTTGCTATTATGGCAGACTGTATCCTCAGACTGTAAGCCAAAAACCTCTTCTTTAAACAAGTTGCTTCTAGTCAAGTACTTGGTCACAACAAGAAAAGCAATGAATACAGACCCCAAATAATTCTTATTCAGGGATTTATTATCCAAGAAATGAGACTGTTCTGTATTTTCCTCTCAAGGGACTCCTCCATTAGTCAAACCCAGCAAATGCAATCTTTACACATTCCTGGTACCTTTCCACCCATGGAGATCAAAGTTACCAAGAGCCATTGGCTTGGGTTATAACGACCATTTAGAGTTTGGTAAAAATCAGTGAAGCACACAGTGTGGTTCCATGCAAGGAAACATGGGAAATGAGCTGCCCCGGGCAATTGCTCTTTACCTCTGATGAGGTAAGTTCAAATGTCACCCTGCCCTGACTGCGTACACCATTTGATATTTATCTTCTCTTCCTCCAGTTTATGGTAAAGCACTGTGAATGTCTGCTTTTTATCATTATAACACCTTGGCATATTGGAAATAATGAGATACTGAATGTATGAATGAATGAATGAATGAATGAATGAATGGTTGAATGAATGGATAAATGAGTGAATGATGTCAGTTTAGTTGGCTGTGAAGAAATTTCAGTGGTAGTTAAGGGGTTGGATTATGAGGCTCCTAAGATTCTCTCTAAGGAAGTGGGCTTCCTTCTATACACATTCTCTCTGTCTCTGTCTCTGTCACTTTCTCTCTCCTCCTCTCTCTTCCTCTTTCTGTCTCTCTCTTTCCCTCTCCCTCTCTCTGTCTGTCTGTCTCTGTCTTCCTTTCATTCTTTCTTCTCTGTGTGAGTGTTGTGCATGTGTACATATGTGCACGTGTGTGTAGATGTGTATACCCATCTGTGTTCTTGTATGGAGGCATGAGAGGAGTCCTGCTCTATCTAACCCCTTATTTCTTTGAGACACAGCTCTTGCTGGAGCTAGGCTGGTGACCAGTAAGGCCCAGTGATCTAGTCTATGCCTCTCACACTGGTGTGGTTGTAGGTGCATGTAGCCATCATGGTTTTTGTATCTGTTTTGTCTTGTTGGTGCTGGGTATTTGAACTTGTATTCTCATACTTAAACATCGAGCACTCTTATTGCTGAGTCACCTCATCGGCCCATTAACTTTATTCTTATGCTGAAACCCTGTGTTCTAATGCTCTAAGAATAAGGCCCCTGGGAGTTTTGCTAACCATCCAGAGCTCAAACCTGCACCCTTCCTATTCTTTGTTTTTTATGCTAAGATTAGTTTTCATTTGGCATCAAGAAAATCCTTGTTTTTCTTATAGAGTGCCTGTTTCACTTTTATTTGTCCCACACTTACTGCTTTGTTTTATTTTGTTTGCTTTGTCTCCTTCCTCCCTCATTCACTCCCTCTCTCCCTTTGTCCTTTCTTCCCTCCTTCCCTTTTCTCTCCCTTCCTCCCTCTTTTCGTATATTCCCTCCCTGCCCAAACCCCAAACCTCTCTCCTGTAACCCTCATCTTAATATGTGGAACCTGTGCAGGACCCCAAGATCTCTAGATCTAAGAATGCATTTCATGTCATGTTCTCTGAGAACTACATCTAGGTGGCTGCTGAATTGGGAACATTTCAAGTCGGTGTGGTCCCTATCAATGTCCTATGCAAGTGTTATCAGATGAAATAACATTTTGTGATGTGCACAAGTACTGGTGTCCTGTGGCTGCCATAAGGAAATGACTGCTCAGTGGACTCAAACAGCAGACATGAGTCGGCGCTACCTGTGCTGTGCTGCTCCCTCAGGAGAGAGAAAAATCAGTGCTTTACCGCTAAGCTTCAAGTGGCTTCAGTCTTTGGCTGGTGGACACACCGCTCTGGTTGCCATTGCCCCTCTTCTGTCTGAGATCCCCCTCTACCTTCCTTACATTTGATTGCGTTTAGAGTTGAACCAGATAATATAAAATATAGTACCCCTGTCAAAATAATTTAAATATACTTTTTTGCTACATGTATTGATATTCACCCTTTTGTTTCATACGGTAATATTTCCAGGTTCCTGGGTTCCAAAGACCAGGGCACAGCCTTGAGAACCCACACTCAGCACACCACAGAAGAAAGCTTACTTTGCCCTGTCATAATCCCAAGCAAAATAGTATCCTAGTCTAGAGTTCTTTACAGATCTTCATTTGTCATGATTTCATAGGAAGAAGCGCATCAAGGAACGTCTGGTGGTATTTTCGTCTGGTGGCATTCCAGCTGCTTCTTGCTGCTTCAGTCGACTTGCACTATATCCATAGGCAGAGTCTCACGGTTTCTTCTGGATACACCACTGCTGCTGATTTGAGTAGACTGGACAACTGAAAACAAAGATTGTAATCACCTCAAAGAACTACTTCTAAACAGGTCCACATCCCCCTGTCCTATTAGCCATTTTCCTCTCCTACCTTTGGTGGGTTGAAGTATTTAAGAATCCTTATTAAAGTAGGTTTTAAAAACATATATAAGGCTATATTATCACAGCAAATGGTTTCATCCATGGTGAGGTCTTCCCTCTCCATTAATAAAATCAAGATCATCTACCACAGACACTCACAGAGGCCAACCTGACATAGATAATCTCCCAAAGAGGTGTTTGAGGTCTTGTTTTCTAAGTCCTTTAGATTCTGTAAAATGGACAATTAACACCTAAAATTACAGAATGAAATTAAAGATCAAGGAAGGAAATACAAATAGGATATAAACAGAAGCCAAGATGGAGCTCACGCAGGTAAGCAAAGGTCACAGGGCTCTAGTTTGTGGTACTAGAAGCCTGACTGGGAGCTCTGTTCATGCTGGAGAAGAACTACAGCCTAAGCCTCAAAGCAAAGCTTTGAGGTCAGACATAGATGGCATTTGCCTCTTGCTCAGAGGCTTGTTCTCGAGAATGGAAAATATTTACTCCCATCTGAGTTCTGATTCCCTTGTAGGAGTTAAAGCCAAGGACATGATGCCCTACTATTTATCTGAATGCTCTACTACATATCTGGATGCCCTACTACGTATCTGGTGTAAATGCTCAGTAAGTGCTGTTCATTTGTGGAAATAAGATTGGTGGTAAAGGGGCTGGAGAGATGGCTCAGTGGTTAAGAGCTTTGACTGCTCTTCCAGAGGTCCTAAGTTCAATCCCTAGCAACCACATGGTGGTTCACAATCATCTGTAATGGGATCTGATGCCCTCTTTTGGTGTGTCTGAGTGACAGTGTACTCACACACACACACACACACACACACACACACACACACACGCACACACACATACATCTTAAAAGAGAAAAAGATTGGCAGCAAAGCTAATTCAATCAGAAAAGTGTGGCATTGAAATTTGTATTTAACACAGAAATGCGTCTAACTTTGTGGTAATACTGGCATTAATTTTATTTCATTCACTTGTATTGGTCAGTTGGCATTGTTGATAGGCAGAAGGGCACTTCCACTGCTCAGTTGTCTCTTTCATTTATTCATCTTATACATATGCAGAATGATGGAAGGACAAATGGACAGGAGACACAGATAGGTAGATAACTGACAGACAGTAGTTGGTAATAAGTAAGTCAATGATAGATGATAAATAATAGGTAAGTGATAAGTATGTATGGAACAGGGAGATGATGCATAGACAGTCTACCATTACACACATGAAAATGGGACTTATTAATACCTCTTTGCCCTGGAACTCACTCATAATGGTAAGTTTTAAATCACAGATGATTCCACTCTGACATCCTTCAATATTACACCAAAAAAGACTATATCTGAGTGATTCTCTGTTAACCCTGGTAAGGACACCAGCATTAGCTTAGAGAAAGACACTTTGCAGAATCTTAGTTTTATGAAGGACTTCCCAGATCTCAGATGTCCCGGCTGTTTCGTTTTGTTTTCCTGGCAGGACTGTTTCCCAGTATGAGCTGATCTATACTTTTCCATAGTCTCTTCTGGGAATAGAATGAATGAATCAACACGTTACATTCCAATGCATCCCTGAAACATGGTTGAAAGCTTGTATTAAAGTTTAAGGTATGTATTATAACCTGGAGCTATTTTCTGTACCCTCACAGCTTCCTGATCAGACACAGTGTGTTTGTTTGTTCGTTTGTTTTTAGGCTAAAGAGAAAAAGAAAGAAATACCCAGTAACAGTGTAATGGGAGCTGGATATTTTAGTTTCCCTGGGTTTGGATGAAACCTAAATTGCTGGTTACCTCTTCTCTCTCCTACCTATAGCTTCTGACAGGAAGACACCAAGTAGTGCGTTGTGCATGCTGACTTCTGTTTAGAGTTAGGCACAGTCGGACATGGGGCTGTCAATCTTTCAGCTATTATCAACTTTCTGTTCCTGCCCATGTTGTCAACACCGTTGTTCTGGGAAAGAACAGGCATGTTCTGATAAGATGGAGACAGACTGAGGACAGCAACCTAAGACTTATAATGATGAGAGTCCAGAAGGAGCAGACACCCCCGCCCCTGTCAGGCAAAGGGAGTTCACCACAGCTCTATGGGAGTCTCAGCAAGTGTTTAGATGAGTGATTGAATGAATAAGTGGATGCTGGTACTTCCAGAAGGGAATCACTTAACTTCCAAGAGTTTGTAGTATTGTTGGGAGAGTGTTGAGTCATGAAGACAGTTCTTTCAGAAGCTTGAAAGACTTGGAAATATCTAGTTAAGACCTAGAAATAAACTGTTAAGACCTAGAAATTTCAAAAGCACTAATAAGAAGCTAAGAATGAGGTTGAGATGAGAAGCTGAGGGTGGCTCTTAGAGAAAACCATGTTTTATGCTTCTAAATAACGACCATTTGTTTCTGGGTAGGAGACACATAATCCGTCTTACCTGGTTCTTTATACTCTCCATCACATTTGAAATAGAGAGATATAGTTTTATACATGAGCAAAAGTATACAATGGCCTTTTCCTCTCTGTTGCAAAAAGCTATCATGTGATACCCAAGATGGTGTAGACAGGAGTCATTAAGTCTCGTGGCCTTGCTGTATGAATAACTGGTTGGGTCATTCATTTAAACTCACAAAGGTTTTAGTTATTTTCCTCATTACTGTGATGAAATGTCACAATGCAGTTTAAGAAAGGAAGGGTTTGTTTGGGCTCAATATTTGAGGGTGTAGTCCACCATGGTAGGGAAGACATGGTGGTAGGACATGGTGTGTCATGATGTACTGTGTCTGATCAGGAAGCTGTGAGGGAACAGAAAATAGCTCCAAATTATAAACATTGAGATCTTCTACCAGTGACCTACTTCCTGTGAGGTTCCACAACCTTCATTAAAAAATAAACACTTATTTTTGCTTTTAATTATTTATATGCATATGTGTCTGTGTAGGGTAGTTCTCCAAAGTAGCCAAAAGAGGGCGTTGGATCCCCTTGGAGCTGGAATTACAGGTGAGAAATTGCATGCTGGGAACCAAACTTGCATCCAATATAAAAGCCCTGATGTCACAACCTTCTACACAGTAATGCTGGTTGTGGACCATGTGCTTAAATGCTCAAACCTATGTTTAAACCACAATACTAGAACATCAACTCAGCCAATGAAGGTGCTGTGGATTGAATGTGAGATGTTCCCCCCAGGCTCGTGTGCTACCTGCTGAGTCCTCAGTCAGTGGTGCCATGTTGGGATATTATGAAAATTTTAGGAGGTGGAGATTAGTTAGAGGAAGTGAGGCACTGGAGACATCCCGCTAAAATTACATATGCACCTAAGCTCCTCCCCTTGATCTCTTTCTTTTTTGTCATTTGTGAAGAAAAATGCTTCCCTTTCCACATTCCGTGACTGCTGTGATGTCCTCCACCATTGGTCCAGAGTCACAGTGAGAGCCAGTCTTGAAACTGTGAGTACAGAGCAACTTCCTGTCCTCTCAAAGCAACTTGCTGTTTTCCTCAGGCACCTTATCACACCTGTCACAGTGGTAAGAAACACATTAGTCCAACTTCTGGATAATAATAGAATAAAACCACCATTTGCTCTGTCCCAGAACTGTGGCCAAACATGGGCCCATAGCTGAAGAGAAATAAAGATAATGGGATCCTTGAATCAATGATCACAGTCTTCCTCCTGGATACTCTTTGGATTAGTGGCTAAAGTTACCCCCCCATAAAAGATATGAAGAAATAAAAGACCTTAATGGCTGACAGTATTAAATTATTAACTTTCTATATTCAAGCAATATAGTGGTGTGTTTTTACTTAAAACAGTACATTTTGAGTTGGGTTATCTGCAAATAGATGACTGAAATGAGAAAACTATACTTCCCTCAGCCCTGTGGCTTCCAACCAGCTGTACTTTAATCTATCAAGACATGTGGTTGTCACACTTGAGCAGTGCTGTTGGTGCCTAGGTAGAGAGGCAAGGATGCTGCTGACATCCATTAGTGGTGATGTTGACCCTGTACCAGGAATCACCTATTCAATACTGTCATTTGTGCTATGGCCGAAAAATGCTATCTTCTATTGAAAACCCAAGGTGCTTTCATCTATGCATCCATCTGTCCATCCACCAACTCTGTCTATCCTTCCATCACCCATCTGTCTGCTCACTTATATACCTATTCATCTATCCAAACACCAGCCACCCAGCCACCCAGCCACCCAGCCACCCAGCCACCCAGTCACCCAGCCACCCAGCCACCCAGCCACCCAGCCACCCAGCCACCCAGCCACCCAGCTGTCTGTTCTCCAACATGTATCTGCTAAACACCCACAAGGAACCATGTAAGCAGGTGCTCTCTTGTTCCCATTACCACCCAGAAAACTGAATTTGGCTTTTTGAATGTCAACAGTGGATCATCCCTCTCATCAATGATCTCCAGAAAACATTCTGTTTTATATACCCACAAGTCACCAAGCCTCTTTATTCCACAATTCCGTCTCTCTCCTTGTTTTTTTTTTTTGTTTGTTTGTTTTGTTTTTTATTCTTCCTGTTTTATAGCTCATTGAGGTCACTTTTCCTCCTGGCTATTGGCACAGTGCAACTGAGCCTGCAATCTACTGAGAGAAGAAATAAAAAACAACTTCACAGGCAAAACATTTACCTGGCATGCTCGGCGGGTCCAGCCAGCCCTGTGATAGCCTTCAAGTCTTGTTAGAGAGGTATGCCCCTCTGGAGAGGGGTAAGAAGGCAAGGTTCTCCAAAGGCTCTGCCAGGCCAAACTTCCTGGAGAAAAACTCGATATCCATAAAACACATTTTAAGTAACACCAAAGTGCACAGTGACCCATAGCTTTCTTCTTCTGAACAAATTGTTTAAAGACCAAGATGTGTTGGGGAGATACTGGGCACTGGAGAATTAGCAGCAGGTGCTATTTATAGAGCCACTGCACTCTGCAGAGTTCCCTCTGCTCAGGAAAGGCTATTAATCTTCTCCAGCAAGAGAGAAAAGAAGTAATAAACTCAATAATGATTTAGAGCAAGGGGAGAGAAAGCACTGAGGCTAATACTAAGGTGGATCAAAGCCAAGAGATTAGCTTCTCTCTGTGGAAAATAACACACTCACTCAAACACACACACACACACATACACACACACACCACGGAACATGAACAGGGACGCATGCTCTTCCCGTTATCCTCTCTGAACTCACTTCTAATTATCTTCTTTTCTAAAATTATTTTTTAATTTACATTCCACAAGTTTCCCCTCTTCCTGGCTCCCCCTCCTCAAGTGTTCATCATCCCATCCTCCTTACTCTCTTGCCTCTGAGAGGGTGCTCCCCAACCTGCCCACACCCCCCAACTCACTCCTGCCAGCATCACTCTTCCTTGGGGACATCCAGTTTTTACAGGATTTAGCACTTCCTCTTCCACTGAGGCCAGACAAGATAGTCTTCTTCTACCCATGAGCCCAGCAGCTCAGCCTGGCCCATGTATGCTCCTTGGTTGGTGGCTTAGTCTCTGGGAGCTTGAGAGGTCAGGGTTAGCTGACACTATTGTTGTTCCTATGGAGTTGTAGTCCCCAAAGCTCCTTCAGTCCTTCCCCAAACTCTCTCAAAAAGGTTCCTGACCTCAGTTTAGTGATTGGTTTTTAAGCATCTGCATTTATCACAGTCAGTTGTTGGTAGAGCCTCTCAGGACAGCCATGCTGGGCTCCCCTCTGCAAGCACAAAATGACATCAGTAATAGTGTAAGGGTTTAGTGTGTGCACATGGATGGGTATCAAGTTGGGTCAGTCACTAAGTGGCCTTCCTTTCAGTCTCTGCTCCATTTTTGTTCCTGAGTTTCCTGTAGACTAGAAAAATTCTGGGTCAAAAAATTGAAGATGGGTGGGTGGACCCCTGCCTCAACTGGGGGCCATCTACTGGAGGTGGCCTCTTCAGGTTCCATGTCCCTTCTGTTAGGCATTTTGGCTAATGTCATCACCATTCAGTCTTGGTAGCCTCTCCTGTCCCAGGTATCTGAGATTTTTCTAGAGGTTTCCACCACCCCTCAGCTCACACTACTGCATGTTTCGATTTATTCTCCTGGATCTCTGGGCTTCTCTTGTACTCCCATCTATTTACCTTCTTAAGGCAGCTCTTTGTTTTTAGTGACTGACAGACATAGTCTTCAAATGATCTCTAGATGTGTCACATTTTAAAAGCTAAGGCATGTGGGATTGTCTGAGTCTTACAACACTGTTGCTCACCAATACCACATAATGTAAACCAATTAACTTCTATTTGATTCTTTTTATCAATAGTAAATCCCAGAGCATATTTTAGAACATTCATGCTTCACCGTGGTTTACTTATACAGTAGAGGGAAAAAGCTTAGCTGGAGGAAAAGGTTCATATATAGAATCAGCCAAGGACCACAACATTAAAGTAATTGTTTATTCGAAGCTTTGCATGATGAAGCTCATCCTTTCCCCTGAAGTTCTCACGGATCTCAGGCATAAGTTAAGAATGTCACAAAATCAATTCTTGTGAAGGTAGCTAGTTTTTTGGAAAAGTTGAATATGAATGAGTAGCTTTCCAAAAAGAAAAAAAAAAGATTGTACTCTGTTGTACTCTGGGGTCCTGGTGAGAGGGAAGCTTCTTCTTTGAAGGCAATTCTGCAATTCTGCCTTTTAGCATGTGAAGTATTTTTTATTCCTTGATTCCAACCAGAGACTATGGAGAGAAAGAGAGACCAGGACAGCCAGACAAAAAGCAGTTCTCGCCACACAGCGAACTTGAAGTGTGGATGCTTGTGCAATCCATCGTTAAGACAGGATAGTGGAGAGGTGGTGTGTTATAAAGTTCAGATGCACCAGAAGAGGGCATCAGATGTCATTACAGATGGTTGTGAACCACCACGTGGTTGCTGGGAATTGAACTCAGAAACTCTGGAAGAGCAGTCAGTGCTCTTAACCTCTGAGCCATCTCTCCAGCCCCCACCTTTCAGATCTTAAGAGCAGAAACTGACGGGCTGCCCAGTCGGTTTGAACGTTCGCAGGACCACAGAACAGAGACAGCAGTGAGGATGCTCACAGCCCACCACTGTAGACTATAGCTTTGCAGTTGCCAATGGACAAGTGACAATCGTGTTGGGCAATAAACCCTAGAACCACCTTTTCACATTAATGCATTAACGAAAAAAAATCAATATGGACTTGATGTAAGGGGAGAAAAAGACAGTATATGGGGGTGGAATGGGTTTGACACATTTGAGAGGCTCTTAGTCCTGAAAAACACCAGATCTTTTATTCCCCATTAGCTATAGAAATAAACTCTTCCCGATGGTTTGTTCTGGTAGCCATCGGGTCTGTAGTTAGAGGAGGGTCAGCAGACTATTCTAACTTTTCAAAACACCAATAAGGGTCATACAAAAAAAAAAAAAGAAAAAACAGTCCCAGGAAGAAAGACAGGTCAAGAGTCCAGGTTTCTCATTTTAAAAAGTAGCTGAAACCAATGACATATGATTCTCAACAGAATCTCATGTGTTTCTGCCATTTTCAAAAATATAGATCACATGTTTATCTTAGAGGAAGATAAACAAACGTACTCAGTGCTTTTCTACATTGTACGTAAGAGCTGTGCCACAGGCAGGGTTTGTTTTTGTTTTGTTTTGTTTTTTGTTTTAAATAAGATCATAAAGAGTGTTTTCAAAGTCCCTTTGTGGAATAAAAATATCCCACTTTTTGTAAAACTCAGTAAGGTTCCTGCTACGGACAGCTTTCAAATGTTTACCTTTGGTTTGCCAGCGATAATTCAAAGTGTAGGCACTTTCAGAGCATAGGCTTCTTAGTTGATGACCAGGTATATGAAGGTTGAAATTGCTTCAAGGAAGGAGGGTCCCTCCATTGACACAACATGGGTGCTGAGAAATCCATATAGCCCAGGTATGGCCTGGTTGTTCCTCCTGCTCTCCTGACCTGTAAGTCCAACTGGAGGACCCAGCCCAACCATGCAGCCTCGCAGCATCAGACATGTTCTCTTGTTCTACAGAGGCTGGTTTATTTGGAGAGTTGGTTAATTAGTAGATAAAAAATTTTTGAAGAGTTCAGTCACACCCTTTAACCAAAGGAATGTTGACTTCTTAGTGCCCGACATAGGCTATAAATTGAGCATGGAAGGCCGTCTTCCACAAACCTGGAAGTGACTTAGGAAGCCATTTCATACCAAAGCCTGAAGGTTCTCTGATCCCATCATCTAGAGAAAGGGTACTTCACCAAGTTTTCCCATGTGCTGTTGAGAAAGGTTGCTGTGGCAGAATCCTGTTAGGATTCAGGTAGGCATATTAAAACCCACAGGATGTCTTAACAGGGATTGTTTAAGCCTTTAATTTGATGATAGAGTTGGCTCCTGCATGACTCTCAGTAACAGTGCATGACAGCAGCACTGGTCCCAGGGACAGACCCAAATCTTGTGAAAATGAAGAGCAGCAGTCTTTTTAGGGTCTTTCCTGGGACCAACCTAATTATACCCCCTAGAAAAATTCAAAAGTCACCAAGAACCAGCAGCATCCAGTTCTGGAGGAAACTAGTTCTTCATCTTGACCCAGGGCCCTAGGCTGCAGCTTCGTTGGTTACCCACATGATGACCACTGCCTTCTCTTTTTCAGAAGCTGCATCTGAGGCCAGGACATGCTGCAGGAATATAGACATCTGCTCTATTCCTGGGAAACTTCTAAAGGATTCTAAGCCTTCCACTATGCATAGTCATTTCCAGCTAGTAAATTCTACTACAACTCTACTGCTATTAGAGGTGCCATTACCACAACCGAGCTTGACATCATGAAATGCACATAGGAGATTTTACTTGTGACTTACTTAACTTACTGACAGAGTCTTGCTAGATAGACCATGCTGGCCTTGAACTTTAACAATCCTCCTGCCTCTGAACCACAGTGCCATGATCATAGTCAAATGTGCACTGTTGTACTGTGCCAGCTTCTTCACATTGCTTTGCATAAGGCCAAGTCTTTCATAGGCTCCACGTGAAGGTCTTTGTTTAGCTTTTCCAGTGATGTAACATGAAATATGTTCATCAACTTCATACACATATACAAAGTAACTCACACAAACATTCATGTGGTGTGTGGCTCTCATCTTCCCTCTCTAAAGCTCCTCCCACTTCTGCTGACCACCTTTCTTTCAACCAGACTCCTTCCTATCTTCAAATCCTTTTTTGCTCTCTGACTCTACTTGGGTTGTTGGCATCAACATGATCCTCAGCTTTTAAAAGCGCAAAGATCTTTCAGTAACAGGAGCTCCGCAGACCTTATCTGCAAGAAAAGAGGGCAGTTAAGTCTCTTGGTCTGAGGAGTTTTGCCCAAAGAGGAAAATACCTCCACTATACATTGATTGACAAAATTTAGATGATCTCATAATTACTTTATACAGCACAAAAAGCAGAAGTCCTCAGTGCCTTAGTGTATTAATCTGGATATATTAGTGTGGATACAAAGAGAAAAAGACTTGCTTTATTGTCTCCTATTGAGAGATCAGTAGCACACTCTGGTGATCGATTTCTCTGTGTCACCTAGGTCTTGTGGCATGTGTTTTTCAAACAGTATCCAAGCCACAGAAAATGGAGGAGTCTGTTCAAATGGCCTCCTTTCAAATACCTGATTACGGAACAGCTTCTCAAATTGAAGCCCTGTAACGTTTTATGACTGAATAATTATCTTTCTTCCCAATAGGCTTCACTCACAATGAGCTCTGAGCTGGCATCTGTCAATTTCAAAGCCTTTTAAAGAGACCCTGGCCACCAGAATCATCAGTGGGCTGAAAATGGGTAAACATAATCTCTTAAGAATATATGATAGTAAAACTCGTTGCTTATTCAGTGACAGGTTTGTACCGTGGGAAGTTGTCTCATCCCCACCCTCCTAGAAGAATAGACTCAGGTAGGGATCTCCTATTCCACTCTGTTTCTAACTGTATGTTCAGAGGACATGCTTCTTAACGAAGGAAAAACTGTGCTGTACAAACCTCCTGCCACTCATCAGCAGCTCGTACTGGGAACTCTGTTTAAGAGGGAGAGCTGCTTGGGACAGGCGTCCTATAGAACTTTGCTGGAGAAACACCCTGAAGTGTGACCGTCACATCTGCATCGAGTTATGAAAAAGGAAGGCTTGTTAACCCGCTGTTTGGAAACCAGAACACTTTTATCAGTTCATATAATTGCTAACCCCTTATTCACTGCTCAGCACTGGAGAGTTCTTTACCTCCTAAGACCGCACTAATTGCTGACAGATTTGATTTCTCCCTGACAGCAGGAGTCCTGTTTCTGGCCTTTACATCAAGTAATTGCTTTATTTTTCTCCCTCTGCTCTAAAAAACGGAATTCCCTTCTCCCCTGCTTGAACCCCCTTAATGGCTTCTTTCTCTGTTATTAAATCCTTGCCATTTAAATCACATTTAGCGATGTTTTGAATAACTGATTCCAATTACTAAGGCTCTTACCAAGAAGCAGCTGAAAACGCAAGTCATTACTTGCCCGTAGACAAGCAGTTACACCTTGCAGCCGAGTCTCTGGCGAACTGTATTGTGTTTCTCCTCAGTACGGGGCAATTTATACTCCTAGGAGGCTGATGCTCAGCAAATATACAGCCACTGGAGCTCTCCCACAATATCATTTGAGCATAATGGATATTAGATTTTATATTTATTTTATAAATAGCCCGATTCCTTAAAGAAGCCATTCCCTCCTTCCCAGAGTAGCTGGACGGGCCAATTGGGACAACAGCAGAGACAAGCAGCTGACCGCTGCATGACCCACATCAGGTTTTCTTTACAGTGGTCTAATAAACTCTCGCTGGCCCAAACAGGTGACAGAGCCACCCTTGTCTGCCAAGGACAGTGTACAGCCTGTCACACTTCACTTTGACACACTTTAGTTTGTTTTTATTTGGAAAAAAAACCTGAGAATTCTCACCACCCCGTCTTTATCTTCTCCCTAAAATTCCATCAGTGTCGTCTTTTTCATTTTCTGCATACTCGGCAAAGGGATTCATCTGGTAAATTCTACAACATGACTGTCTCTGTGTGACCTGTGTTCTCATTGAAGACTGCAGGAAGATCATATTTTTTTTCCAGCCATATTGGATGTAAGGGGCCAAAGTTGTAAAATCTGTTGGTTGAGGAAAATAATCAGATACATTGGCTTGTGGTAGATATATTTTCTTACTGCATTAGTGCTGAAGAGATGTGATGGTGTTGGGTAACTTTGATGTAGGAACTGCCCCCACCCCCGTATTCTTGCTATTTTAGCAGGCATGGCACCAATGATACATCTTTGTCTTTCTTATCTTGAATATCAAATAACTAATGAATTGTATAAACATGTGTGTCACCTTAGGTTTAAATGGCTCTCCAGGAAACTGACCTGGCTGGGCCATCTCGGCTATCTGCAGATCTGACTTACTGAACTGGCCAACCTCCTGCTTCCAATTTTGTTAGTCAGCTGTACACCTTGGCTAGATCTGGGGCTAAAGAAGGTTATCGCTAATTTCAAACTTGAGAGTTCTTAGCAAAATTGAAAGGTCTCTCAATTTCATAATTACATCTACATGTGAAAATGGTTTTGTGAGTAAGGTTAAAGTCAAGAGGCTTAATAAATACCACCCCTGTGAAAATAAGTGAGTTCTGTAGTCATTCATTTGCTCTGCTGTGCACGGCCCTAAACCAACCTCTACTTTTGTGGGGGCCTAGGGAAGATTAAAGACAAAAGTTCATTGCAATGGAGCAATGGATTTTCTTCTTAAGCTCTGAACACCTTGGTTTTCATCTTTTTGTTAAAGTAAGAAAAGTAAGAAAAAACATTTTCTATCATTTGAGCTTCTTTAAAACACTGACCCCAGAACACAAGGAGTTAAGAGAATTTAAAGACGTGTCACCAGGACAGAGAACTTCAAAACCTCCTGCTGCCCACCGGATGCCCACTGAGATTCATAAGAGACTCAGGCACACAGAGACAGGAGACAGGGGGCACCTGGGATTTTGTATTTCCTATTCTTAAACATTGCCTCTTACATTATTTATGTGTGATATTTGTGAAAATGCTACCTTGAACGGCCCAGAATCCCCAGTCTTCTATTTGTATGTGGTGAGTGCAGGATTGGGACATTGCCTATCCTAGCATCTGTATTATTCATGCGTTTCGAACGTAAAGGCCATTACCTCATTCCTTCAGAACCAGGGCACTGCTATTCATCCACAGAGACAAAAAATAGTGTTGTAAGTCTTGGGATGAGTATTTAACAAACAGGAATAGCCCAGCCTTCTGGAACATCTATGGTAAACAAGTACCGTCTGTGTCTGCTCAGTCCGTCACCTTGTCTCTCACCTTCTCAGCTCTTTGTTGAGAGATCCATTTGCAGAGGGGTTCTCCGTGGCTAGTCTTCTCCTGTGAAAGTTCCCCGAGGAGCCCTCTGGAGCATAAAGATGCTGGAGGAGTCAATAGTGCAATGCAGCTTTGGGGCTTTTAATACCAAACACATCCCATCAGACAGGTAGGGGATCAGCAAGAGGCTTAGAGCCACTTCAGTAGTGAGGAAAACAAATAAGCTAGGCCACCAGAGTGACAAGAGTGTGACATAAAAATGGCCATTGCAGTTGCTTGGGGCTCAGACTCTGGAGCCAGGATGCTTGGATTGAAAAATTGTGCAGTTTACCAGCTGTGTAACCGTGGGCAACTCACTCTGCCTGTCTGATTTGGTGTTCTGTCTCAGCAAGCTACTTGTAATGATAACTACAAAAGAAGCATCCCAGGTATTAAACCTGGGGATGAAAGAACAGTTTAAACAAACCAAGGAGATTCCAAGAGTCCAAATTTCAGTCAAACCTCTGTCTAAATAGCCTTTATCTCTGCTCCCCTGGTGACTGTTCCTTCCCTTTTGCCAGAGGCCTCTGGGGTCTTGCTTGAGTATATGGCCCCTTCCTAATTCTTCAGCAGACTCATGCTATAAAACTCTATGAAGCATAAGGGAGAAAATGATGTCATCTAGGCTGCTCTAACCAGGGTCCTAAAACCAGTGAAAGAAACACTAACCATAACCTTGTAGATGGTAGGAGGGTTATTTCAAGAGGGAGGTAGAACAGGCTTTCTCATGGCCTTGAAGATGGGCTATTCTGGACTCTTCTTGTCTCTGTGTGGGTAAACCCAACTGTAGGAGATGCCATATAGAAAAAGACAATCAGCTATGGCATGCTCTCACTGAAGGGCTGTAATTTTCTTTTTTAATAATTGGTTATTTTATTTATTTACATTATACTTTATATGTTGCCCTTCTCTCTGTTTCCCCTCCACAAGCCTGCTAGTCCATTCTCTTTCCCCCCTGCTTCTATGAGGGTGCTCATCTACCCACCCACCCACTAGGGATCCATCCCATCTGCAGACACCAAACTCAGACACTATTGCTGATGCCAAGAAGCACTTGCTGACAGGAGGCTGATACAGCTGTCTCCTGAGGGGCTCTGCTAGAGCCTGACAAATACAGATGTGGATGCATGCAGCCAAACGTTGGAACTGAGCAATGAAGGAGTTAGGGGAAGGACTGAAGGAGCTGAAGGGGTTTGCAACCCCATAGGAAGAACAACCATATCAACCCACCAGACCCTGTACCAGAGCTCCCAGGGACTAAAAGACAACCAAAGAGTACACATGGAGGGACCCATGGCTTCAGCTGCATATATAGCAGAAAATGGCCTTATCTGGCATCAATGGGAGGGGAGGCCCTTTGTCTTGTGGAGGATCAATGCCCTAGCTCTGTGATTTTCAATTTTGTTTTTTAGTTTTTAAGTTACTCTACAAACAATGGCATCATCCTTTCATGCATGCACACCATGTGTTTGCTTGCATTCACCTCCCACAATCATCTCTTATTCCCCTCCCCCTTCCTTCTTATTCCTCCCTGGTCCCCTTCCTTCGCCTACATAGCTCTCATAGATACAAAGATCTACATCTCTCATGTGAGTGGAAGAGTGAAGTATTTGTCTCTCCGGGTCTGGTTTACTTCACTAAACATGGTAATCTCCTTTTCTCTGATTTTCCCAAAACCAGCTTAATCTCATCTTTTATGAATAACTAAAACTCCACTAAGTACATGCACCTTGTTTTCTTTCATCTATTCATTGATAATTGATAACTTGACTGATAAGCTGGCTACTGTGGATGCTGTTGCAGTAGCATGTATATGGAATCATGTATGTTATGCTTAGATTTCTTTGGGTATGTACCCAGGGGTTGTAGCTGGGTCCTATGAAAGCTCTATGGCTAGCTTTTGGGGGAATAAGCATCCATATTAATTTCCATAGTATTCCAGAAGTATATAGAATCCCCTCCATCAGCATTGGATGTCATTTGTTTTTCTGACCATAGCCATTCTGGCCTGAATGAGAAATCCCAATGTAGTTTTGGTTTTCATTTCCTTGGTGGCTTCAGAATGTTGAACATTTTCATATATTTATTGGCCATTTGTACTTCTCTTGGTAACTATCTACTCTATTAATTTGTTCAATTTTTGATTTCACAGTCTTCTTTTGGGGTTTTTAGTTTTTGTCTTCTTTATAAGATTAATGCACTGGACAAAGAGTTTTTGTGTAGTTCTTCAGGCTCTCTATGTTTCATTTGCTGTGTGCATATTTTTAATTTTTTGTTAATCTGTCAATTCCTTTTTTCTGGGCTATTAGGGTCCTCTTCAGAATGTCCACACCTGTGCTTATATATTGAAGTGTTTCTACATATTTTCATTTAGCTGTCTCAAAGCTTCAGGTCTTTCATTAATATCCACTTTAATTTTTCTTCAGCACTGGTTCTCACTTTGTGGGTTATAACCCCGTTGTGGCCACATACCAGATATCCAGCACATCAGATATTATGATTTGCAACTGTAGCAAAATAACAGATATGAAGTAGCAACAATGTAACTTTATTGTTGGAGGTCACCAGAACATGAGGAACAGTATTGAAGACTCTAAGCTTTAATAACGTTGAGAAGCATTGTGCTACAGGGTGAGAGATAGGGATCTAGTTTCATTATTCTGCATATGAATTTTCAGTTTTCCCAGCACTGATTGCTAAAGAAGCTGTCTGCTTTAGTGCCTTTGGTAAAAATCAGGTAGCTTTCTGGGTATTGTTTTGCAACTGTAGCCCTGTAGTATACTTTGAAATCAGGTATTATGATACATCTGGCATTTTTGTATTGTGCTTTTTTATTTCTGTGACAAATGTCACTGGGTTTCTCATTATTGTACTTTGCATCTACAGCTAGAGACCTTCTAGAATAATTTGAAAAGCATGAGTAACTTCCTGGGCCTGAAGCTGCTGCTGTTGCTGGTTGAGAAGATTCCGTTTGGTGTTCAGATCCTCCTCAGTGGACCCCCTTGGCGAGGTAAAATGTAACTTGAAAAACGCTTTCATTTGCACTTCACCCAGGCAAGTTGACAATGTTTTCTGTTGGACAATGTTTTTTATATGTGACATTTTATTTGTTCTTAAATATATTCAGAGTTGTATCAACAAGGAAGGAGAATTTGCCCTTCTTAGAACACCTGATAATGTTCATGTGAGCCATGTGATAGTTACGTAGTTTTGGGAAGATACACCTGGAAGAATGGTTGTGATCGAGCTGATAACATAGTTACCCTGGGCCATCTGGAAGTTCTCAGAGGAGTAGTCCTGGACTAAAGATCTGGTCCCACGTGATGAGCAGAGTGACTGGTCAAACCCTTTCTCCTGCCCTGAGTCTCCCTAGCCACAGGTGATTCTCACAGCTCCTTTCATTTCAACAGATAATGGATTTTGTTGTTTGGTTAGACACAGGTTCTCACTGTTTAGTCCACATTATCTATCCCCAGACTAATTCTAAAACAGGCTCAAATCTGTGATTCTTTGTAACTTTTTAATTCTTTCAAATCTTATCTTTAATGATAGTTCTTAAATGCTTTAACCTCCATTGTAGCCCACCACCCTCCAGAGGTAGTGGAAAAGAAAGGATATGGGGGCAGGGGCAGGGTAGAAGTGGACCTGTTTAGAAAGGTTCTTTGGAACAAATCCTGTCTGCATTGTCAGCAGTTCAGTTCACAGGTTAGAAGGCAGCAGCTGCTTAAACCACTCGCAAACACCTTGTGGACACACCAACAGTCCAGTTCAGTAGAGTTGGGTTAGCAACAGTGTTGACATGACCTAGCAGAGACAGCCAGGCCTCAGCCAAGGCTCCAGTCAGCAGGAGGGACCAACAGGAACACCAGGAGTTCTCAGCTGTGCCTCTCTCAGGGAAGCAATGGTCGGTGAACAGGAGAGACCCACAAGCATTGCACAGCTAGCTGTACCAGCAAGCCAAGCTCTGTCTCTGTCACTCTGTGGAGTCCTATTTATATCTTCCAAACATCACGTGTCCTCCACGGGCCTTGCCTCAACATGAATCCTTGGAAGTGGCAGCAAACTGGAGTACACCACCAGAAGGATTTTGGTCTCTCTCTCTATGGAATCCTGAAAAATGCAGCTCAACTATGCATTGTAAGGAGGGCCAATATATGCATGTTGTTAGCAAAGAATCTTTCATCATGTGTCCTTTCACATGCCTGCTTTAGCAGAGCATCCTCTCTCCTGTGTCTGCTTCAGCAAAATGTTCCTCCTCTAGTCTGCCTTAGCCTTTCACACCTTTAACAAAACGTTCCTTCACATGTTTGCCCCAGCAAAATACCACCTAACTGACTTTTCAATGAACTCTTAAGTTTCCACTTCAACCCTTCTGCCCCATAGCACTGTGATTACATGTATTGCATTATATATACTTCACTAACACTTAATGTTCTGAACTAAAACAGTCTTTATTTTATGGCATATTTACCATTAACAGTGTATTCAAAAATAGCCCTACTAAGACCCCATTGCTTTTCTAGAGCCAGCCTTAGTTAGAGGTTTACAAAAAGCATGCAAGAAGGATTCAGGGACTAGGAAAGTGCTTTAGAGGAACAACATTCTCCTAAGCTTTTTTTTTTAGTAATTTATAATGAGGGAAACCACTGGGCATCTCAACTTCTGGAGTTCCCCAAAGCATCTCTCACTATAAGAGGAGCCTTAGGACTCAGGGAAGATGGATGTTTTTCCTCAAAGGTAAATATTCTTTTTTGTTTGGCTTGAGAGATAAACTAGACATACAATGAAACATTTATTATTATCACATTACCAGATTCTACTTTATATATAATGTAAATAACAAAACAGTGTAAGTGTAGACCAAAGTGGTTGGGCTCTTTGGTGTCTGACAATTCTTTGTAACCTATTTAAACTACCAGGAAATTCATCTAGAGCATCCAATAAGCATTGGTGCTTTTAATGAGCAGCAAGTAAAATCCTCAGCACCACTGCAGGACTCTTAGATACACTTCCTAAAACTGATAGTCTTTTGACATATGATTTGCTCTCTCCATGGGTGTCAACTCTCAGGGGGAAATTGAGACTCTGTTCTAATTTGTCTGAGTTTAGAAGTATAGGTATTCTTCAAACTGATAATCTTAAGAATCCCAATGTTGATTCAATCACTTTCCAATGTAGGATAGTGTGGTAGAAAAATATCTGTGGCAGATTCTGTGTTTGAGGACTTCTAGTGATGGTGTGATTATTTTTGGCAAAATATTTGTGTTCTCAGACCCTTGATTCCTCTTCTTCTGGAGAGAGAAGGTAACATACTGTCTAAGGGTATATGTGCCTCAATAAGTAGAGGGTTTCTTACTACTCAGTGCCATGATATCAGTCATGATAGCCAGTGGCATTTCCTTTTCCCCTCGAATTGAGGATTTTCTGTCACAGGTTTGAAGAGTCCCTCAGTGGTAATGTACATCTGGAAGGTCAGCACTTGAGAGCTAGAGGCAGGAGAAACAGGAGCTCAAGGTTAGCTTTGGTTCAAAGCCAAGTGGGCTGGCTCTCTGATACCCTGCCTCAACCAAACAAAACAGACCTCAGAGCTTCAGTTCTTCTTGTTGGAGGAGGACACAGCTCTTTGTCTTCACAATTTGCTTGCCTTGTGGTTTCTAACCCTGGGCAATAGCTGTACTGTCTTCTTTTGCCAACGTTTCCTGAGTACACTCTGCTTCCAACCAGGAGACTTTAACCTATAGTTTACAGTAACATTTTCAACTGTCCATCTTCCTCCGCAAATGTTTCTTGTGCGATTCAGAAACAAAATAATGTAAGTTGTTTATTTGGGAGATAAATAAATGTAAAAAAAAAAGACACAGATGCAATTTAACAAGGGGGAAGAAAGATTAACTGTTAGGCAAATCACTAGTGAATTCGAAACTCAAAACTATGGGGAACTCTGCAAGCTACAGGATAATGAGATAGTGCTGAGTGACAGGCTTGGGTGGAGAGGAGTGAAACTGTGTGTATCCCCTCCCATTGTCTTCTAGTGACTTAAGTTTCAGGTGCTTCCTTCCTACTTGGGCTTAGCAGAGTGGTTTTGGGCACTAAAGAAGACCCTCAGAGGGAGAAGTGCCAAGATTGTCTCTAGAGAGGCAAAGACTATGTAGGGACATCACAGTACGTGTCTCTTCCTGCTGTGGAGACTCCAGCATTTGAAGGATGAAATCCCATCTGTCCAGAGCCCCAACACCAGTGTGCATCTCTGAGCTGTGCCCAACCTCCCTCTGGCCTGACTTTTAATACCTGGACCACCGTTCCTTCTTCTGAACTTGGTCTTCTGCCTTTCTGTTCATTACTCCTGGTCTGAGGAACAGCCTGTGTTCCATGGCTGATTTATTTGCTCCAAGTATCTGCATGTTGCTACTGTGTCTGTTTGGGTTCTCTTGAGCTGCCCTAGTAAGAGCCCAGTGGTTTCATTTTCCAGTCTTTCTCCCATTTTTTCCCTCTTGGCTTTGGCCTTAATATGTCAGGAGAAATTTACAAAGGCTCTGATCATGTGTTGCCTCCCGTCTGTATGGAGCTTTAAGTTTATAGAAGAATTTCATGGCGACTTCTGGAAACAGCCCAGGGTTGGAGTGGAGAGCATGGTGCTAGCTAGCTTCTGGTTCTCTGCCCAGTTGTACTGGAGGGAGTACTCTGCCCAGTTGTACTGGAGGGAGCACTCTGCCCAGTTGTACTGGAGGGAGTACTCTGCCCAGTTGTACTGTAGTGGTGTTGCTGCAGCAAGCATGAAAGGCTTTCCTGTTGTTGAGTAAGGTTTCAGGCCATGGCTGGTTTGCTCCATTGCTATGGTCCCATGGCTACAGATCATGCAAATGCATGTGGCAGAGCAAACCCACTCTCTTTTACTCATTCAGGATTTACCCATTCCCATAATTCCCTTGGAAGCATGCCTCCAGTAACCTGAGATTTTCTTTTTACAGAGGCCACCTCCTATAGCTCCCATTGCCTCCCCCAGCACCATTGTGATGGTTTATTTGATCGTCAATTTGACAGTACTTAGAATATCCGTGAAAACAAATCCCTGGTCATGTCTGTGAGAAGTTAGGGTGGGTTGCTGTTGTAAGGAAACCTACTCTAAATCATCCCATTGGCTGGAGACTCCAACTACATAAACAAGAGAAAGTTAGCTGTGTACCCACATGAATTCTCTCTCTGCTTCCTCACTGTGGGGTGTTTCTAGATATTCCAAACTCCAGTGCCATGACTTCTTGGCCACAACAAATGAGATCACAATAAACCCTCTCTGCTTCAAGTTTCTTCTTGTCAGGTGTATTGTCAAAGCAAGGAGAGAAATAACTATTGGGATCCAAGTAGTGTGATCAGCTTTTAACAAACAAACACACGGGGGGGGGGGGAGCATTCTTGACAGTCTTTATGGTGTCCTCACGAAAAGGTATCTAGGATTAAAGTGTAAAAAGTAAAGGCAGTTCTTGCCACATTTGCCATCTGTGCTGCCACAATATCTGCTTCTCACAGGCATGCAAAGAATGACTGCAGCTCAAGCTAAATCTCACCAAAAGTGCGCTTGGAATGTTTCGTCCCCGAAGAGAAGAGCAAATACACAGCATTCTTTGAATGAATACAGTCACACCATCTGACATCTAAGAGCTACAGAAAATGTGTGATACTTTGGGCCAATTAGACAAGGCTTTGCTTTCTCCCTTGAAATTAGCCACACATCTAACAGGATCAGCCATTTGAGGTCTGAAGATGTACTAATAGGCCTGAGCTGAGAAACCAAGAACTATGCACTTATCTGATGGTTCTTTGAAAGAAAAAAGTTCCCGGATGACTTTTAATTTCCTAGACAGGGGGCAACCATCCCTGTGAAGAAACTCAATTATTCCAGCACCACTCTGAGTTCCTGATGCAAAAGTCTTGAGGCTGATTTGGAGGAAGTGGGACAAGCCTCATGAGGCGTCGCCACTATTGCCTGGAGTCAATTTGCATCTTTTAAAGATGAAGAGACAGAGGTTAAGCATAAGCCGAAACTCATCATGACTCACATACACAAGACGTTTTATATATCATTTCACACAAATCCGTTTTTAAAAGTTGAATGTGTGATTTTTAAAAGTCAAATATCTGCAAAGGAAATTGGGCTGACCCAAATCTGCCTTCAATGTTTAATGGTGAGGATGTTGTGAAACTTGAGGCAATTTTGTTTTCCATGCACATATTTTCCCCCCATAGGAAGAAAAAAATTTTTTTTTGCTTCACATTTCTCTTTGTGCCCACAGAAACGCTCGGTCTGGTTTGGTGTGAGTCAAACACACTATTCTCATCATGAGTGGAGCAAAGAGAAAGAAGGAAAAAGAGAGAAAGGAGCTTTTCATCCAAGTTACCGGTCCTAGAAATTCTTCTGTAAGATCATCCTATGTGACTGTAGCTGCCGCCCACTCTTTTGTGACCGCTGCAGAATAGTTATTTTTCTCCTGCACCCAACAGGAAAATAGTGGGGCATAAAAATAAATTCAGCTTATTAAAGTACAGAAAGTACAGCCAAGTGCCTATAGCATTCCATCCTATGAATGCTCGTGCAGGTCTATGCAGGGTTATTTCTCTTCTCTCCTTGTGTGCCGCTTTAGCTGGTCCCCTGCCAGCATAAGAGGTGGACTAGACTGTAAGGTAGTTGCTATCTAAGGCTGAACTTCCTGTGATGATGGCGAACATATACTAAATCACACCTCAAGTTTCTGGTTTGCTTAGTGCATCTCAGAGGAATAATTACAATTCCCCAATCATAATATTTAAATGTGGACATGGAAGGCCAGATAGTTAGTTCTGTGGTTTTTGCTCCTACCAAGGAGGTTTGGTTCCCAGCACCCACATAAGTGGGGCATAAATACCTGTAACTCCAGTTCTGGGGGATCTGACACTCTCTTCTGGACACCAAGAACACCTGCACGCATGTGCCCTCTAAACACAAACACATTAAACAAACTTACAAGCAAACAAGATAGCTAATAAGAAAGAAGTGTGGATGGCTCAAATTTGGAGACGATTTTATTGGCCATTTTCTCTCACACAGAACACTTTTTAGAAAATGAATATATGAAACGGTATTGATGATGACAGTGGGGAATGAAAAGAAAACCTCATCCATAAACCCAAACAAGCAGCATGGTAACTCAAAGGTTCTCAATTCTCAGAGGTGCAGAGCTTTAATACCTGCTGTCTCAGGAACAATTGGGGGATTAAACTGGAGCTGCATGGTGGGCTAGGTCATCAGAGGCTGCGGAGCCACTTGGCTTTGGTAGTGGCACTGTCATAAGGAACTTTGTTAGGCTCCAGGATGTGACTGGGGAAGCTCTTTGCATCCTAATCCCATAAACACTGTGGAATTAACCCACCTGCTGCAACAGGACTTTGAGTTGCATAGCAGTGCAAACCCCAGTGTGTTTGCACAATCCTCTTAGGTGGCATTATTGTGTGAGACACCTCAAAGAGCCAGGGAGAGCCGGGTCATCTACTATCACCAGAGAAGCTAACACCAACCTTCCAGGGTTACTGGATGTCTCAGACAGGCTCCTTTATTCCCCAACTATGTCTCAGAAGTGGGGGCAACAGCTCTCTTGGTGCCTCCCACTTTTCCGACAGGCCCTGGAAACTCTGAAATCCCGGAGGTTCTGTCATTCTGGTTTGAAATCCTGAGTGACTTAAGAACACTAGCCAACAAGTAAATGTCAAAGATGAAAAAAGACCTTCTACTGCATTCTGTTTTTCATAAAAATATAGATTTAATAAGTTTTTAACGGAGAACAGAATGCCCACATTAGAACACTGCCAAACGTATAGGCTTTGACAGTCCCACATACTGAGATGAACGTGAAAACGCATTTTACAAGAAAAAAATATATTTTTTGTCTTCTGGATTTGTTGAAGAAGAAGGAAAAACACATCTGTCCCAAATTTCTTTGAAGGAACTGAATAGCATTCTGTTTTCCTGGGTGAATAGACTTATTCTTCATACTGAATTATCATAGGAGATTTCTACAACATGACTTGAGGGTTCTGGAATGAAATGAAAATCATCAAGACTAGGTGGAAAAACCTTTGTTAACATCTCAGGTTTGGGATTCCAACGTTTCTCAGATGGAGAAAAGCACCAGCCTAAGCTGCTAAGCCTTCACAGTTCATCCATGACAGAGCCACAGAAAGAAAAGTTTTACAACACTTTGCAACTTTAGATGATTGTTTTACAGAAGGGGACAGTTGCTGTGAGGTTTTTGAAAATGTAAGGTCTGTTACTCAAGTTCATGTTTGGTTGTGAGGCTTATGGAAGTGCTATGAACCAGTACCCCGTGGGTTCAGTTTCTAGTTATGGTTCCCCTTCAAGTTTCAGAAATTCCCTGTGCTTCTGTTCCTTTACCTTTAAAGTCAGCTGAGATCTGCCTCACATGACTGCTGTGAAGATGGAGTGTGTTCATGTATATAAGGGCTTAGTATCTCACGTAGAGAAAGCACAGGGCATACGATGTCCACTTCTGGGTTGTGACGTGTGGTCAGTAATAGTGGTGATCGTGCTAACAGTAGCATTATAATCCCCTGTAACTATCCTTTCTGGGGATTGTCTACACTGGCCCAAGTAACCAAGCACAGTCCTCTGCATAAATAGAGATTGACCTAAGAGTCCAAAAGGCCCAGGGCAGGAAGGGCCATGAAGCAAAGAGGCTGATCCTGAGTGGATCCTGCGGGTGGATTCCAGAGCAATGTATTTTGTTCCTGAGATGTCTGGCCAGGAGAGGGGAACCCCAAGGACCTCAGAAAACCATTATGAGTTTAGGACATACTGTACTTTTCTGAAGAATTTTAAAGTCTGGTCTGGGTGTTATCACAAAATAACCGATAGTGAAAACATTATTTTAAAAATTCTCTAAAATGTGAAGAAAATCCAAATGTGGAATTTGCAGTGTTCACAGAGGTGCACACACAAGCAGCCTTCACAAGTGAGGTCAGTCCTCTGGCAGAGGACTAGAGCTGGGTTCCTAGTAACCCTGTCCAGCAGTTCACAGCCCCCAAAATCCCAGATAGGGGAGATTCTGCAACCTCTTCTGTCCTCTGTGAGTACCTGCACACCGATGTACACATACACACACACACACTCACACACACACACACAAACACACACACACACTAACTCACACACATACTCACACACACACACAAACACACACACACACACACACACAAACACACACACACACACACACACACACACACACACACACACACACACACACACACACACCTTAAAAGAAATAACTGGTATTAACCATGAAACATTAGCCAGTATTAAGAAGCTTGACAACATGTGTCTATAAGTGTAGGTTTCTATGAATTACCACTCAACATCATTGGATGTAGGAAAATGTATTAGTTATTTTTTTCTCCTTGCTGTGACCAAAAGCAAAACTACACCCCTGACACACAAAAACAAGACAAGCAACAACAGCAAACCTCCTGAGGAGACATAACCTAACAGAGGAAAGGCGCCAGCCCTTATGCTGGGGAAGGCAGAGCAGGGTGGCTCTGTCAGGGGGCAAGAGTACAATGCAGAGTAACTGTCCATAGGGCTACTGAGCAGGGAGCTAACAGAGCAGGCTGAGAACAGAACTCGGCACAACATCCAAAGGCCCATGACCAATCGTACACTCAGCCCTTTCCTCCTGAAGCCTAGCAGGCTTCAAAACTACACTACAAGCTGTGTCTAGTGGGTCATCATGTGGGAAGTGGTGATACTAACAGGTAATATTCCTCTAAAAACAGCCTTTATTGTTTCTTATAAAACCATAAGCAATCAAATGCAGAAATCAAGATGTCCTGTCATATCTAGTTCTAACTGATACATTTAAACCACAGTTTCTGCACCTAAATCTCAGTGGTCATTGCAGGGACACCTGTCTATATACAGATTCATGCTTCTTAAGCCAAAACAAGAAGAATAGAAAGAGATTCAAAAATATATCAGAGTCAGAAATGGCTTTCCAAAGAATTGGTAATATGTAGAATATCTCTTCATTGAAAAATGACATTGTTCTGAAGTATATTATATATGTGTGTGTATTCCTAGCTCAATACTTTATGTTTCTATGATTTTTTTGGTTATATAAATTATGTTTTTTTTTCATACAATATGAATTTAATTTGTTTTTTTAATGAAGCACATAGTTTTATTTTAAGCTGTCCCTAGAGAATAAGTCAGCATATAAATAATCTTCTCCCTTTCCAATATCTATGTTTTACACAACAGCAAATCCTCTGGTTTGTTTTCAGAAGGATGTAACATGTATGCCTAAGGGGGTAACAATAATCGCTCTTTCATAAGAACACAGAGAAGACCCAATGAACTTCCTGGATGCCACATTTTTTGAGAGTTCCCAGGAATCACAAAGATGGCCTAGGCTGAGCAAAGCTAATACCATCAGAAAACCTAGCCACCATGCTTATCCCATTCGCAGGCACCGCAGTCAGTGCTTGCATTCTGAGGAGCAGAATACTCCTTTAATCCAGATGGCCCTTCTCTCTACCTCTGTTAAGTAAATCCAACCTCTGATTGAAGTGAGTATTCCCAGGAGGTGGATTGTGCTTTATGCATCTCTTCCAGCCTGCCTCCTCTGCCCCCTGGTTTATATGAGTTTGCAGAAGGCTTCTTCCCTTTTTCTCCTCTGTTTCCTCCCAGCCACTAAACAGTGGTCAACATTGACCATGTTCTTAAACTAATAGGCCTTTTATATGGACTATGTGGATGTAAATCTATTCTATAGGTACAGATGTTTGCCTGGCTAATATGGACGAGCAGAAGTACTCTAGTGGGCCATCATGTGGGAGAGAGCAATATTAACACGGACTATTCAAAAAAACTCACTACTGTTTCTATAAAACCCGCAACAAATCAAAGTGTAGAAAACAAGATGTCCTGTCATATCTAGTCCCAGTTGGTACATTAAAATTCCTGCACCTAAATCTCTGTAGTCATGGCAGAAGGGGCAGAAAAATTGTCAAAGCCAGAGAAGCAGGAAGTTTGCTGAGAGATTGTCTCTCCCAGAAATGCCAGTCGGTGTACACCCATGAGGTCTTACCAACATGTCTGCCTTAAAAAAAGACCTAAATATCAACAGTGGGCATGCTAACATAGAAGAGGGAAGTTACAGTGCCTCAACTCTAGCAAAGAATTACAGGAAACCAGGGAATGTTGGGAGCAGGAAGAAATGTCTTCATCAGGGAAGATTCCCCCAAATTGGTTATTCAATACAAAGTAGTCAGCCCTGAGATTATTTATCTATATCTGTAGGTAATACTATATCAACTGAGCAAGTATTTGTATTTAGAAATATATGTATATGTTAAATGTGTATGCATGTATCTCTGTGTGTGTTTGTACACTTCTTTATCTAAATGAGAGTATGTGAGCCACAGATAAATATAAAGGCCAGAAGACAACCTTGGGTGTCAACTCTCACCTTGTTGGAGACAAGGTACCTGTTGTTTTTCCAATATGCCTGTCTATCTTGTTTGTGAGCCTCTTTGGATTTTCCTGTCTCTGCTTCACTTCTTCCTGTAGGAATGCTCGGATTATGGATGCTAACATACACATCTGGCTAATATGTGGGTTCTGGGGATTCAAACTCAGGTCTTCATGCTTGCATGACAAGTACTTTAACCCACTGAGCCAACTCCCAACTCTCAGTCAAAAACTTAAACTCTCTGACATTAATTTTTCTAGTGTGTACATTAAATGGATTAGATGAACCATCCCAAAGTCTTAAGGCTTTAAAATTGACATGAACCTTTTAGCGTCCAGGTATTTAATACAAACACACCAACACATGTATGTAAATGCAGACCTACACACATCTGTGTATATGAAACACATAAGCACACATACAAATATTTAACTATAACAGATCTTTATTTCCTTCTCAATAACAAACAGACCTTTTCCCCTGTGACTACAGATAAGCAATGGCATCTTTAATGTGTCCAACTGAAGGATAATAAGGCCACACATATATTGTTTGTTGCAGTGGAAAGCCTCCAGTCTATGAGTTACAGGAATGGAACATAAGAACAAAATTAGGTCTGTGGTGCACTAACCCACACTAATCCATCAGATGACCAGAATCAGTGAGAATCTTCTTGGTCTTACCTGGTGAGGTAATTCTTGCAAGAAGAAAAGGAACCCAGACACTTTTCTCTTCTGGGTCCTTTGCATCAACAATGGAAAAATACCTTTGATATGGTCAGTCACTATGGGCACTGGGGAGACTAAATGGGAAGACTGCTTGTTGCTCAAGAGGACCTGTGCTTGGATCTCCAACACACACATGGCCTGTGCCTCAGAAAACATCTATAATCCTAGTGCTCCTACGCAAGATAGGAGTCAGGGACAGACTTCCCAGAGTTCTTGGGCCAGCTATCCTGCCATATGCAGTAATAGCAAACAATGAGAGGCTGTTTGAGACAAGATGGAAGGTGGGAAACAATACCAGAAATGTCCTTTGACCCTCTGACCTGTACATGTACACATGCATGCACACACAGAAAGAGAGAAAGAGAGAGAGAGACAGAGAGACAGAGAGACAGAGACAGAGAGAGACAGAGAGACAGAGAGAGATTGTAAAGCAAAAACACGGAAGGTCAAGGGCCATAGTATAGAAAAGAATTAAATGGGCAATGGAGAAAACTTCCAGATTCAGAGTTAGGAGGAAAAGAAGCACAGGATGTTCAACTCAGTCCAACCAGTAGTCAATCTATAATCAATTGACCCACAGATTCAGAACATTATCCAAACAAAAAGACTTTTTAGTTCTGCAGAGTCTTTAAGAAAGTGGAGAGAAGTCTGGTGTCCTAGTAAGTAGGTAAAGTGGTTGCCTAGCATTCACAAGGCCCTGGGTTTGAACTAGTATTTCATAACTAGGCATAGCTGTACACCTATCGTACCTGAAGTGGAACTTAAGTGTTCTTTGGGAAGTCAGTTGGATGATGTTTTGCTGGGACAAGCATGGGAAAGAACATTTCGTTAAAGTGGATACAGATATGAAAAGCTAAGGCAGTCTCATGCTCCAGTTCTTTTCCTGCCTCTCAGGTGGTTTTTCTTAGCCTGTTCTTTCCTCTCTGAGACTGCTCCAGTTAACATACATGTGGTATATTGAAGGTGGGCCCCCGAATGGAGTGTGGTTCTAGAATTCAGGATCTGTGAGCACCACATTATTTGGGGTGGGGGTGATTAAGGGTCTTGGCCGAAGTCATTAAATGAAGGATGTCAAAGTGTAATTTTATTCAGGTATCTCTCCAATGGCAAGTGCCTCTATAAGAAACAGAAACAAAGACAGGCACAGAGGAGAAAGTGAAGTAGGGCAGGCATTGAAGCAATGCAGCTTCAAAACAGGGGATGTTTACTGCTTACTAGAACATGGAGGAAGAATGGATGGGTTTTTTTCTCTTGAGACTCAGGGTGTGTGCCCATGTTGGCACCTTAATTCTAGGATCTAGCCTACAAAGCTGATATACATATCTACTAACCTAATAGCTCCTTATGGCTATTCTAGGGATATAACACAACATTCAAATCAGATTTATAACATTCTCTCCCCAACTTCTTCTTCCCACTATAGGTCGGTGAGCTTGAATCCCACCCAGACCTTCAGGCTGGAAACCACAGGAATCATTTTTGGTTCCTGTTGTCTATCTCATTTGAGGTCACATCTTTTGATCACCCCAAACCTGATTACTCCTCATTGAACCCACCATGACCACAGGGGTTGTCCTTCCTTAATGACCTATTTATTTTCCGTATTCTTTTATCCATGAGCTACTGAAGATGAGTCTTAAATTCACAGGACACATCATTTCAGACCCAAATCTTCCAGAGACTTTTGCACTGCAAAGGACACATGGTCCCTGAGCGCCCCATTCACTGCTCTTGGCCAACTTTATTTTCCACCATCCTCCATCATCGTCACTCAGACTTAGCCATTCAGGTGACCTATTTAGTCTTCAAAATCAACACACTACCATCTTAGGCAAGATCTTTTGTTGCTAACATTGTCCCTGTTTTATATTTCTGTTCTCAGAAACTTAGTCATATAACCTAACTCGACCCTTTATGTATTTGTTATCTACTGTATTAAACTCACGTCTTTTCTCTCCAGAGCACTAGTTGTCTGAAATGGCTTCAGTATATCTTTAGTTATGGGTGTTGTATCCTAATAAAATACAGACTCTACGAGAGAGGCGCAGTTTTATCATCAACAACCGGGAGTCTAGACAATATCTTCTATACAGCAGTTTCTTATTATATGCTGATTGGATGAGTGTATTTTACCTATTTCCTTACAAATACTTGGGCCTGACTAAATCCCTATTTGTGTGTGTTAAACCAATGATGGATAACTGAGCAATTGAATATCTTCTTGATCACCCCATCGGAAAGGATCTCTTCTTCCTCTGAACTTAAATACAGCATAATTTTCCAGTCAACACATTATCCTGCCTTTGAGCACATACATTTCAACATATCATCTCTGCTATCAGACATAATAATCTCTTCCAACACAAGGTTAGGATTATCTCTCATCTTTATTTTTCCATGTGACACATTGGGCCACCTGTCAGTGAGTGGCGGAAGGAATGAATACACTACTGGATGACTTTTTAAAAAAGGTTTATGCGTTACTTTATCTGAGCAATGTGGAAATGTCCACGTGTCCAAGACTGTGGAATCCACCCCTTCTCATCCCAGCTTTGCCGTGGCTATTTACCAAACCTGCCACTCTAGGTCTCAGAGAATCTAAACATTTCATTTCTTTCCACTGATCTGTAAATACAGCAGGCAGCGAGTAGCAAAACCCTTACAACACCCCTGGGCCTGCTGGGCTCTTTTGGGGGGGCACTAACTCACTTAATTTGGTGTAGTTTAGCACATTACAAGATTGTTCAAGAGCACTATAAATGATGTCAGACGCTGTCGGAAACCACTTCAGAAAATCACTGCCAGTGGGCTGGATCAAAGGGCAAGCACCTGGCAGCTAGCAGGGTCAGGAAAACAGAATAAATCATGTTTTTCTTTTCTACCTTCTTAAGATTTGCACCTTTCGCCCCTAGCCACTACATGCATATTTCTTAAAATTTAGACCACTATAATGTAACTATAAATTATGTATGTGCTTATAGAATGTTCAGTCTACACTGGAAGAGAAATTACGTTCTATAGTTCTCTCATGCGATTATCAGGCTATTTGGCCGTTATTTTGTTTATTTTGGTCTTTCATCAAGCTTAGTTCATTTTGTACGATCTTAAAACATAAATAAAGACGCTCGTCTTTATCTGAATAAATCAGGTGGGAATCACAGGAGATGACTTTCTGAAACTGGGCTATCTTGCATTATCTTTGCAATGCAGGATGGAAGTGTCATGCAGCTGTTTTAAATGCCCCGACTTAGGAGAAACAAAGTATCATAACTGATATTTTCTCATCTCTAATGTTCTTTCTTTCTGAAGGCAAAAAAAAATCACATTGGCAGGACAGTTCTTAGGGGGATGATCTTAGCCAAGGGCACCAAGTTTCATCTAGGTATGTAGAGCATGTGGTTGCTAGCTGCTGTTAACTGAGCCTCATGGGTAGGCAGATGTGGTCAAAATAATCTTGTTCTGGACCATCAGTTTTGAATGTGCAAGCAGTTTAGATCTGTCAGCAGCATGTGGCATGAGAGCCCACAGCACCCAAGGTTTCCTGGAGTCCCGAGGGCCTGTGAGAAAGGAGACAAGATTTGGGAAGAGTTAACACTGTTTCCAGCCTTTTAAAGCAACGTATATCTTGAACATGATTTATCTGAAGTATTGTGAAGTCGATATGCGATTGTGTTAATGCTTCAAGGCTTCAGAGTTCAAAAGGATGGTTTGTTTGAAACTGTGGCACTAAAATGTGTTTCCATTTAGGATTTTACAAAACAAATGCTTTGGAGATTCCAAGACAGGGACAGAGAGCATAAATGGGAAGGATTCGAAGACAAGGACAGACGGCATAAACTTTTAAGGTTTATTTCAATACTTAGCTCCTAAGAACCAGAGCAATGATGTCTGAAGCTGCTTTTCAACTCACCAGCCTTGAACAAATAGAATGAATGTCCAGGAAGGTTTCTCTCTCTCTCTCTCTCTCTCTCTCTCTCTCTCTCTCTCTCTCTCTCTCTCAAAAGTGAACCTGTTTCACTCTGGGACACTTGTTAGAAGCTACTTATCTCCTTGAAGTGTTAGTGTCTAGGTGAAAATACTCTATACACCATACTTTGGGATCCATTGTTCAAAAACACGTAAGACCATAGAATCAATCAACTTAATGAAATGTTATTTGAAACTTAAAAATTTCTTTTGAATATATTTACAAAACATAAAAATGTGCATGTCAGTGGAGCACTGTGCAATACATAAACATGTTGTACATCGGGTTCAACATCAGTTTCAAATAATATCCTGCCTTTGAGGCGAATCCAGTCAGACACCTCGCCTTGAGCTTTGTGAAATGTTTTATACTCAGAGATGGCTCATAGTCACCCTATTGTATGACAGTAGCACTCACACATGTTTCTTAGCAGGTATGATGCTCTCAAGTTAACATTCCCTACTTCGTCTGAAAAGACATAATATAATTCAGTGTTTCTTCCTGGCGCTGCAACCCTTCAACACACTTCTCCATGTTGTGGTGAGCCCCAACCCTTAAAATTATTTCGTGTGCTAGAGTATATGTGTTCCTGCATGCTGGCTGTGCAGGTATATGTGCTAGGAATATCTGCCTGTGTGTGCAAGGAATATCTTTACCTGTGTGTGCATGCCAGATGTGTGTTTGTGTGTCTATGTGTGTGTGCTTGTGTGTCTATGTCTCTGTGTGTGTCTATGTGCTGTGTATCTGTGTGTATGCCTGTATGTGTGTGTCTATATCTGTATGTGTCTCTCTGTGTATGTATATGTCTGTGTGTGTGTGTCTGGTGTGTCTATGTCTGTGTCTATGTGGTGTGTGTCTGTGTGCATGTGCGTATGTCTGTATGTATGTGTGTGTGTGTGTGTGTGTGTGTGTCCCTTACTATTCATGAAGAATTGATTTCAGGTCACTTAGTATGCCATGAATACCAAAACACAAAATCCAAGGATGATCACAAACCTATACAAAATGGCTTGGTATTTACATATAGCAATTCTCTTATATACTTGTGTTGGACAACCTTATCCTATTAGCAGCACAGTCACAATCTACAAAATTTCAGCTGTGTCTGCTTGCAGAAGATCCTCACAGCTGGGCTTGCTGACTGGTGACACTCTATCAGATAAGAAGGAGGTGTTGAGGGTCACTGGACCTTCACTTAAGAATCCAGCCATTCCTCCCAAGCATTTGTATGCGACTCTGCTAAAATTGAAAGGGGTCTTCTAGACTGCAAGAGGAACTAGTATATGGCAGGGGTGATTAAGTGGGCTCTACTTGTGCAGCCATGGGGAACTGTCATCCCCTCTGGGTGTATACCTTCTAGTGTGGCTGCTTTAAGGTCACCTATATTCCTTCCTGTAAACCCTCAGAGTCTCTTGTCATTAAGCCCAATAAACTTGCTGGTTTCCCAGGAGAAACTCTGGTAAACTCAAATTTGGTTTGACTTTGGAATCTTAGTCAGAGAGGGTTAAGAAGAGTCTGTGAAGTCCTGCTCATAAAAAAAAAAAATCTGGAGACAACTTACATTACCTAATACAGTATCACTAGTATGGAAATGGTTGTAAGCTCTATCATTAGGGAATAATGACAAGAAAAGAAAACTGGCCCATATTCTAGACAAACACATTTCCCCCCAAATATTTTAATCCATATTTGGTTGGCCCCTTGGATTCAAGGATAAGGATATCAACTCTATGTTTTAAAGATACACTTATTCTTCTGGTCACCTTGACCAAGCCCCTGACAAGAAGCAAGTTAAGGAGGGCTTGGGGGCTTTCAGAGGATGCTGCCTATTACTGCAGAACGTTTGACAGCAGGTGACTCCACACTGGCAGGCAGGGCCACAGTGGTGTCTCTCACCAGAGCTGGAAGGAACAGCAAACGGAGAAATAGGTTGGGGTATAATCTTTGAGCTGGAACCCTAAGAGATTCACTTCCTCTATCTGGGTCCATTTCCCAGAGCTTCTATACTGCCCATCCCCCACAAACAATGCCACCAGCTGGGGACCAAGTGCAAAACACATGACCCATGTGGGCCTTTTACATTTAAATTATAACATATATTTATTAAGTCATAACAATATGTGGATGTAAGATTCTTACAGTTTGGTTTTATAGACTTTATACAAAAAAAGTGTTCTAAAACATTACACACACACACACACACACACACACACACACACACACACACACCGAGTAATTTTCCCTAAAAGCAAAGCACTATTTTTATTGAAAAAAGTCATACAACATATTCTTATTATTATTTTCCCTCCTCTAACTCTTCTCATACCCTTCCTACCTCCTCACGCAACTTCATGCCCTTTCTTTCTCTCTTTAGAAACTAAACATATACAAACCATAAAAACATAAAATCAAAAACCACAACACACAAGCAAAAAAACCCCAGTAAGTCAAAAGCATGCTCAAACAAAGAAAGAAAATCAATTCAAATAGCAGTGAGTTTGCTTTGTATAGTCTATCTATTGTGGCATATGGTTGATAAATCCAATGAGATTCCATTGGAGATAGAGTTTTACTGTAGAATTATTTTAGAGGAAATGCAAGAGGCCCAGCTTTATAGACAGCACAGCCTACTTGCACAGCAACATTTCCAACAGAAGCTGTCTTTCTTGTCTTAGCCCCTGTCCACTCCTCTATTCCCCTCTGCTCTAATTTATTCTTTCTATAAACATGCTTTTCCAATCTCCTATCTACACCCAACCCAAAGAGATTACATATAACTTTTAGTTTTAAAAATAAAGATACACAGACTAGATGAATCAATGAAAAAGGGTGCATGCACACTGCTTTTTCAGAGAACTTGAGTTCAGTTGCCAGAACCCATATGCAGTTGCTTGTTGTAACTCAAGCTCTAGGGAATCTGGCCTCCATGGTACTCTCTTGCACACACACACACACACACACACACACACACACACACACACACACAAATGCATTGTAATACATCTGATAACACCCCACTAAAACAAAACAACAACAACAAAAAAACCAAAACAACGAAGCTTGATGCCTTACACCCATAATCTCAGCATGCAAGAGGCAATGACAAGATGAAAACACAGAGCTCAAGAGCATGTACACTACATATAATGTAATGGTTAATCCAGGCTGACATAGCAAGTCTTTACTTCAAAACAGTATCAAGCCAGGTGTGATGGGGGCACACTTTTAGTCTCTAGCAATAGGAGGAGAAGCAGGTGGATCTCCAGTAATAGAAGCCCAATCTACACAGGAAGCTCCAGGCAAGCTAAAGCTGTTAGTATTTCCTGTAGACTCCGCCCAACAGCTACCTAGCAATGGCCAAGTATGAGCCAGAAGCCAGGCATATAAGAACTGTTCAGATTCCTCTCTCTCTCTGTCTTCTGTCTCTGTCTCTCCCTCTCTCCCTCTCCATCTTCCCCCTTTCTCTACCTATTTTTCTCTCACAACAAGGCTACATAGTATACATACTAAGACCCTATCTTCAAGAGTAAATAAAACAAAACACCATGAATATCCATTATAATGCAGCTATAGCATAGTCACATATCCAAGGGACAGCAAACAGATTTAAAAAAATGTTTTCACACTGGTAAAAATAGTCACCTCGTCTACTCACTTCCCTCTTGAAAATTTCATAGTAACAACTGGGGTTCATCCAAATTCTAGAAGCATGAAGTTCTATTTCAAAATGAATCAAGGCAAAATTTTTATCTTACTGTGAAGGGGACTAGAGCTGTTGATAAGTCACTGCCCATGCAGTGCACAGAAAACCACAGCTGCATTTAGATGTTCATGAAGAACTGTGTATCACCATGTCCTTTCATTAAAAAACAAAAAATAAAAACAACAAAAAACCACTCTTCTTAAATTAGTTGCATCATAAAAATAGATCTTCATTCATTTGGGTTTTAATGTTTTTAAAATGAAGATCAGAGTTTAAAGGTGTTTCATAGTCTAGTGAAGTGGAAACTTCTGGGTTTTTTTGTTTTTTTTTTTTTTTTTTTGATACTCGGTTATGTCATGTGATGTTTTTCTGGAAGCTGTTTTATGAGAGGATGTTTCCATGAGAACAGACACTTGTTTTTTTTCTGGAAGCTGCCTGGAAAAGGGGACACTTGATGTTTTGTTAGAGCAGATGCTTGAGAGAATGTGTGATGTTTAGAAAGGGTATAAATACAATGTAACAGACAGTGGATGATGGTGTGTGGTACTGGTTCACCTTGCCTTTTTAACTAATCATTTGTCATAAATTTTTAGAGAGAAAAATTCCACCAAACAACTTCTCATGAGATTCCAGCATCTTCTTGATGCTTCCTCTCAGACCAATTGACAGAGCCTTTCAATTTCTTATGGATTGAGCCACCATTGCTGATCCATGAATGGTGTTTGTGAATGGATTGAACTATTTCTGCTGAGTCATGTGAGCTGAACTGCTGATATCCTGACAAAGAAGATTGGGATCACCCCAAAGAACTATTTCCAAATAGGTCCACATCCTCCTTTGCTCTATTAACCCTTTATCTTCACTACCACTGCTGGGGGATGGGCTAGAAGGGAAGTTAAAGCATTTAAAAACCTTTATTAAAGTAGCTTTGAAAAATAAGTCTACAGCCCAGTAATGCTGAAGTCGTAAGAACTAAATACTTACAAACATATTATTGTCTACTTAGTTAGCTTACTACTGATTCAATTTGGGAGAGAGAAAATAAAAACAGGTTTCAGCAGGGTGACAGATCCTTTGGATATAAGCCCCACATAAAATACTTTGCTTATGAAGTTTTCAGCCTAGACAATTGACCCACTCACTGCACTTAAGTTTGTAAGAAAAGTAAAAGAAGAGGGTCTGAAATCCCCTTTAGCCATAAAACTTTATAATTCTGAGATCCTGGGTTTTCCAAAGCAATAAAATATTACACATTGGTGCAAAGAAGCAAGCATAAATTGAGACTCTGAGAAAACTGTGTGCTTCTTTGTTTCTTTAATATAGACTTTATACAAAGTATTTGAGTGTTTCCAATTTTCCTATCTTAAAATGGATTGGAAGTCCAGTGACCTTCCCAACTAAGTTTAGCCATCACCCGTGTCCTTCTCTGTGCTTGACCAAGACAGAGAAAGCAATGTGACTGCAGCTACTCACACTGTAGCAAGTGGGACTTTTTCTGATTTGACACAAGGCTTTAATGTTGCTACACTGTTGTACATGTTCATTAACTAAAAAAAAAAATCTAGCTTACATAAAAGATTAGACTATGTGTCTCTAAGTCTTTTGTTTGCTTTTTTGTTTCATTTCCATTGCTGTGATAATTACCCACACAAAAGAAACTTGAAGGGGGAGGAGTTACCATGGCTCACAGTTGCAGGTTACAGTCCACCACTTCTAAGAAGGCAGGGTGGTGGGAGCTTAAAGTAACAAGTCACATGCACTGTCAAGAGCAGAGACAGAGGGAATACATGCATACTAGTGCCAGCTCACTTCACCTTTTAGAGAATATAGCTTAGGACTCAACCCCTGGGATGGTGCCACCTACTTATAGGTCTTCCCACATCACTTAATACAGCCCACCACAGATACAGCAGCAGGGTCTACTTGACCTAGACAATCCTTCATTAAGCTTCTCTTCCCACATGACTCTAGTTAACTACTACTTAAGACAGAGGTTTGTGAAACGTGAAAGATGAAACTGCCCCATTTCATCTGAGAAAGGGCAGATTATCTGAATGTCTCCCTGGGTAGGATGGAGTAGGAAACCCATATGAATTTATTATGGCTCAAGTTTCACAGGTTAACTTTTGAGATTATTTTTAAAGTGATTAAATATACTATAATTCTATTTTTTAAATTAAGCAATATTTTTAGAAAATTATTTGAAATATGCTAAGTATAAGAAGTCTGCCTTCACCATCTCTTTTCTCCTGTTTTTGGGACAGAGTATCATGTAGCCTAGGCTTGCCTCAAGCTCTCTAAATAGCCAAGGCAGGTCTTGGAATATGAATCTTCCTGCCCCTACCTCCTAAGCTCATTCCACTATACACTTGGTTTCATTTTGTCTTTGGTTCTTAACCACGTATTCTGAAGTTCTAAGAAATAAAAGTAACTGGGCAGTGGTTTCATTGTTGGTTTCTGGACAGAGGTGTTTCTGTGATCGATTGAAGACATGTCTTTATGCAGGAAGACAGGTACAGGATAAAGCAAGACCTGTCATTGGATAAGAAGGAAGGATGGGCAGAAATTAAGTTTTAGAAGGGGAGGGAGGAGTGAGAGCAAGGAGGAGCAGCCGGGAGCAACATGGTAGCAGATGCTAAGATTCTTCTCTGAGCATACATACAGTTTGTTATGGATATCTTTAAGGGATGGGTGTATACAGGATTTTGTGCTGCCTAGATGGGAAAATTATATCTTACCAATTGGATCAGAGGTTATTGTGTGGTGTGTTCTTTTATGGGGCGACATAACTGAGTTCAAGAGAGGGTGCAGTGGTGGGATACACCAAGGCCGCCGCGGAATTGGGATGAGCGGAACTAGCACGTTGGCGACCCACCAAGGAAATTGTGCATGAGAGCTGAGTGGTGAGGTGCCTGGGTCAGAGCAAACAGGGGCGGGCAGCGCTGAACAGAACACAGGAATAGGTCATGCAGCTTTTTAAATATTTACCGCAACAATCCATCACCACAGTCTGAGCTTGCGGGAGCTGAAAGTAGTTCCTCTGATTCTTAGTGATTGCAGAAGCCACTGCAACCCTCCCACATCTAGACAAAAGCCCGTCAAACAAACAGATAAAATAAATTAGTATATTTACAAATCTGTGTCCTCAAGATGCCTTCACAGAATCCCTAGGAATTGACTGATGAACAATATAAGCTTTTGGCCTTTCTTAGGGATATGTTTCAGGTACGTTCTGCTGATCCATTCTTTAGAAAACAAAAAACTAGTGAAGATAAGCCAAACACATGAAGCACCCATATTCTCCAAATCTGCAACTTCAATGTTAGGTCTCAAAGTCCATCCCATTTTAGGAATCTATTCCAGGTATAATGAATGAATGAATGAATGAATGAATGAATGGATGGATGGATGGATGGATGGATGAATGACAAAAGAGAATGAATGAGTGAGTGAACAAACAATATTGGGAAAGGCCAACTGATTTATCTTCATTTTGTGAAGAAATACACAATATTATCTTCAATAATACAGCAGTCTGAGCAAGACCCACATAATGGCCATAGCAGTTGGCATGCCAGTGTGAATAGAGCAAATCTCACAAGGCACTGCCAGGTGGAGAACTAGAGGCAATTAATACCTGCTAAGAGAGGGAGAATCAGTCTTCTCCAAGGATGAACCCTGATAGGTTACTATCACAAGTGTAACAAATGTATGTAAGAACAATATTAAATAGATCCAGAAGGTTGGGTATGTTTCTAGTGTAAGTAAAAGATTAAACTATGTGTCTTTGACGGGTTTATTTTTTTAGTTTCATTTCTGTTGCTGTGAGAAAATATCCTGCACACACATAGATAGTTCTGCACACACATACAATACACACATACCCTCATATGCACATACACTCGCACATGCTTACACACAAACACACACACTCACACATATATATATCACACACATACACACAGATAACAATGAAAGAGGAAGAGGTTAGTGAGTTGAGACAGGGTAGGGAGACACGGAAGAAATTACAGAAAGGGGGGAAATGATAAAAACATGGTTCTCATACATAAAGCTTTAAATTAAAAAGGACGATAGTGATTGTACATGAATCCAGAACACATTAGCTCTCAGAGTCATTATGATGGTACCTGGTGGGGAAGCATGGCTTGCAGATGAGAAAACTGAACTACAGAAAATGTGAGTGACCTGCCCAGCATTAGTCCCTCAGTCCGGTGAGTTCAGAATGAACAGGTGTGTACTGCTGAGGGCTCTGCAGTCCTCCTGTGACTCAGGAGAGCAGCAGTGTGTGCTTCAGTTAGACCATTGCTCCCTAACTCACTTAACTGCAGTGTGCCTATCAGTGTCTCTAGAGCATAGTGTGGCAAACATAGAAGCACATCACTTCCTTGGTCATTCCAGTCAAGTGTATGACCTTGTGAACAGGGAATGTAAGTTCTTAGTCTCTCTGTGTCTTTGTTTTTTTTTAAAGTAATTACCCACAGCATGCATTAAAAGTTTATTAAGGATTATAAAAGAAAAAATATTCACTAAAGCTTTATTTCTTTAAAACGAAAAGAAAGAAAAAAGCAGAACTCCAGAATCTTTTCCTGAGCTCTCATTCTGAAATGTTACAAGGCCTTGATGTAAATCCTCTCTGCAGAACGGAGGCCTGTATGACAACAGCAACAGAAACACTTTGTTTGGCACTCATGTAAAGGTCTGATGCTGTTATGCATATAAATAGTTGCTATAATGCTACAGTTTAAATACACAGCTTGATTTGCATAAAAAGCACATCTAAAACAAAAGGACGATAGGAAGATATGAGCAAACACAGACATAACACCAACACTGTTGTCCAAAGACCACAGCATCAGCAACGTGATTAGAATGCAAGAAATGCAAGGATTTAACTCTAGTTAAAGTGAATATCAAATTTCTTTCCCCTAAACATGTATCTAGAAATATATAAGCATTTTTTAATGAAATGGATACAAACTGACCTTCATCACATACAACAAATCCTACAAAAATACACCTCAAGTTGGTGATTTTCTTACACAGAGAAGCTGGAGTCTTGGGATGAGTGGCCTTAACAATCCTATTACACCACACATTTTGATGCTTGTTTTCTCAGAGACGTAAGTCAGGCACTCTCTTCTTTATTATCACTGCTTTCAGATTAGCTGAGAAAGCTGGCCTAAGATGGAGCTTGAGCCCAGTGGCAGAAAGCTCACCTCGAATTCACGAGGCCCTGGGTCCAATCCCAGAACCACACACACACACACACACACACACACACACACACACACAGAGAGAGAGAGAGAGGGGGGGGGGAATAAAAAGAAAAAGAAAGAGAAATATCATCTAAAAGTAAACCCTCAAAACTAGGGATAGAGGATAGGAGAGGAAATGACCAAAGTCCTTACAAAATGAGCTCGAAGGGGAAAGAAAGGAGAAATGGGGATGCGGCAGAAGAACCAGAACTCACAGGGCAAGAACCCCGGAACTTCTAGTTATTCCACAATAAGATTATCTATATGTAATAGACAGAAAAAAAAAAAAAAAAAAGAGCAAGTCCCTGAGGCAGGGAGGGGGTTCATAAGTCCTTCAGATTATGGTAGGTGTTATTAAAAACTCAAACTAGTTTTTTGTTCTGGCTATATTTCTTGAAATTCTAGCTCACAAATCATAATTTAAGGGAAAAACAAAAGAGCCATAAAATAGTAAGGTTAGGGTGTAATATACACGAGCTTTTATCTTCATGAAGTGAGGTGTGTGATGGTCCCTCAGCTGCTTCCCGTGTTCATTTTATTTTCCTAATCATCAGTGACAGGAATCTGTTGATGGTCAGTTGAATGAAGTTATTTTTGGTGACACTTAAAAAGACACATATACAAATGGGGAAAGCAACCAAATGGAGGGAATACAACACAAAGGTTACTTCTCCATTCCAACTCTTGTCAAACAGTTGGAAAGCAACTATGAAAATGGAATCTGGAGCACACAGAACAGATTCAAATGCCAAAAACCCTTGATAGATCAACCTGTCCTTGGTCTGATCAGCTACACCTGCCAAGAGCTGCACAATCTGGGTTGCTGTTTGGATCACTGTACAGCCAAGATAGTGTTGAATGAAGTCTTCTGGAGTCGTGTAATGCTCCCCATCCACCTCAGTGCTGGCATATTGTAGGAATATGTTTCTCAGTTCATGAGGATCACCTTGGTTGGTTGTATGCACCTTGACCATCATTCTGTGCTCGGAAGCCAGGATTGAGTGTCTGTGTGTCTTATAACTTACCTGTCAAAAGAGGAGAGGAGGCAAAATCCTCTCTGCCTCTGCTAACTAACATGAAACCACCATTGGGGTTTAACTGGACCTAGTATAAAATCTAATGCATGATACTACTTTATAGTGCATTTCTGTGAGTGACCTCTAGTAGAGAAAATGAGACTGGACCTCCTGCTGACATTCCCTCCCTCCCTCCCTCCCTCCCTCTTTCCCTCCCTCCATCCCTCCCCCCTCTCTCCCTTCCTCCCATCTTGCCTCCTTCCCTGCTTCCCTCTCTGCTTTTCTGCCTCCCTTCCCCTCCTCTTCCATTCCTTGTTCCTTACTTCCCTACTTTTCTCATACTTTTTCTCTTGAGGCAGGTTCTCATATAGACTAGGATGGCCTCACTATATATACCTATAAATGCCAAGATGACCTTAAATTTCTGATCCTACTGCCTTACCTCCTAAGAGCTACACAGCATGATGGCTATTATAAGTGGTACTGGAGGTTTGATCCAGGACTTTGTTCATGCTAGGCAAGTCCTGTTCCAACTGAGATGCATCCCCAGCTGCTCATATAGAAGAGCAGAGAAGAGAAGCTTCCTCTTCTGTGAGGCACACACTTAGTTCCAGCCTGTCCTGCAGACAGGGAGCTCAGATAATCTTCAGCTGCACTGTAAATTTAAAGTTCCACCCACCAAGAACAAATTTAAAGTGTGAAAGGATGGTAGAGCACCAAAACATACAGGTAGAAAGAGAGCCATTGTCATACATCGTCAATAAGTAAACGTCGGCTGAGCAGAAGCCCCCGCAGCATTCTGGTGGCTTTGGTTTAACCTTACTGCTAGACAGTGCTGAATGAGACATGGGTTTCATATAGACTCCCAGAAAGAAGACTTGCTGAGCTGGGTCTGTCTGGGGTTTCCTTTGGTGGATGTCTTATTAAAATTCTGATTATTGTTCGTCTGTGAATCAGAGAGTAACAGAATCCAGAAATAAGCAGCCATGCTTTGCAATTCCCAGCCTGTGACCCACACTGCCAAGTCTACCCGTCTGGATGCTGAGAGTGCAGCAGACTTCATGGTTTCAGCTCTAAGCCCTAACATTTATTGAATACATGTTTTAATTGACAAATGGACATACAGCTTCCAGACAAAGGGGATGGCCCACATTAGTGACTGTAAGGCATCATCCAGGTATCTGTTCCCATGGCCTTCCAGAGTTGAAGATACAATATGAGATAAAACAACTGAACACATACTGGAATCCCAACATTGTCAGTGGATGGCTTGAATTAATAAACTCATGGGGAAATTATTCCTTAAAACCATGAATTTGCAACTACAAAGCTTATTTTTGCTTTGCTATTATTAATACAATAAGAGGCTTGACTTTGACCCTGGAATTGTAAACGTGGAAAACATTAACAGTATTATATTGACATAAAGACTCTCTCTTTCCTGCATTAAACTGAAGCTTCTGATAAGTAGGAAGAGTCCCTGTGGCACCAAATAAAACTAAACAATTCATATGGAGTAAGATCAAGGATGTCTAGTGGGCTCAAAGTTTCCAGCTCTCTGATAAAAGGAAGTCCGTTGGAGACTACTGGTAGTTATTAATGTTTCAAAAACTATAATTTAAGAAATCATTCCTTTTAAAAATAAATACTAACCTCCGAGAAAATTCTGTCCTTTGTAATAAGCTACATGGTAAGGGTTTCAAAACATTTGAGATTCATGCTGATAAAATGTCTTCATATTACTGATTTGGTCTCTTTTGCTAAAACTACTATAGGTTTAAACTGTCTGAAGGCCACAGTTGCTTCAGCGTGACGTAGCATGCTCGTTACAACAGTAAATATGTCATAGAATATAATTTTTTTCTTAGTATCTCATACATAGGATTGGGTTTGGACGACACAAAATAAAACAAGATATTTTGTCTGGGAACCATTAATCAGCTTCCTCCATTGGGAGGCAAGCAGCAGAGGTTGTAACCTGTGACTTTGGTCAGCTCCTCTTGAAGTCCACAAAAGAAAAATGAGTATGGAATGCCAGGTTGCAACCAAAGACACAATCACAAAAGCAATAAGCCAATGGCCATAAATACTACAAAAACAAGCATGGCAGAAGGCAGGCTAGAGGCTGTTCTTACTGGTCAACTGGCCATGATAGTCTAAGTACACATTCAAAATTAGATTTCCTACCCTGTGTGGAGGTGGCTTTGAGTGCCCATCAATACTTCAGTAAGAAGGGCAGTGTTTCTCCAGGCTTTTCACTCAAAGCCCTGATTTTGTCAAGCTTGCAGGATGAACTACATTCCCAAAGATCATTTTTGTCAGAGAAATAAAATACAATGAAAATCACGGTGAGTCATTTAGTCTAATGAAAGGCTGTGTGATCGGACTATCAAGCTTGTGAAACAACTTACAGGTCTGTATTTGCTGTCCTCTCGGGTAGCCTTTATACCAAAACACTGCTTCTTCCTTTGGTTTTGGTTTAGACATTCAAAATTCTGTTTTTGTAAGGAGAACTTTCAACTCCAGTTGGCTGTGGTGTCAAAAATGAAAAAGGATTTTTGTCCCTCAACTCTTCCATCTTTATGTCTTGATGTCCTGCTCATGAACCTTTTCAGTCTTGGGATAGCAAATTGTTTTTAATAAGATTTTGATTAATATTTGGTTTTGTGTTTAGATACCTTTAAACACCTTTTTTTTATAAACTTAGACTATTCTATGTTTGTTTTTAAGTTCTTTAGCTGACTGGATTATAAGAATCCCAGTATATACTTACATAGCTTTTGGTATATTTAGTGAACTTTTAAAAGCACAGTGATGCTGAAGTTATTTTAAATTGTCCAAGGTTCTATGAGTTTACTAACATTTCATATTTAAAATCTGAAGTTCATGTAAAATGATAACAAGCCTTCTCAAACAGATTGTCATGGATGAAGGAATTATTTTAATACCTAAAAAAATAAATTTTTCTTAGGCCTCATATAATAATACTAAAATTTTAATTATCATTATAATTTCATAATTAAGTGTCCTCAGAGACAATTCTTGCCCATAGAGAAAAAAAAATCTATTGATTTCCCAATTGATTTGTGCTGAGAGATTTAAGATGTGATAATAATATCAAAATTGCTGTTTCACCTTGAACCTTGTTCTGTGGCTGAAATTTTCTGGGCTTCTAAACTGGAAACTGAGAGTAATTCATTGATCATCAGGAAATATGGAGACACTAGAACTATTTGTGATTGTAAAATGGTACAGCCACTGAGGAAAACAGTATGCTGATACCTTTAAAAGCTTAAAAGTAGAATTATTATTTAATTAAGGAATATCACTTCTGGATAGATAGTCAAAAGAACAGAAAGCAGAACCTTTTTTTTCAATTTGTTAACATGTTTTTTTTTATTATAAAGTAACAAAGAGAATTTGAAAGTGGACCTTTTAACCATTTCTTGGGAAAAAGGCACAAGAAACAAATGGCTGACATTCTCATCACACAGGGCACAGAAAGTGCAATATCACACAAGAAAAAGTCTGTGGCTTCTGTTTTAGGAAGACTAAGTGGAAAACTATCTTCAGTGGAAACAGGCAGGAAGTCCTTCCATTTTTCCTTCTTCTCCATTTCTGTCTCCCTCCTTCTTTCTTTCTCTTCCTCTTCTATTTTAAGAATCATAGTCTTCCTGTGTCTCCCATGTGCTGGCCCTGAACTGGAAGACTCAAGCTAATGTCCTGTCTCAGTTGCCAGTAGCTACTGGTACATGGTACAGGCAGATGTCATTGAGAACATTTTCTTTCCCTCAGCTTATTCCTGTAGTTCAAGCTGTGGGATACTTCCTAATACCTTGCTGGTTGTGGAGGCCCTAGAGGTCTTCAAAACAACATACTCTATAGTCATTAACCTTACAGGGTTTCTAATGCCCTTCTGATGGGATTTGAGGCCTGATCCAGGAAATATCAGGAAATTTCATGCCTGGAAAGCAGGACCTTAAAGAGACCTCTTCTCCTCCTGTTCACAGGAGCGTTATTCCCAGTAGCTAAAAGGTGGGAGGAGCCCAGTTACCTCTCAAGAGATGAATGGAGACACAAAATGTGGAACTCTCTTCACCTTACTGATGAAGGAATTCTAGCACATACTACAGTGGGGGTGACTAGTGAAGACTGAACAGGCAAGTCCCACATACACCAAACAATGAACCCCACCTCAGATACTGTAAAACCCCCGTAAAGTGTCTGAATCCATAGACATAAAATAAAACGGAAGTTTCCAGAAGCTATAAACAAAAGAGAAATACAGAGATATTTCACCAGTACGGAGCTTTAGATGGTGGATATGGTAAGAGCAGTATTTATTTCGTCACAGTTAAAAGAATGGGGAGAAAAAGTTAATAATAACAAACTTTGCCACACCGATGGGAATATGAACAAGAAAGGTAAAGCTAATAAAGAGGGCTGGAGAGTGTACCGCTGCATGGAAAACAGTTCCATAGTCTCTGTGTGACCACAGGACTGATGTGCAGCCTTGCCATTCTATTCTGCCATATACCCAGCAGAAATGAAAACAGATGTCCGCACAGGAACTTATGCACAAAATCGCATGGTGATTTTGTTCAGAATCACTGAAAGGTGCACTCCAATATTTATCAACCCAAAAGGATTTTTTAAAAATAGTAATATGCTGCTCATGCAATAGAATTTAGTATGATTCGGCCCTAGAACTCAAGGAGCTTGAGGTTTCTGGCCAGCAAACAAGAAGAAAATCACCACATTCCCCTAAGAAGTTAAAACCTAAGATAGAGATCTGTGAGGAAGTTGAGGTCTTAGGATGAACTATTTCCTCCAAGACAGACAGGCAGATGTAGGGAATCAAAGTGCACCGGAGCAAAGACTTTCATAGGAACCAGTATTGGGGTCATGAAAACCTGAGCCATGATTGATGAATTGCTAGGGTTTTGAGTGGAAAGTCTGATAATTAAATCCTTCCAGACACCCAGTCTTGAGAGGATGCCTCACACTTCTGTGAGTTTTGCTTCTAGGAGCTTTGTTTTTATATATATATAAAAACACACACACATGTATACATATACACATACACATACACATACATATACATATATATATGTGTGTATATATATATATATGTGTGTGTGTGTGTGTGTGTGTGTGTGTGTGAGTCAATCAGTCAGTCAGTCAAAAAGGAGGAGCCCAGATAATTTCAGCATCTGGGGAGATCAATAGTGAAGTAAGAGTATTTAGCTCATAACAAGAACTGCCTTGAAGAGCAAGTGTTTCACCAGACCTAGCCACCATGGATGGAGAGAACTCCTCCCTCTAATCTTCAAGAAAAGGCAAGAAATATGCGTATCGTCACCCAATGGAAGGGACAGAGGGTGGGGGAGCAGTTGGAGACAAACACTAAAATTCAGTCTTTCAGTTCACAGCCCAGAGGCACAGGCCAATGAGATGACAAATACTTCTCCCTAGGAATTTCAAACCACTGTCATTAAGATGTGAAGGGCTCTAATGGAAAGAACAGATGCTGTACAAGCAGGACGGAATTCCCTGAGCGGAGGGTGTAGATTCTGAATAGACGCCTGAGCAGATAGAGTAGATTTTAAACAAGAACCCAAAGAAATGCTAGACCTCAACACACCATACAGGGATGAGGCCAGGCTCAAAAGTAAATGCTCACAGCTGAGGAAGTAATCTCTGATCTTGAAGTATGTCAGTAGAAATGTCCAAAAGTGAAAAACAAAGAGGAAGGGTTAGATAGGACAGTGACAGATGTCAATCATACTCTGAGAAAGAAACACCAGGAACAAAGATGGCCATCTACCTGCCTCAGATCAAGGTCAGACACCAAATCTCTGAACTAGGATCTCAGAGAACTGCAAGAAATTAGTTCCAAATGATTTAATTTGTTAAAAATATTTTAAAACCACCACCGCTACCAGAGCAAAAAAAAAGCAAGCAAAAAAATTTTTTTAATGAAGTCAGAAACATTACAAAGGACCACGTTATAATTCTACCCACATGCAAACCAGGAACAGGAAAATTACGAAGTTGCTCACTTAGGCCTGGAGTAGGGTAGCGGCACACGGAGAAACAGGAGGCTGATACCTATCAGGATCTCTTTCTTTATGAGGCGACAGAAAAACCAAACCAAACCAAGCCAACCAACCAAACAAACAAACAAAACACTTGCACTGCCAATTTATAAATTTCAAATTTCATCTTTTAAGCAGGGACCTTTATGCTTTTTCAGTGTTATAGCCCATTTTCCAACCCAGAAATAACTTGAGTTGTCATTCTTATGGATTGGAGTCCCAAATTTGATTTACCCTACAGTAGGGCCTGTGCCTTCATTACTATTTTATGCCTTACTTTCTGCTTCTTTTTACAGGGGTTTGTTTCTACTTCTCCTGTGTGATAATTGAGGGCAAATGTATTTCATATCTGAGGGCTCACTCTCTGAGTTTTATTTTTCCCATTGCAGAGAAATGGCTGGAAAGAAGGCATACCCCAGCCTAGCCCAGCGCAGCCCAGTGCAGCCCAGCCCAGTGCTTCCAATAGTTACATGTTTTGATTTTTAAATCTGCTTTGATTCACTGTGGTTTTTTTCTCCAGCCATTGAGGCACATGTTTCTGAACATGAAATTAATTGTTATGCCTGTGTGCCTTTAACATTTGAAAGCAGAAGTATTTCCCAGTGCTTGAAGGGGATATGGGAGGCTCATTCATGTTGCTCCAGCTGGACGACCGATCGAAAAATCTGTTGAAAAGTTTGTCTCATTCTTTTCTACATCATAAGACATTTGAGACCTTTGTGTCTGTAAGTCAAAATACAAACATGTTTCTACTTCCCAGAGTCATAATGTATTACCTGCTTTTACATGGCTGTTACCATATATGTATTGAAAACCGCTTAAAGAGGGAGGATTTATTTAGGCCCACTGTTCAGGAGATATCAATCCACTTAGTGACTGGAAGGCTGGGGTGGCAGGAGTCTGCACTGCTTTTCACAACCTGTCAAACCGAACCTAGAATCAGCCCGGGCTATAACCCTCAAATTCCCACTGTAGCATCAGTGGCTCACCTCCTCCAAAGTTCTGAAACCTCCCAAAACAGTGCCAGCAGCTGGGGAACAAGGATTCAAACACACAAGTTTGTGGGCTTTTCACCACAGTGCAGAGGACAGACTCTAGAATATATGCAGAGGATGTGAGGACATGCGCTAGCCCATTCGGCTGTTCACTGGAGCTGCAGACATACGGAAGTTAAAGGGAGGATTTGAAACCCCCCCCCACACACACACATGCACACACACACACACACATAGACACACACACAGAGATACACACATAGACACACACACAGAGATACACACACACACACACACACACACACATAGACACACACACAGAGATACACACATAGACACACACAGAGAGATACACACACACACACACACACACACCACTTCTGTAACTATCTCCCATCTCCTGCATCGTGGTTACGGAGAAGCTGAGACAAAGTGAATAAAAACCGATTTAAATTTCAACAACTTGCTCACTGAACAAATTGGTTTTCTAGCTTGTTGACTTTTCTTCTTTCCTTTTGTGAATACATATGTACCAGACATGCACTGATGCAGAGGCTTAAGATGAAGCTGCTCAGTCCTTGAGTATTTTATGGCACATTGTCTCTCTCACTGAAGCAGAAGATCACACCTCCTGCCCCATCTGGTCAGAGGATGCATTTAGCATCTGAAGAGATGACTTCCAAGTTTGAAAAGTTTTTAAGTTTTCCTGGGGTTACAAATTTAATCTCTTCATTTCAGCAGAAACTCTCCCCTCCCTTTCGGCACAATATACTAACCGGGAAGACGACTTTATTCATCGGGACATTCTAAAGCACTTAGTAAAACAGCCACTTGACATTTAACACTTCTCCCCCTTGGAAACAGATTTATCTTTATCAGGATTTGAAGTGATAAATACGCCAAATGTAAATGGACACCTCGTGGTGACTTCGAGTTGTTATCTACCCCGTACCACTGAAGTGTAATAAATAGACGCTTTAAGTACTTGATCCTAAAGGTCTCTTCTTGAACTCGGGTGTAAGCTATCTAAACAGTTGAAAGGAGATTTATAGTTATGAAGAGGCCTCTATGTCAAGAAAAGTTTTAGGATATTCTATAATAAATTAGCAATAAATGGATACAGGTGACTGTGGAATTTATGAACTTTAATGCTTTAATACCGCACTAAAGAAAAACTAATTATTAAGGTCCTAAAGGGTAATATAAAAATACCATCTACAAATTGTCAAATTAAGCCATTAGTCCTAGGTATTTGAGGTAGTTTTTTTCTTTTTTCTTTTTCCTTTTTTTTTTTTAAACGACTCAGCCTGAAAGACAGAAACAAATAAATTGGAAAAAAAATAGTTCATTAACTAGCAGAATAGCAATGGTCAAGCCTCTCAGTAGAAACCGTAGAATTTAAAGTTAATTTTTTTCTCTTTCTACTTAAAAATAATCATTCTTTCAGCACATCAGTGAAATGATATTTATGTTTTCCAAAAAAGATTATTTTCACTTGATTCTCACAAAGTATTCATTGAATACTTACTTTCCCCCAAGTGCTCATAAAATACATGAGAGATCCCAGAAAAGTTATCTGAGTGGAAGATTAAAAAAAAGAAGAAGAACCAAATTTAGGCAACATGAAGGTTTTTGAATGTCCTTTTCTGCAAGAAATTCCAATCAAGGGCCTGCGAATAGGGAGGCATCATCTCCACTTTCATCTTTAGTTTGTTGTAAGAAAAAAAAAAACTCACCCCCTTTTATTCCTAATTTGAACCTCACCAGGAGGTGGATGGGTTTATTTCCTGGAGGGAAGATACTATTATAAGACTTCAGGTTAAGTGGCCTTCCAGTTTCCTGTCTCCTACCCATCTAAAATCTGTTCTCCACACTAAAACCAAGAAGGTTTTACTTTGAGGGGGGGTTGATGGCCTGTAACTCCCCAGTCCTGGGTCCATAGCTACTCCCTTCTGACTTTCAAGCATGGTTCTTCCTGCACAGGGGTGACCGGCCATGCTGGAGGCAAGCTCTGGGCTCTTTTCTAATTTTTTTTTTTTTTTTTTTTTTTTTTTTTTTTAAGGAAAAGCTCTAATGCCCTTCTTAAGTGGACAAACCACCCTGTCATAATCAATTGTTTTCTGGATGCTTCTTTGCCATTGAATTTCTACCTTTAAAGTCGACTATATGTACAAAGGTCATTTTCACTACTCAGTTGGAAACTGGGAGGCAGGGACCTATTTTCCCACTTTTTTGTTCCCAGAATCTAAGTATATAGTGGAAGAATAGTGTCAGTTAATGGCTTACTGAATAAAAATCCGGAGAAAAGATATTAAAGGGAAAAGGGACTGACTGGGAGACGGGTTGGTGTGCCTTTCCTCCATGTATCTAAAGCTAAGGTCAGAGAAAAGTCTTGAGGAACCAAGGTGTTACCAGTGATGAGGACTGGCAAGGTCTCAAAGACAGAGCCCAGATGCCACGTGCATCAATGACTCCAGGTTCCTATCACGACCCAAGAAAGAATCCAGAAAAAGCACAAAGGAAGAATTGAAGGAAAGGTAACCCAGAAGGAAAGTACACACTCCAGGGATAAGGGTAAGTTTCTTGAGAAACCTGTGCATTGTCACAGAAATTGGATAGCTCCGTATGGACAAACAAATTTTGAAGATGGGGAGGATTGCCATGAGTTAAGGCAGGGAAGAAGGTACATAGATATATATGATAAAGATAGAGATTAAGATACAGGCACATATAGGGGTGGTTCTGATGTTGTCTGTTCCCCCAATTAGTTCTTGATCTGTCAGTAAAGAAGCTGTGGGCCAATTGCGGGAATTAATGGGACTTCCAGGTCCCTAGAGGAAAGAGACAAATGCAAGAGAGGAGGAGGGAGTTTGCCGTGGAGAAAAGCTGACCAAACATGTGAGGTCTCAGGTGGAGCCGTGAACGCTCCTACAGGCAGGCAGGGGGATGTAACTGAGCAACTAAGACTATATTTTCCCACCCCCAGAGTGGTGCCTCGGTGCTTCCCTACAGCACCATGTGTGATGGTGTGGAGTAATCACAGTCAAACTCCCCACATTCTGCCTCCCCCAGAGGCCATGCCCAGTGGGTGGACAAGAATGCTCTTGTCTGTGTCTATATAAAGAGAAGTATTTAGGCTGCAGTTAGGAGTTATGTTTGGTTAGTAAAATGATGGCAGTGGGTTCTTCTCTTAGATAAATGATCTCACCAACTCCTCCCACTGGCCCTTTGGGAGCTAGCTAGGTTTTTGGTATGAGACATAATTTTGTTGGTTTAGGTTTTTCAAAACCTACTTTAGTAAGGGTTCTTAAAGACTTTGACCTCCCTTACACCACAAACCAAAGGTGGGGGAGAAGATGGCTGATAGGAAAGGGAAACATGAACTTAGAATTAGTCCTTTGGGGCAATCCCAGTCTTTATTGTCAGTAGTAGAGAACACTAGCAAAACAGCAAACATGAATCAGAAGCAGCAGCTTCATCCTGAAGAAATCACAAGGCTCCACTGCCTCCACCAAAGCGGCAAGTACCACCAGAAGTTCTCTGGTGCATTTCACTCTAGAAAGTCACTACAAGCAAAGATCAGAGAAGAAAGCAAGACGAACCAATGCCAGAGTGTTATCAGGAAAGACCAGCATCGGAGAAGCCCAATGAGGACCACACTGTCTGTTGGGTTATACGTCTACTCCTTCCAAACATCATGTGTCCTCTGAAGCATCTGCTCCAGCAAAACATCACACGTCTCTTCACCAGGCAGCTTCTAGAGAAACACCACATGTCTGTTCTCAGTAAAACATCCTCCCACGTGTTTACTTCATCAAAACATCCTATCATAAGGATCTCCAATGAAACCAGACTTTTCCACTTCATAATTTCCCTCATGTTGAGTGGACCTTAAGCCCAATGGGAATGTTATTGTAAACTGACAAAATGTGAAAGTGACTACTGTAACCTTAGGTATATCTTGCCATGCTGGCCATTGTTTTGGTTAATAGGCATCACATCTGGTTAGGACTATGAATTGCTTCCCTTCCTTGTCAGCTTTCCCAGCACCTTCTGGTACTATGAAAGCTAGCCTTCAAGGAGAAGGCCTTCAACTCACATCCAGCTTAAATCCTTCAAATGTGCACTAAGTCTTCAGCAGCAGGGGTTTACCTTCAACCTCTGTGAGACAGCCCTAGTGCAACAACAATGATTTAGATTGTTTTGGGGTCGCCTGGACTCCCCTGACTAACAATGCAGAAGGCAGTTTCTCACATCACATATTGGGATCTTTGTTAGATGGTCTGTGGCACAATCAGCAGTTTAATATGGGATTATCTTAAATGTATGATATGGTGTGCATAGCTGAGGAGTTTATGTAGTAGAACAACAGTGAGGGTAGTTACATGACTACACAAAATGTAGGTTAAATGGAATATAGTTAATACTACTGTGCCGATGTTATTTTCATAAAATGCCACCATTTACAGCTTATAACCAATAAAGGGAGATTGAGAAGGGTGAGAGTTACACTAAGCTGTTTAGAATATTTGTAAATTCTTAGGACTCTTTGTTTCCAAAAAGTGTGTGTGTGTGTGTGTGTGTGTGTGTGTGTGTGTGTGTGTGTGTGTAGAGTATGTATACGGTGCGCAGAGTGTTTGTGTGTGTGTCTGTGGTGTGAAGTATAAGTTTGCTTGTCTGTGGTGTGCAGTGTGTGTGAGGGTGTGTGAAGAGTGTATGTGTGTGTGCTTGTGGTGTGCAGTGTGTATATTTGTGGTGTAGAATGTATGTATGTGTGTGTGTGTGTGTGTGTGTGTGTGTGTGTGTGTGGTGCAGTGTGTATGAGTGTGGTGTGCAAAGTGGTTATGAAGAGTGATTGAGCAGGAATCTAACACTTTCCTCTGGCTTTTGTACCTGTAGGCATAGATATGCATACTGCAAACATATGGGCACATAACACAAAAATACACAAACACACACACACACACACACACACACACACACACTGACTCACACTCCATTACAGTGACTATCCTCTTCCAAAAACAGAAGCTGAGACAAGAAAGTGTAGGATAGTCCCAACTTCCAATGGTGATTTGTTTCAATATATAATATATAAAATATATTACCGCACACCATTCTGGTGCATATGTATAAAGAAGAATAAAAAGACCCTTAGCATTTTACTCATTTGTTTTCTAACCATAGAAAGGTAGAATACAGATTTTCAAGTGTGATATCTAGCTAGAATCCTGTTTTCCCCCTCATCTATGACTAATCCTAGGCATGAGTCGGGGTATGTCCCAAGGCTGGGTGTGTAGTGAACAGACCTTGACCAAGGCATTTTTAAAAGGTTGCTGTCATTGAGTGGAAGTTCAGAGTAGCTCTATGATTCTGAACCACACAGGTTGAGCTAGCCCAGTGTGACAATTGCTGCTGTGGAGACCAGCAGAGATAGTAAAGGCCATGAACCATTTTAATATTGGTCTGTATCTTTAAGGAAAGGACAACTCATTTCTTCTGATATATTTTGAATTCTGAATATACTTGTCCAGAGTTGGAGGACAAGCTACATAAATATAATGTAACATGGAATGTCAAAAGCCCTCTGCGGAGTTGGGGAGATGAACTGGGAGTTTATTCTGACAGCTATAAAAACCAGCAAGGCTGGAAAAGGTGAGAATAGAGGTGTAAAGGGGCTGGAAACTCACAGCTGGGCCTTTCCACCAAGAAGAAGCTGTGTGGAGGCTGACAAAAGAAAGCCAAAGTCTACTCAGCCTGAAACAAGCATGTTCCATGCTTGACCAATGCACACAAGACACTCTATGAAGCAGAGCACTCGACTATGGGGACTCTTGAGAGCAAAAATGGGCATTTGTCTAATTTGGAGAAGGTCAACAATGAAAGAGTTTCCACATTGAATCTGAAAACAAAACATACTGAGTTGAATACAGAATCTGATGGGAACAGATTTTTAAAAGTTGTATCAGTAGAGTTAGGGTCTGGAGTAGTTAAGAGGGCTTGTTGCTCTTCCAGAGATCCTGAATTTAGTTTCCATCAACACGGGGTTATAAACTCCAGATAATCTGACCTCCATGGACATTTGGATCCTCATGTGCACACAACACACACACACACTCACACACACACACACACACACACATCTATACATACACATACTCATAAGTAAATAATAAAAAATATATTGATACATGGATGATAAAAAGGATGTATAAAGTTTTAAAGAGGACTAGAAGGGGAATGTAAAAGAAAAGTCAAGCATACAAGTCACTGCAAAGCCTAAGAAAGAAGGGCAGAGACAGGTGAGGGTAGAGGTGGCTGTGCTTTTTGTTGACAAGTCTTTGCTCCTGAGATGTGTGCATGATGGGTCTGGCGTTTTCTCACATGGCAGAACAGCAGCAATAAGAGCCATTGCTGCTATGTTTAGCATCGAATTAGGTGTATTTCCAGGAGTTTTAAACCTTGATCCATTAGTCCCCTCCTGGTTTCTAATAGCTTCCTGTGTTATATTACTAACATAATAAGAAAATCTCAAGGCTGCTTTATGGGGGTGAGAAACTCTTAGCACTTCTGTGCAGGGTGACATACTTCACATCTCCCTTCTTTCCTCCTCCCTTTCCTTCCTTCTTCTCTCCCTCCTTGACTTCTATGTTCTAGTGTCTTTGGTTCAGGAAGGTACTGTACATGCTACCAAAGAAAAAGTATGAACACTAACCCAGCCCACGAACCTTTTAATCTACAGTGGTGTCCTCGCTACAAGATGTGCTAGGGCAATAGTGGCACAGAACGTGTGGAGGAACCAACCAATATCTGATTTGATTTAAGGCCCAGTCTATGAGATGGAACACATATTCAACACTCCTTGGATGATCAAGGACCTGAGACTAGATATCCCAGGGATGTAGGATAAAACCACCAAATACTACTGTTCTAAATAAACAGACAGACAAACAACCCATAACAATAAAATTAGTTCTGATGACATTGTGCCATACTTATTGATCAATACCTGGCTCAGCCATCATCAGAGAAGCTTCCCCCTGTGGCTGATGGGAACAAATACAGCTTGGAGATATGGAAATTACTATCAAGTTGAAGGTAATATACTCACAGAATTTCTGCTGGTGGAGTCTTGATACTGTAACTGTTGTGATTTCACAACCCACACAAATAGCTCAGGAGCTAAGTCATCTCTATGATCATGATAAAAGGACCCATGGCCCTGTGAGTGTGTGTGTGGTGGTGGTTGGGACAATATCTTCTTCTTGAGAAAGTACAACTGTTTCTCTTTTCTTTTATGATTTATATTTTAATAAAAACTTTTATGTTAGAAAAAAAAGGAAAGATAAGCGTGCTTCAGGGAAGTCAGATTCACAAAATCTAAAGTGCCTTTTAAATACTTTCTACTTGGCCCAGAAATCCCATTTCTAGGAAAATGAAACCCTCCCCCTCTCTTCAAAAATAACATACAATCAGAGAGTAACATTTTTATAGCAATGAAACACTGAAAAGGTCTTCAGTGAACAAGGATGGAGAATTTAAGTATGACATATGAGTGAAGGTCTGTATTCTGTGAGCCAATATAACGTGACACTGTCTTTTTTGTGCTTGCTTTAAAATCTTGCAGGAATAATGAGCAGAAGGTGAGCAATGGGTAAATGGGATTTTTATGCAAACACATGTATATGAAGAAGACTGAGATGTGCCAATACCAACTACTCAGCTTTGGAAAAAAGAAGAGGAGGAGGAGGAAGAAGAGAAAGAGAAGAAAAGAGGAGGGGGAGGAGGGGAGAGGTCAGAGTTGATCTTGTTATGTATTGACTGACCACCTTTGGTTCCCATACAAGGGAGATGCACACTGTACATTAATGAAGTACCACCACTTTTTCTTTGTCATATGAACAGCAACAACAGACACCAGAGGCTGGAGAGATGGCTCAGTGCATAATGAATCTCAGTTCAAATCCCTGGAACCCACAAGAAGCTGGAGGTGGTAGCCAGCATTCCTACAGTGAGTTGGGCATTAGATACAGGGACATCCCAGGAAGCTGCATGGCCAACCAGCCTGACATAAACATCAGTGAGCAGCAGAGAGATCCTGCCTTAAACAAAATAGGCGGAGGGACCATCATCACCTGATGTTCTGCTCTGACATCCACAGGAGTGCCTTGACATTAGTGTCAGAACACACACGCATGTACATACACATGCATGCACACAGAGAGAGAAGAGAGAGGCACACACACATATACGCACACACATGAACACATGCATACACAGAGAAAAAGAGGAAAGGGGGAGGAAGAGGGAGGTATGCATACTATACAAGAGCACACACATGCCACACATACACACGCATGCACATACACACGCATGAACAGACATGCACACACTTTTTTAAATGAATATTTAAAAAACCAAACACCCTAAATGTAATGTCTTTTCTTGCAAATTCTGAGTCAGTTACCTGGCTAGTGATAAATGTAAATTAGAAAGTCAAAATTATCTTTTCCTTCTGTAGCGTTTCTCCATCCCTGCTCCCCACGCTTTCTATTCGTCCCCAGTCATTTACACTGCTTCTCATTCTAGACCCAACTTTCTACCTTTTCCTCTGAGAGTGTTTCTTCTTAAAGTCCGCTATGTAAAAAGAACAGGAGACCCGTGTGGGATTCTGCTTAGGAGGAAGCAACACACGGAAAGCCCGAGCTCCGTTTCCTTTTAGGAAAGATGCCAGTGGCTGTTTTCCTCGCTGTAAGGGGTCTGCTCTCCCATTCTGGTTTATTTAGTGCTACCTTATGTCACTTGGTGCATCAGGAGTATTTGCTGTTGTAACTGGCGCATTTCTTGATACCAACTTTGTGACAGCAACGAGCAGCATTTTCTAAAAAAAAAAAAAGAAGAAGAAGAAAAAAAAACCCATAATTATACTTCTTTTATGTTTAAAAAAAGAGGCAGCATAAAAACCTAAATATTAAACTGAAAATTAAAAACACATGGCTCTGTCTGGGCCTCACATTTGATTGGGTAAATGTGTGTATAAATTATACCTTTGACCTGAAGGTACTGCTTGCTCATTTTTAGTTTACGATTACTTAGAATAGGCATAGTGCCTTGTAAAAGCACACCCAAGCAGTAGTTGTTCATTCCATAAACTCTATGAAATAAAACCCATCTTTCAGGCTCAATGAAGCTCAGAAGATCCGGGTCTTCCCTCCTATAAATGTATCACATTGCATTTACTGCCTAATAAAGTCCCAGAGAACAAGAGTTGCCCTTCTTTTCACAACCTGATCCTTCACAAATTTACAAATGTAATGTTTTAACCTGCTTGAACTCCACACTGGCTCCCTGAGGGAAGACACACGCAAGTTGAGGTGTCTGTTCCCTGTTAGCTAGACCAGGCCAGCAGTAGTCAGAACCAGGGGAGGCAGCCTTATGCCTGAGGGGTACCCCTGGTCTCTGCTGAAGGTCTGTGTAGCTGGAGCTAATGAGGTTAATACTTCAAGGTCACAGCAAGAAGACAAAGAGAGAGGTTGGGTACTGAGAAAGCAGGGAGCAGGGACCTGATGCTAGAAGGCTGGGTCACCAGGCAAGGGCAAGGATTGTTATCAAGTTGGAGACCAACTCTGCCTGCAAACCGAACAGAGATAAAAATTGAGGGATGTGGGGGTGGGTGGCATTGTTCCTCGTGGAGGTGTTTGTTCTTGCCCAGACACCACATGACAAGAGGTCGTTTTCTCTGCAGAATTTTTTGCTTTGGGCCCATCTTACCTGGAAAAGGGTTGTAATATTTTACACAATCCCCGGACACATGGCCCTAACAAGCTTGACGTGATTTTACCACTCCAGACTCACCTAGGACTGTGGCCATTGAGGTTATCTCATGTCATTGATAAGCAGGCTAAAAATCCATTTAACCACAGAGGTTTGGTAGAGAGTAAGGGACGAGGAGAGGAAGTAATATGGTTATAAATGGATGTGTCAGGGAACATGGAATTGGAGGGTCAAGTGAAGAAGGGGAAGGGAGATGAAGGTCAGAAAGGAAATGTGGTGAGACACAGCAAAAATTAAGAACTGTTTGAAGGGTGGTACAGAGATCTGGTATAGTAGAATCTTCCTAAAGTATATGCATATATGAAAGTGACCTAAATGAAATTGCTAAATAATGGGGAAGGTAGAGCCCCACCTGGCCATCTCTCATTCAAACTGTTACCTACCTAGAGCCTTCGCTCCACACATGCTAGCATCTTTGGTACATGAGGATACTCTGCATACTACCATAAGGAAAACAGAAACACCGATCCAGCCACAAACCCGATCTACAAGGCTGCCCTGCCTGCAAGATATTCTGTGGCAACAGTGGCAGTGGCATAAAGCTTGCAGGAGAAACTAACCAATGTCTGGTTTGACTTAAGGTCGACTCCATGAAATGGAACCTGTACCCAATACTGCTTGGGTAACCAACAACTACCAGAGATTAAATATCCCAGAGACCTAGGGTAAACCCAAATACCACTGCTCTAAAAAGTGTGGCCATCAGATGACTCCTAATGACATTAGTCTATATTTATAAACCAGCACCCTGATAAGTGCCTTTATTCAGCTGTCATCAGCAGAGAAACTTCCTCCTGCCACAGATGGGAACAAATACAGAGACCCACAGCCAGACATTATGCAGACAGTGGAAAACCTTGGAACGCACAGCTCTAAATGTCACGACTCTATCAAATGCCTTCCCTCACAGCTTGGGAAACCTTTGCAGAAAAGAAGGCAGGAAGAATGTAAGGATGGGACGAGGAACTGTTGGAAGGTTGAATGGCAGAACCTGTTGCGGTAAAAAATAAAAATTAATCTTCTGCCACTGGTCCTGCACAGTCTGACTTTGCTGGAGCAGCTCCAGTGGAGCCCTTTGCCCAGGCTCTTTATCTACTATGAGGTCTGCAAACTCTTCCAGCTGTCTCTCCATCAACCAGGAACTTGGCTCATATTCTCCACAGTCCAGTAAGTGACCCATTTATCAGTGTTGATTCCCTTCCTTCCTCCTCTCTTGCCTCATAAAAACTTTATTCCTGCCCTACTCTCTACTGTCCAATCTTCTATCACCTTGACATCAACCTACCGAGGGGGGTGATGACTGGACTGTAAAAAAAATCCAGAAAAAGTATCATAAATTTACAGGCATAACTAGAAAGTGTCCTTGGATAAAACTAGAAATTTTAGATCGATAATGATAGGTTTCGGCTACACAGTTCAGATCATTCTGATCTGGAGCATCAATACAGGAAGCTCACGTGGGAAGTACAGCGTAAATGGAGAAGAGAAAAATTCAAGATGATTCAATGGATAAAGGTGTTTGCTTGCTGCATATGTTCAATTCCCAGAACCCAGGTAAAGGTAGGAGGAAAGAACAGACTCCACAAAGTTAGTCACTTGTGAGCCATGGAACACGTGCCCACATTCAGACATCATGTCCACACACATATGCAATAGTAATAAATGAATAAAGAAAAAGAGACACCAAAGAGGGCTAGGTGTTGAGGGCTTGCTGGGTGAGACTCAGGGTTCACTCCCCAGCATGAAATAGAACGTTTTGGTACACATTTGTAATTTCCCAGCATGTAGAAGGTTCAAGGCCATTCTTAACTGCATATGAATTTCAAAAATGAAAGAGGAGCTGTCTCAAAAGGGGGAGGGGATAACAAATAAGATCAATGGTGTGTGGGAGGGAGTCATGATTCAGAAGATCGTCTCTCAGAAATGAGAGCATGTGCCTCACTCAGCCATGGCTGAAAAAGTCTCCCTCTATTGCAGAGGTTTGTAGATTATCCTTATATAAGGTCGGATACTTTCTAGATTTTCTGGATATAGTATCCATTCAGAGAAAAAAAGAACAGAATAATTAAGCTGTTTGCTGAACAACTCAAGGAATTGCTCCAGTTCTGATAAAATATAAATGTTTAGGGTCTAATTACACCAGCTTCTTTCTCTCAAGAACACAGCTCACCCACCAGCAGCCTCTAGATAATGCCAGAGGAGTCTATATTTGTCTTTGTCTTACCCATCTTCAACATAAACCATGGAAAACACTCAGTAATTCCAAGTGACCTTGGGTTCATTTCTTCCATTTTCCAACAACTCAGCATCTTATAGAGAGAGCCATTCTAATCTAAATGACGAGAGTCTCATCAAAGTGAATGTTACCCTCACAGACAACTCTGTAAAAGGCACCCCCATTACCAACATTTTTTTCTTGGTGAGTGAAGCAGAACTTTACTGATGGTATTCAAAAGAGTGAGAAGGGATCCCTAGGCCCCTTCTGTTATTATGGGGTTCTGGAATGGAAATTGTGAGGGAAATGCTCAGTGTTTGGGTGCTGCATTGGGACAGGGACTCTTCAACAACTGAGGGCCTCTCTCTTGCTCTCAGTGTCCTTCCTGGAATGATTGGTTCTGGGTTTCTTACTCCTTGGAGACCACATAGGCCATGAGGTCTACCACCCTGTTGCTGTAGCATCATTGTCATACCAGAAATGAGCTTCACAAAGTTGTCATTGGGAGCAACGCCAGCTCCATCATCAAGGGTGGAAGAGTGAGAGTTGCTGTTAAAGTTGCAGGAGTCAACCTGGTCCTCAGTGTAGCCCAGGATTTTTAGTGGTCCCTCGGATGCCTGTTTCGCCACCTTTGTGATGTCATCATACTTGGCAGGTTTCTCTAAGTGGCATGCCATATCCACAGTGGACACATCAGAGGTAGGAAGGCCATGCCAGTGAGCTTCCCATTCAGCTCTGGGATGGCCTTGCCCACAGCCTTGGAAGCACCAATGGATGCAGGGATGATGTTCTGGGATACCCCTCGGCCATCACACCACAGCTTTCCAGAGGGGCCATCCACAATCTTCTGAGTGACAGTGATAGCATGAACTGTGGTCATGAGCCCTTCTATGATGCCAAAATTGTCATGGATGAACATGGCCAGAGGGCTTAAGTAGTTGGTGGTACAAGATGCATTGTTGACAATTTTGGGTGAGTTGTCATATTTCTTGTAGTTCACACCCATCACAAATGTGCGGGCATCAGCTGAAGGGGTGGAGATGATAACCCTTTGGCTCCACCCTCAAGTGGGCCTGTGCCTTCTCTATGGTGATGAAGACATCAGTAGACTCCACAACATACTCAGCACCAGCATCACCCCATTTGATGTTAGCGGGATCTCACTCCTAGAAAATGGTTATGGGCTCATTGATGACAAGCTTTCTATTCTCAGCCTTGACTGTGCCATTGAATTTTCCATGGGTAGAGTCATACTGGAACATGTAGACTATGTAGCTGAGGTCAATGAAGGGGTCATTGATGGCAACAATCTCCACTTTGCCAGATACAGAGCAGAAGTCAGCCCTGGTAACCAGGTGCCCAATACAGCCAAATTCATTCACAACGACCTTCACCATCTTGTCTAAGGGATGAGCCTGGCACTCCATGAGAAGATGTCTCTGTAACAGGGAGGAGCAGAGAGCTCATTATGAACATTTTAATCCAGGTGGGAAAAAATCAAGGTGTGTGTGGTTCTTTGTGGGCTCCCTAAAGTCTTGAAGAAAATTAGTATAGAGATGATCAGTGAAGGGGAGGAAGGTAAAGGAAGGAAATGGTGACAAACTGGAGTTAATGAGATTGTTCTCAGACAATTAAGTGCCCTGCCCTGTCTTGCACTCAACTCTCCTCCCTATGGTATAAGATTTTATCTTTTAAACATATAAGTGAGCCATATCCACCATCCTATGATTCTGTTTTAATACCATAGGGTAAGGACCTGAAAACTTTTAGGGTCTTTAATTAACACGTGGAAAGCAAAGTGCATCCTAGGTTTGGGGAATTAAAATGATAGTTGATCTTTGTTTTACAGGTGGCTCTGGAGACCTCTCTGTATCTCTAGGCAGATGAAAAACCATAACCCTCTGTTCCCCCTTTGGCGAAGACTTACACAGAAAAGCTTGCCAGTGAAAAGTCTGTTTGTGGTGGTAATGTGCTTGCGCGAACATTTTGGGAAATACTTGCTTATTCCTCACAACAAATATTTGGCACAGCCACTAAGTCTGAAATAGTAAAACCAGCATGGAAGAGTTGGAGAGCCAAGCTGTAAATAGCACATTTCAATGCAGCACTGAGTTTAGAATTATAGGGAAAATGTAAGGAACACTTCTGTCCTTCCAATGCTTCCCAGAGAAGAGGTAGAAATACAGACTCATCAAGATAGTATGTAACTAAATACAAACATGTTGTGGAAAAGACACTCTTGTTTTAATCTCTGCTAAGAAAAGCATCTTTTCTTTATTAGTTACAAAGTTACTTCTCTAGTGGGATAATAGCAAGGCAAAACACCAATCCAGCAGTCGAGGGCTACAGCATCTCGTCTTTACTTAGACCCCTGTTTGAACTCCATCTTCTCCATTCATTAATTTCGTAACCTTGGGATGAGTTGGGGGTTGTTGTTGTTGTTGTTGTTGTTGTCATTTGTTTGTTTGTTTGTTTGTCCCCTGTGAGTAACCCATTCCAGATGAGGACAATGATATGATACAATCCACTCACTTCAAAGCTTCAGTAAACTGTGAATATCAACTTACCAATAGGAAATGGCTTTTTGTTTTAGTCTGGTTGTTACTTCTAGAAATGTTTGGAGGGAACACAGTTAAAGCCTTCATAATATTGTTTCTCCACATTGAAGCAACCCAGGGACTAGGAACACTTTTCTCCCTGTGCATTCAGAGCAAGCAAAGTAACTGGGCCACTTAGTTCAGAAAAGAGTTGGCTTTAGGAATAACTAACTAGTAAAGATGTATTCTAGACAATCCACTGATCTGCCATAAACTACTAGCTAATAGACTGGCAACTTGCTCAAAGGATCTACTTGAAGACCCTAGCCTTGATATATACTTATCCTATAGGCCTAATCTCATCTACTGACTCCATCTCTACCTTGCAATACCCACTCTGAAGTCACCAGCCTCTGCCCCACTCCCTCTCCAAATCCCCCCACTTTGAGACTCCACCGAAGTCTATTTATAACCTCCTCAAAGCAATCATACAACCTTAGCTCATCATGGACATGTGAGTTGTCTTAAATAGGCCTGCTGTTTGAGATATTCTATCTCTTTGGAAGACTTACTAATGCTCAGAATAAAAAAAGAGGGGGGGAGGATTCCCTTTGGTAAAAGTGTGTAGGATTTTTGTCACATTTCTGCTCTGGCTGGCTGGCTATATTGTGCTTACGTCCAACAGTGAGAGGTCCTCCAGCTGCTAATGATGTTTTACTCCTAGAGACTCAGCCTCCCCATCAGCCTTTGCATTCAAGCCCCTTCTTGGGTGTAAAACTATTCTATTCTGCTTCCTCTTATAAACTATTCTTGCCTCTTTATGGGGCTTGAGGAACCACTGAGGAGTCTTCCACGACACTGTAGTATGAGTGAGAAGCACCATTAAAATACAAATCATATGTTAAGTAACTGGTCGTTTTCATTCGTCCTCTTACAAGTAATACACTGTGTGGTTAACATCACTGTTTAATAAGAATGGTAATATCATGCTATTGTATACTGTACTGTTTTTAAATGCACAAGAAAGCTTAACAAAGATACTACTTTATGTTTTCATTTTTGCAGTGCTAGGGATTAAGTTTAGGGTCTTACACTTGGTAGGTAAGCACTTTACGTCAGAGCTGCACCCAAGCCTGCATTTATATGCAAAAAAAGAGCTACCAATTGTGAATTTATTAAATGACAAACTAATATAATTTATTATCACATCTTTCAGACTTCTAATCAAGGCCAATAAGGACATTTTTGGTTGCTGTTGCCTTTTTATGTTTCTAAATTCAGTGCCTTAAAAGAAAATTCTTAACTACTGATCTGGTTAGATACCATCTAAGGTGTGAAGTCTGCATGTGCCAGCATGAATGGGGGTTATTTCTCTTAACACTTTCAATGACACATCTTAAAGACCATAGCCATACTGGGAGGGATACAAAGGGAAGAGAAAAATATATTTATAGCATATGACCATTAATGAAAAAAATGTAATGAGGAGCCAACAGCACACTACACTAGCAGGACACAGTTTACATTAGATCATAAGAACGAATATCAAAAATACAGGCAACAGTTTTGAAAAAACCAACCAGCAGTAAAAAATTCATTTATAATACAAACCAGATACTCCACAATAATTTGTGGTTTATTTAATTCTTACCGTTCATCCCTTATTCTTTTGAATGAGCTGAAGGAAGGCACCCGAGTAACTACCTCAGCTGGTTTTGATTTTGACTGTGAGTTTCTAGCAAGATGAAAACTCTAGTCTATATAACAAAAAGAGATGGGATGTCCTGTTTTAGAAATTTAGATTCCCTCTCAATATAACTATACAGTAAAAAGAAATGCATTACAATAACTTTCTATATTTCTGAATTATTTTATTATTTGGGAGCAAACAATAATCGCATAGAGATTCCAGGTAGAGGATGACTATTCTGGCATTTGTATGTGCAGCAGTGGACACTCACAGAAAATCATTGTCATAACAAAACCAGCTGCATGTAATAGAAAGTAAATGATTTACAAGGTTACTATGAGAAACTACTTTATTTTGTATTATCATAAAAAGAACAGAACTGAATATTTGCATGACAAACGGAAGAATCCAGAAATTCCAAATGCAGGTTGGCTTTAAAAAATTTTTTTAAATGGATACTAAGGCTGGAAGGTGATTAAAAAAAGAAAGTTCACTTCACTGGAGAACATTAACATTTAGAATTTGTAAAGTTAACATTTGTCCAAGAGTTGAACAGAGGAAACCTACTAGCAGGAATCTAGATACTTGGAATAAAGCTTGTTTCTGCTGTAAACTTCAATGGTGTTGAGAACGTACCATAGTCTGAACTCTATTTCACTTAAGAAGAGATGGGGAGTGCATTTTTGTTCCTAAATGAAGCTTGACCCTGAAATTTGAACCACACCAAAAGCCTTAGAAGTCTGTGTTTTAATGTGTTTTATATATTTATCAATCAAAGCATCTGCCTGCCAACAGTGCAGCAGAAGAATCAGCTGTCCTCTCCATCCCAGCTCTGCTGGGAAGCCATGCCTCTGCTCAGAGTCCCCGTTCCACCCAGACAGAGAGAGCTGCAGGTCACAGCATCAGGACTATTAGGATGGCCCACCCCAGGAAAGAGAGCTGGGTTCATGAAACTCCCGCTCAGTCGTGGGTGAAAGCTGAAAGCCAAAAGTCAATGCTGAGGGAGTCCTGGCAGGTCTGATGACTGTCAAGATGAGGCACAGGTCGGAAACAGCAGAGAGCTGTGAGGCAGTGGAGGTCCCAGGTGAAGGACAGAGGTGAACCTGGGCCTCATTGATAGTCATCTGTGCAGCCGTGAGATCTTGCTGCTGAGATCCCCACACTCAAGCTCAAGTCTCCAAAATGTGTAGCCCAGAATTTGCAATTTGGTTTAAGCAACCATGAAATTTCTCATGTCTAATTTTACTCCACTTATATCAATACAATAAAGCCATTCTAAACAAATTAGTTATCTGGTTCCTGCAGCTCAAAAACCTCTAATTATATACATATGTGTTAATTATACATAGCCTATACAAAACATAACAATAGATTATGTAATTATATATGATACATTCACGAATTATGACATAGTAGCATGCTATGGAATATTTAATATTTATAAAATTGTATGATAGAGTGAATGTGTAGAAATTACATATAGTATGTATGTTTTATATTATACACTGTTTATAAAATAAGAGGCATAAAATAAGGGGTTCTCACATAAGTAACTAGATCAGAGAAGGGTCCCAGAACACAAACTTCCATTACTGAAAGGCAGAATCAAAGTCTCTTGTACAAGTTGTCAGTCTCAGGTTCTCTTTACTCTTCATGTTTTCTCAGAAATGCAGCAAATTCAAAATTTTAATCCAAGGAGTTTAAAGTGAGGGCACTGGTTGAACAGAGAATACATTTCAAGTGTAACTGAAAACTCACACAAATGAGTACAGCAAAGCAACCTTTGGTTTCTGTCTTCTTTTGCTTTGTACTGTTGTAACACTAAACAGCCACACACCAGATATCACACCAGAGAGGACCATCACTCTGAACCTTGGTCTTCGGTGGTGCCTTCGGTTTGCGAATATAAACGCCAATTTTATCAACTGATGGAAAGTATCAAGTGAGGATGATTGGCTCAGACCAGGTGAAGACCAAACGTTGGTGATGGTGATAGGTAGATGCAGGGTGAAAACCGAAGGTGGATTGGAGATGATCAAGAGGGAATGGGGAAGCAGCAAGCACGGACAAGCCTGTCAGAAACATTTGCTCTTAAGAGAATTAGCTACAAAGGAAGAGGACACATGTTAGCAAGTGTGCGTGCATGCGTGTGCGTACAAAACGTCAGAAAACAATGTGGTTTCCCAAGTGATGTTCTTTCTTCTTTCTTTTCTTCTTAGACAGTTTCACACTGCTCTGGGACTTGCCAAGGAAGACAGGGTAGGCGGCCAGGAATCCCTAAGGTTCCACATGGACCGGACTCTTCCTCTCTAGTACTGGAATCACAGGTGGCTGCCACCATGTCTCGCTTCTTTTCTTTGCTTAATGTGGCCTCTGGGACTGAACACAGAGCTTCATGTTTGCAAGCTTTTTACTGACGGCTCTCTTTGTCTCTCTCTTTCTCCCTCTCACTCTGTCTCTCTGCCTTCCTGTCTGTCTCTGTCCCCCCCCCCTTTTTTTAAATAAATAAGTGAACATAAGTACTGGAGACAATTTGTATCGATGAGATTGACCCAGTGGAGAAATAAACCCTTGAAGATGTGGTAAAGAGAAAGGATAGCTGCTGTTAGTTGCCAACGGCTGAAGGGAGGGAGGGAGGGAAGAATGAGACCCACAGTCCATGTGTGTGAACTGTCCTCTGAACACAGTTCTGTAGCCACCAGAATGAGAGAGGAGAGGCAAGGAGAGTGCTGAGGTTCCCTCAGGAAATGGTTGGCTATCACCAGAACTCAGAGGTTGTGTTAATTTTGTGAGGGTCCTTGTCCAAACATGACTTCTCACCACAGCTGCAGTCCAGAAAGAGACTAGATATTTTCCTGTTATGCTGGTAGAATTCCACTCAGTTCCACGCAGTTAATTCACTAATGTTATCACTTTGGGTTGTAACATTTAGTTTTAATCTGCGACCAGGAAAAGATAGGACATGAGACCACTTTACGACAATGCAGAAAAGCCCCAGAATCCCCTGGGCTCTGGCCTTCACTCTACTTCCCTCATAATGTGATATCTCCTATCCAGGGATATGAGCTCAGGTCACACACTCGGGTGCTAGGTATGAAATATGTAGCTGTTGTCCTACTATGTGCCAACATAATTTCTATCTTGATCCCATTTCTTCTTCCTGTCGAGACCTATCATATTAGGGTACATCTAAACATTTAGGATTTAAGTCATAAATAGTAATACAAATGGTATTTAAGTTTCCTCCTCCTTATCCTCTGTGGAACAAAAGCTAAGGTTCATGTCTGGGCTGAGGCTGAGGGCCCAGGGAAAAGCCCAAACAATGCTATCCCCATTATTATCCTGATAAAGTCACGGATAAAAAAATAATCCCATCATAGTCAGTCTTTGCTCTTTGATTTGTACCTGGTGAATCTTTCAGACCCCAGCCTCAAGGATCCTTTATGCCAACCTGTGGGGGTCCTTGCAAGTGTCATGACCAGCAGGGAAATAATCCACAAAGAGGCAAGAAGAAAAACTTGGTTTTTCTTAGTCAGTGCTCCACCAGACTTGGGAGTCTGATGCCAGAGGCTTACTGCCAGCACATTTAAACACACTACAACTTGGGAAATAGTTTCCTAGTGCAGTGCAATCCCCAGTGCACAAAGAGGTGTAACAACATTGAAACTCGGCTTGGAGCACATGTCACCTCTTCCAAGAAGATGGGTTCTAGAAATAGGCTGCCTGTGTTGGCTAAAGGGCCCAGGGAAGGGTCTGACATGTATCATACAGGTAACACAGAAGTTTTTCATGCTATTAGCCACCCTAGCCCTGGTTGTGGCAGCTTTGGGGGGACCCTCGATATACAGATAACAAAAGGCTCATTTAGATTACAAATAGCCACCTCGAGTCCTGGTTGTGGCAGCTTGATATGGCTATACAGATGTTTCAGGTCACCAAGCCTTAACCACCTTCAATATCCAGCCTTCTGGTAGGAGGCTGAGCAGGATGCCTCAGACCTCTGTCGGAGCCCCACTTCCCTTTAACCTGATACTTTGTTACTACTGTGCTGCTTTCAGAGAACACAGGACAGTCTTGATTCACTTTCAAGGCCCCTTCTGAATAGCAAGATAGAATGAGCTTCTGCATTTTGATGACTATGTTTATCTGGAGTGTCATTGTCAGTTTGCCTATTCTTTGTGGGAATTTTATCTAGTTATTTTGATCTTATTTGTCAGTCTATTCTTTACCCTGCAGGAATTAATCTTTGTCTAACCTGCCTATTTTATCCATTGCATTCTCTGCCCCATCCCCTTTTTAAAGGCTGGATCTTACATTGAAGTCCAGGCTGGCCTTGAACTCACGGTTCAGTTAAGCACAAGCTGAACTCAGCATGTTTGCAGTCTTTTTGCCTTGGCCTTCACATTATTTACTGCATATCCTCTCGCCATTACCTCTTTCTTAATATCTACTTTAAAAACGGGAAAGTAGGAACTGACTCTTTTGTCCACACCAGCTTTCCGTATCCTTTCCTTTTCTGAAGCTCTAAGCATAGCTCACCTTGCACTTGCCTGAAACCAGAAGGTCATGAGAGACTGCCAATTACTAGGAATGAGAAAGGTATAAATGTCATAAGCTGTTATCAAGTCATTATCAACCTTATAACCGCATGAGCTTGTTAAGGGATGTGTTTCCAAGAAGCCACTGGGTTTGCCCTCCCAGAATAAATTTAAATTTAGCCTCGTTTTATAGTGTTTTCTTTGGTTTCGCAACAGACATCAATTTCAGCTCATCACAGGGATTTATCTTCATATCCACTGAAATTTTTTCTTCTGCGAGTGCCTTTCCTTATAAAATTGAGTGGGCTTTGATATAGTTTGAATGATGGTAAACTGGAATTTTCTTGCTTTTAAATCTGTTCAACTCGTATCATTTTAAGCAAACATTGATGCTTGAAGAGAAATGTGTGAATACTAATGCATACATACCTAATAGATACAAACCTGAACCATGATAAAATTTCATAGTTAATAAATTCTTTTTGTTTATAAAAGACTTTTCCATCCGGCACTATTCTCAGCCCTGTAACAAATGTTTAATGCTGATTGAGGCTGTGGATCAGCTTTAATCTCCTGAATGAAAACCCAACAGTTTTCTGCAAAAGACAGTCGGTTAGCATTTCATCTTTTTGTCATGGAAGCAGAAATGGTTAGTGGAGGCCTGGATGGTTCTTTTTCCACAGATAATGTCCATTAATACTCTCAGTCTCTCTGCCATTTATGGATGTCAAACGCCATTGATTGCTGCTTTCTGAAGAATGCCATGGGTTGCAAATCAGTCACTTATCTTTTTCTCTGTGCTCCCACTACAGCTCACACTAAAGCAGAGTTAGGCCCTGGCATCACATCAAGGATGCTCAGGTAATGTTTACAGCCAATTGAGGTATAAGAGTTGTTGAAAAGATGTGGAGAGCCTGCTTTCCAAGTGTCCTGTTACATCTTGAAATGAACAACACTGAAGACAATCTCGTGCTTAATCTTGGCTATCCAGACAGCTATGATCCTTCTGATTGCTACAAAATGACTGTCATTGAAGTTTTCAATGGTCCTCTTCTATATTATAACTAGTAGGTGCTTCAGAGGTGACCTGACTCAGTCAGAATGTGCACAAAGATAAGCTCATGCCCCTAAGCTAAAATACATTTCCAAATATTCAGACGGAGTAGGTCACTGTTCAGCTCAGTTGAAAATTGCTTCAGAAGAGATGGTTTAAAATCTGGCTGTGGGACAAGATAAGTTTGACCTATCACTCAAAATAGCATCTCCCCATCCCTGGCTTTTTATAAAAATCATAAAATACAAGAAATAAGATGAAATACAACAAATACATTTAAAGAATCAGTAAGTAGAAATGCAGACACAATCTATAGGGGGAGAAACAAAGCCATCATATATTTTTGAGAGTGGCCTGGAAGTCAGATGCTCTTCAGATTAACCCAGAATCCAGAAATGCTATACATTCCAAGCCAAACCAATCATTAAAACTCTTAAAATATATTTTTTACAAAGCACAAGGACAGATAAACTAATCTTTACAAATTTTAGTGTGTGTGTGCATACACACGAGTGCACACGTGTGTGTGTGTGTGTGTGTGTGTGTGTGTGTGTGTGTGTGTACACTTGTGTGCAGTACATGTGGAGGCCAGAGGATGACTTTATGAAGTCGGCTGTCTCCTGTCACCTTTAGTGGGACCCAAGGATTGAACTCAGGTTATCCAGGTAGCTAAGCTGCTACTTTATTCACTGAGCCACCCTGCCAGCAAGGATAAGGGGTTAAAGTTACTTTGATAATAATCACCTAGTAATTACGAGGATTCCAATCATTATTGACCTCTGTGTAAACCACGTGAGAGATAACAATTGGGAGACTGAACATGCTAAGATGGTCATGACAAGGCAGCTGAGACTGGAAGAGAGAGAACTAAGAATTCACTGTTTTTCACGAACAACAATTCTTACTTTTCAGCTCTTGAGGCTTACGTGGATGACGGTTTACCAGGTCCACAGTTTGTAGGTTTGTAGAACAAGGAGTGACTCAGGTCTTCTGTTATTTGTCCTACGGGCTTTTCTAATTGCCAGTCACAAAATTCATTATTATTGGAGAAGAGGTATTAGGGACAAGTGTGGTGGGAAGGTAGCAAAGGTATCTGTCCATGAGACAGATGATTGAATCCATTCCCCGGGACCCATGTGGCAGACCGAGAGAATCAGCTCCTCTGAGTTTTCCTCTGACCTCCACTTGTGTGCTGCGGTATTTTTCCCCATCCGGTAACTAACTAAATAACTAAATGAATGTATGGTCGAGAAAAGAGGTATTACTACAAAAAAAATTCTCTGTGCATGCTCATAAGGAGACAATTTGTACATCTACAAACCATTGTTTATGATAGCTGAAAATTGGAAACAATTTAAATGTTCCTTGGAAGGACAAAAGATCAAATGGGGTTTATTCATCTTATCCAATACTATATAGCAGTTGTCATAAATGCATTCCTGTTATATGAATTCATATGCATCTACTTGGTTGAGGGAACAAAGGTTGTCTGACATAATATTATGAGACCATAAACAAGAAATGGAAAATCTTTTACATGAAACGTCCTTATGTGCAAATGTGTGCTCTGCCCCACAAATTCTTACCCTCCCTATCATCTTTTCATAGTTCAAAGAAGCTGCCGATAACAGAAGTTATACTGTTGGCTACAAGAGAACAGTTCAAGGCTTTTCGAGACACTTGCCCTATGTGTAATTTCTTCCAAATCTTGAGCTGTTGGTGTCAATTTCCTCAAGCAGGGCCAATTAATTAGAGTTACATTTGCTTCCTTTCTCTGATCATTAATTGCTTTCATTTGGGGGAGAGAATACACAGGACATCTTGAAATATATATATATATTCACACACACACATCTATTCATCCCTTCCAAATTAGGGGTCTATCATTAATAAATTACATAAAAAGGAAATCTGCTTTAGTGTATTTTCTGTACCCAATTAGGTAATTAAAATGAAATTTTCTTCTTCGTGCTCCAGTTGGACTAGTTGGAACCAGGACTGGGAGGAGATGCCCTGGTGTTTGTTAGGACAGACTCTGGTTTTACAGATGGCTCAAAGAAGGCAATTTCCTTCCTAAAGATACATAGCCAGCAATATGCAAACATGGAATTCAGACCCAGGTTTCTGGCTCAGGCTTTGCACACTACATAGCATATTGCTTCTCGTGTATCACAGACTGAGACCTCACAGCTCCACAAGAGTGATTAATCAACCCAGTGATGAAAATGAAACAAAACAACCTCTCAAATCCTTGACACTAGTCCTTGCTATTAGACTTCAATGTGCCAAATCATTTTTTACTTAAAGTGTGTGTGTAGAGTGTGTGTTTGTATGTGCATATGTGTATAGTGCACGTGTGTGTGTGTGTGTGTGTGTGTGCATGTGCAGTAAGGGTCTGTATCTGAAGTTTAAAGGTTTTAGTAATACCATGGAAAAGGTTTTTGCTTCTCTTCAGCTTCTCCATCTCCATCTGGAAAACAACACACCACCCATTACGTAATGCATGTTGAAGCATTAACATGCTGGACCCAATGAGTTATTTAAATACTCAGAGTTCACAAATGTCCTGCAGGAGATTCACAAGATGTGATCTTAGAGATGTGGATGTTCAACTGGAAAACCTTCCAATGTGCTAGAAATGATCTCCCTTGTACAGTACCTGCTGTTTTCATCCGAGGGATCTGGGGAACTGTGTGTGTGGAGGATAATGGTGACCACTTTAACTTTCTGGTCCATTTTTTCTCACTGTAGCAAGTGCTTGCAGTATAAAATTAGAATTCTCAACATTTTCATTCTATAAAATATGTCTGTTCTTTAACCCTATGCCTTGTTCTGGACATACCATTACTGATACCAAAAAAAGAACTTTAAAAATAAGTAGCTGTCTTCAATTTTGGGGTTGTCTGTACTCACTCATATGATCTTTCTAACTTTAAAAATAACTATACATACACTTGAAAAGTAGTAAAAAATAATTTTTAAAACTTGCAAAAAAAAAAAAAAAAAAAAAAACCCAAACCACTTTAGTAGAGCACTTTGATCTTGGGTCTTATATAAATATTATTTTTTCAGATGAGCCAACCATTTTCTTGGCTTAGCTAACATGCCTTTATACTCTGAATGTAGTGATGCAGTAAAAACGATCACTCTAGGAAATTACTTCTTTTTTATAATGCAATTCAAGACTTTCTTCAGTCCTTATGGTTTGTGTGTTCATTTGCTTCCCATGCGCAAAAAGATGCTGTTTTCTTTCTCTGACTTAAAACTATTATGTCATGATTTCCTATCTTGCTACACAGTAATATTAAACGATTTTGGCTCTAGCTAGGTTTTGAGAAAACTACACTTTAGGTGTGATGTAAGAGAGGAGAGCAATCTCGGTTGTCAGCTCTTGCATTTAGAGCATTTTCTGTGTTGTGTTGGAGCCTGATGCTCTGCAGTGGACTGCTGCAGCCACCTAGAAATGGCTGTGTTTCAACAATGAGTGAAATGATACTTGTAAACAAGTTTACAACCATTAATAAAACTTACCAAACACTGTAAGCTTTTTAAAAACACAATCCATTATTATAATTGCCTATTGTTTAATTACAACCTTTAATAGATACGTGAAACCTTTGAAATGCATTTTATAAAACTGCTTAAATTGGATTTCGAAACACTTGTTTTGTTTTCCTGCAAGTTTCAGGTGTCAAATTATTTCTCTCTAGAAATGCTGGTGAAATTCCACCACTGAGTGCTCCAATCCCTGAAAATGTTTTTCTTTAAAGATGACAACTGCTCACTCTGGGATCCAGATGCTATGAATGCAGTGTGATGATTTTGTTCTGATTTGTACACATGGTCTTTTCAAACACTGTCTCCCAGGGATGAAAACCCAGCTTGTATAACACAAGTTTTAAAACTTGCCCGAAAATAATAAACACAATACCTTATGGTTCACGGCCATTTTAAGTTGGATAAAATACATTCCTATCTATCATATTTATCCTCAGAATTAGTCCCGTATAGGGAGAAAAACATTTAGTCAACAGATTGGTTAGCATGTCTGCTTAATGCTTAGTTCTCGAAAGTCCTTCAGGGATGTCTAATCTTTTGACATTGCTTCAAGAGCTGTCATCTGTCTACAAAGTTCTCCCTGAAGAAAAGCACAATGCAGTTAAATATTCTCATAACATTTATGTTTGTCCCCATTCATAGCTATCGTTGGCCGCAGGTTGGACATGCTGCCAGGTAGTCCAAAGAACTTTAGAATTTCCTAGGAAGATATGGACAGAAATAAAGTCAACAAGAGGTATTATGCATCTCTGGAGACTGAAAAGTAGGGCAGGAAGGGGAGACATGGAACTAGTGTCCTCTCTAGCCATGAGGTTGGGATTTTGTTTCCTAAGCACTTGACAGTGAGCTCTCAGGGAATGCTTTTGACTTGGATGCCATCCACACAAGGTAGGGAGAGAAAAATGACAAAATAGTCCCATAAAATTATGGCGGCAGGCACGGGGGCCAGAATCAGGTCTCTGATGACATCCCAAAGCTTTGGAAATCTATCTGCATCCTTCTCTTCTGGTCTGTGCTCAGGAGGTCCCTTTAATCAGTTGAAGGTTTACTCTTCAAGACTTGGAGAATGGTTGAAGCCTGGATTGCCACTCAAGAAGAGCTATGTGCTCTACCACCATTTAAGGACACCAGCGTCCAGCCAGGACTGAATACACAGCTGGGATAGATCCTAACTTCCAAGATAGAAACCGGTTCTCTTCCAAGTGCGGGCGGTGAACAGGACCCAGTGCTGCCTCCCAGAATCCCTTGTCTGCCTCTGCAGGCTCGCAGGTCCCCAGAACGCAGCAACCGCTAGGCTGGAGCCTCAGCACCCACAGTCCGGCGCGCGCACCCCAGCCTTCGCGTGCCGTACCGCGCGCCCCGTCGTCACGGCAACCAGGGAGGCGCTGACCCCCCCCCAACCCCGCCCGGCCCCGCCCCTCGCGCAGCCCCGCTCAACATGGAGACCGCCAACCCGGAAGTGGCGCGTCCGCCGTGCGCCGGGCGCTAGGAGCCGCGGGTGGGTCGCTGGCCAGGCCTCGCCCGGTGCCGCCGCCTGGTCTCAGTTTGTCGTCCGCTCCCCGCGTCCCTCCGGCGCCCGTCCCGGACTGCCGCTTTCGCTCCGCTCGCCCAGGCCTGCGCCACTCTCGGGGAGGAGCCGAGGCGCCGCAAGGCCGCGCGGGCGGAGGGAGCCAGGCCCCGCGGCCGCCGACGGTTCGTATCAGCCGGGTCGGAGGTGGAGCCGGGCTGCGCGAGGCGGAGGCCGGGCCATAGGGCCGGAGGCCCCGGGACGGCGGCGACGCGAGGCGCGGGGCTGCGAGCGGAGGCCCGGACGGCGCGGAGGTGATGTGGGCCCCTGTGCTTCTACGGAAGAAAGGGACCCCCGCAGCGGCGGCGGCCATCCCGCTGGTCCTCTTGAAATCAGCCCTTAGGGACCTCGGGGCAGTCCTGACTCCCAGGCTCACTGAAGTGCCCTTAAGGATGCAGTGATCAGGGTACCGGGCTCTCCCCGCGGGAGGGGCGCTGCCTGCGCTGCTTCTGAACTCTGCGCAGAGAAAAACAAAAAACAAACAAACAAACAAACAAAAACAAAGCCGAAAAAAAAAAACAAACCAAACAAAACCCCCAGAATGATGCTGTCTGAGCAAGCCCAAAAGTGGTTTCCAACCCACGTGCAGGTCACAGTGCTCCAAGCTAAAGATCTGAAGCCAAAAGGCAAAAGTGGCACCAATGACACATACACCATAATTCAGTTGGGCAAAGAGAAGTATTCTACATCTGTTGCAGAGAAAACCCTGGAGCCAGTCTGGAAGGAGGAGGCCTCTTTTGAGCTGCCTGGGTTGCTCATGCAGGGTAATCCGGAGAAATACATTCTTTTTCTTATAGTGATGCACAGGTCCCTGGTGGGACTGGATAAGTTTTTAGGGCAGGTGGCAATCAATCTCAATGACATCTTTGAGGACAAACAAAGAAGGAAAACAGAGTAAGTTACATAATTTATTTTGGATTTTGGGTACTTGAAGATATATGGATTTGCCGTTCTTTTAAGTACTTCTCTTTGCATGACTTTGACGTGAAAATAACCTTTGCTCTTTTTTTTTTTTTTTTTATTTTAATGGAGTGATTAGCGAACTGTTTTGTCCCCCTCAGTTTGTGGTGTGAGGTAAAAGGAGTTCTCAAACAGTGGAATATTTTGCACCGGTTTTTAATACTTTTTATAAGAGGCCTAGAGCATGAGCTGGAAAATCAGCAGATTAAATATATGTGTACCATTAGGTCTATGTTTGTTGAGCACTGGTAAAAGGTAAATTACTAATAAAGACTGTCAAAGGATAAGTTACTAATATTAGAACCCCGTGTTTCAGCATTGGAAACAGTTGGCCTTCATTTTTGCACCACTAGTTTTCAGGGTCAGTACTTCTTGACAGGGAGAAAGTTGTTAAAAGTTTTGGAAGTCTGCACAGACATTTTTCCTTTGAATTTGCAGTATAGTGGAGCTATTGTTTACTGAAGAATCAGTTCAGTAAAGCTGTTGTGTTTAGACGGGATTGACTGGTCTAAGATTGGAGACAGTGATTATAGTCTGGTGATGCAGTGATTTAATGACTTCTTTGATGAAAACATGGCTTTCGAAACGAAACTTTGAAGCCTAAGTTAGATATACTTAATTTAAGAAATCAAAATGCAAATCAACACTAGAATGTTATGTTCTAAGTCGAAACAAGTAGCATGTTTGGAAAGTCAGGTCCTTTACCTGACACACGTGTACATGCGTAGCTTATAACAGGCCTGGAGGGTTATTGAGGTGGCTGGGCTCATCAGAGGACGTCACTTCTCCCAAGTAGCTTTATAAAAAAAGAACAAAACTCAGTCCTGATGGATGTTTACCTACGTACACTTTAGAGCACTATTTTTACGATGACAATTTTAAGTCCATATTAATTTCTTATAAGTATAATCTTTTCTCTGTTGTTTTCCCTTGTAAAACCTGCCAGCAAACTTCATTTAATAGGAATTGTTTTTGTTTTGTTTTGAATAAAGTCTTTATCTGAGATTTAGTGTATGCAAAGTAAAATACAAGAAATGCAAGAAGAAAAAAATAGGTAAATATTCAATGAGGAGTTGGGGAGAAAAAGTTTAAATTGTATATTTAATGATTTTTAAATTTCCTGATATTTAACAAATAGCATGTTCTTTCTTCTGAGGGGTTCTTCATCAGATTTAAAATGAAAAATTAATAATAACCAAATAAGTTGCCCCAAATTGTCACTTTGAAGTGATTTAGTGTATACCATTTAAAGTGTTTCAACTGTGAGCTTCTGAGCATCTACAGTTTCAAATCTCACTGTGCTTTAAACATACTTTTAATATTAATGGTGAAATACTGCAGACCACTCGGATGTAAATTCCCAAATTTAAGTAGGCCCAAGTGTAGATCCAAAGACCCTGAGAACGAAGTAGCCTTTTAAAAATCTTGTTTTATTTCCGTCTTTGGCAGCTTTGCCGTAACTATAAACTAGACCATGAACAATACTCTAACAGTGTATTCTGTCTATAAAATCAAGGACAGCTTTTGGAAGGGAGATGCTTTGAAATGCTATCAACAGGGCTTGTGATGTTACTGCGTACAAAGAGATTTTCAGATGTTATTAAACCCTCACTGCTTTGTGCTGGTGAGTAAATGGGAACTGTGTATTTGATGAGGTATCTTTATTGGTAATATTTCTAGATTTTTAATATATTTAATAGCTTCCTTTTCCAGCCCAGCTGCACATGTGGCACACTAAAAGACAGACTAGAGCCACCAGTGTATTAAAAGAAAGGTATTTAATATTCTGCGCATTGCTAGCCCTTGTCAGCATATCCCCAAGTGCTTTTCTGGAAAAGTGGAATGAGTGATGAAGGCTCCCAGCTGATTGAGACGTCCCACGAAACTGCTGGGTGTGACACTCGTACTTTCTGACAGTGAAAACGACAAGTGTTTACATCTTGTCTTCAAGTGTGTCATGAGAGGCAAAAAGTATTATGCTTAAAACTATCATTTTAACCTATTTTCTACTTTGAATATATGTGTGTGTGTATATATGTATATATTATTTTATTGTTTCTTTTTAAAGGAGAGGGGATGGGGAGGCCCCAAGCCAAATCCTTTGAGCAGAAAGAGAACCTCTGCCTTTGCCCTCTTTAATAGATGTCTGGGTTGGTTCTGGCTTGAGATTTAAGGAAATAACACAGTGTTTAATAATAGAATGGGAAAATCATTGATGCTGTTATGTAATATCCATCGATTTTTAACAACCCAAGTAAGTGATGTTCTTTTCTTTCAGTGCTCTCAAAAGTTAATAATAGAGAATCTAGAGTTAGACGAGACTGGCACATATGTAGATATGTGTGCGTGCGCGTGTGCACGCGCCCTCATGTTCGAGTGCCTGCTTTGCACCTGCCTTCTGGCCTCTAGCCTCCTTATTGCCAGGCTTGTCCCATTTGTGACCACACAACACCGATTGCTTGGGAATCACTCCCACATGTGTGGCAGTGGACATGGACCTGTGCCCGCTGAAAATTGAACAGAAGCCATACACCATTTCAGCCCAGCACTCCAGAGTGGAAAAGAATCGGCATTGATCCAGCTACTCCCAAGTGCTGTGTCTTCATTTGTCCCTTTGAAGCCTGGGAAAACAAACAGGATTTCAGGATTCTTGAAGTTCTCATTAAGATCGGTTTCAAACAGAACAGCTGAAGTTACCTGTCAGGCTACCCTATAAATCAGCTTGTTTATCAGAGTTCTCTTGCAGGAGTTTTAGTTATTATTGTTTTGTTTTTATGGGGGAGGGTAGGAAATTAATATTTTTTTTACACTTGGATTCAAATATATTGTTGCTTTATTCTTTGAAGCTTTCGTAGATGTTTAGAGTTTCTTACTAAAACTAAAATGCTATAAAGCACTTATGTTTGGAGCTGAATCTTGTTGATTTTATGAAGATGGTTTAGAAATAAAAAAGTGAATTTTTAGTGTAAAGCCATCTGTCCTCAAGGAGCTCCCTCCCTCTGTCCCTCCATCCCTCCGCCTCTCTCTCTCTCTCTCTCTCTCTCTCTCTCTCTCTCTCTCTCTCTCTCTATCTCTCTCTCTCCCCCTCTCTCTCCCTCTCTCTCTCTCTCTCCCCCCCCCCCCCGGAAGGAGAGAGGAGTGTGAACATCCCTTTCTACCCTGGTACTTTCTGGTTAAATACAGAGTTCTCTTCTGTGTGGCAGCCATGTGGCTAACCTTATTAACACATGGGCTTCATAAGTAAGGACGAGTTTGTATTTTCCTGCAGATGTTTTTCATCAGCTTTAGATGTTTTCCTCATTGGCTTCCATCTGACTTGGGGAAATGGCTTGTCCTTCTCCTTGTCTCAGTTTCTCCATCACCAAAGTAAGAGTGTTGATATAAATAATTCATGTGTTCTTATTTCAAATACTGAATTTTGACCATACTCACCCCTTCCATTTTGGGGACCATGGATGTATTTTTCTCAAATGGGCTTTTATCAAGTTGTTAGAAACTCTGCATTCACTTTTTTGTTGTTGTTGCTTGTGTGTATGAGTGTGTGTGTGTGCACACATTTGCACAAAGAGCGTTTTCTCATTTTTCATATAGCATGAGATTTTTGAGTATTTCTCTGGTGTTACCCATCAGAAGTGTCTCTCAGGCCAATGAAATGGCTCTGTTTTTCAAAAACCCTAAGTTGATTCTGGGGTCTGTAGCTTTGTGTCATTGGAGGTGTTCTGAGAGTTCATGTTTGTATTGTTTGGTGTTATCACAGTTCATCGCTGTCATTTCTTACTCCTAATCCCGGTGAGATGTTATCATTGTATATTTTTTTTCTTAGTGTAGGATCGTAAAATATGCATTCTCTCATAAAATATTCTATTGTAAGAAAATGCTTGTTAAGGCATTAGTATGATATGTCTTAATTGATTGAATCATTTCAGTTTATCAGGGAAACGTGGCACCATCATAGAGCTGATATAGATTATCCTGTCCTTCTTGTCCTTCTTGTATGCCCATTGTTGGCTTGATGTATAAAACTCCAGCCATCTTTTAACTATCCTGTTGACAAACAACAACAACAAAAAGAAGTGACATAAAATCTGGTCAGAGTTGCTTTGCAGCTAAGATAACTCTGCACTGTACTAGATCTGGATTTAAACAACAACATGTCTCCATAACGGGGCTCAGACCCCATTACTAAATGACATGAAAACATCGTCGCTGCTTCGGGTTTGGGTTGTTTGCCCTATAGAGTGACGGACCACCTGTGACTCCATCAAGTGGAGAATTTCTTGTGTATAAAATACCGTAAGTGACATTAAGACAAGCCCTGCTTCGTATGTAGTTCACTTAAGGATTGGCAGCATGATTCAAGAAGAGCTTGGGAGCTGGTCTGGCTTTGTCTGTAGCATCTTTTCATTTTACAGCCAACAGTGTCACAGGGTTTATTGCTTATCACTTCTTACATTTTATTCGTTTTACATATTTTATTCAAAAAAGGGTTAGATTCATTTTATATAAATATAAGTAATGACACTTACTTTACAAACTATATTCTACCTCATTAATAAAATTAATAATAAAATTCGTTTACTACTTATATAAATTATATTTTGGGATAGGGACTAAGTATTTTATTTAAATGTAATCATTATTTGTCATTTTATGGTACTCAGAAATAATTAGATGTGATGAATTATTTTCAAAGTTTCTGGCTCAGTGTCTTTGAATGTTAAGCATGTCCTAAGGCCATTAGTAACACTTGTCCCATATGAAAATATAATTAGCTATTGTTGATAAGAACTTTTGATGATGATTTTTGAATTATGAGGGGAAAGTTTATCTAAAATGCTTTCCATAGTGCCCAAGACTCACTCCTGTGGTGTGTGTCACTCTGTAGAAACTAGACCATTTGTTTGCTTGGTTTGTTTTCTTTGTAAACCGTGAGTAAAATGAGAAACCTGTAGCTACTGGTTTTCATTGAGTTTGCAGACAGATATGTGGCCACTTTACTTAAGTGTCGCCTGGATACAGCAGTGCTGCCACCATTGTTTGTTACAGCTCCTTTTCTTCTCTTCAAGGTGGTTCAGATTAGAGTCCAAACAAGGAAAAAGAATAAAAAACAGAGGTGAGATAAAGGTCAATATTCAATTCATGAGGAACAACATGACAGCAAGCATGTTTGACTTGTCAATGAAGGACAAGACGAGATCACCTTTTGCAAAATTAAAAGATAAGATGAAAGGGAGGAAAAGCGACGGGGTGTTTTCTGATACATCCTCTGCCATCATTCCAAGCACTCACATGCCTGATGCCAATCCTGAGTTTTCAAGTGGCGAAATGCAGATGAAATCCAAACCAAAAAAGCCTTTTCTTTTGGGTCCTCAGCGGCTGTCTTCTGCCCATTCAATGTCTGATTTAACTGGGTCCCACTTATCTTCTGAGAAGCTGAAGCCCAGCACTGTAGGCCCAACACATCTTCTCAGTCGCCAGATAGACTCCTTTGGAGTCGTTCCAGAAATTGGTAAGTGGTGCCTCATTTCCTTTCTCCTTCCTGTCTTAAGTATTGCAACTTCTAAAGATAGAAAATGAAGAGCAATGTTTCTAAAACCAGTCATTGATTGAGTACCTCCCAACCCTAATTGATACATTCACTGAAGACAAGCTTGCTTGTATCTGTATTTTTGCTGTATGTGGTAGTGAAATGAAGCCTAGTCTTCTTTCAAGGTCTGGCCTCTTTTCTTCTGCTGCCATTTTTCCATTTCAAAAGCTTACAGCAAGAATTGTTTGGCAAAGTGCTTGCCTTGAAAGTGTGAGGACCTGAGTTCCATAGATGCCCCAGATGCACATTCAGAAAGCCAGACAGACGTGGGGGAGGTAGAGGCAGGTGGATCCCCAGGGCTTCCTGGCCAGTTAGCCAAGACCACTTGGCAAATTCCACACCATTGAGACATTCTATCTCAAAAAACAAGATGGGTTGGGTAGTTCCTGAGGAATGCCAGTGCTGGTTGACCTCTGGCCTCCACAAATAACTATGTACACATCAAAAAGGGAAGAAGAAAAAAAAAAAACCAGCAACAACCAAAACTGCAGCATATATTCCATTCCATCCAAGTGTTCCTAGAGGAAACTAAGTTGGATTCTAATGATGGAAAAGTTTAAGACTTTTCAGCATGATCATGAGAGCAGGTCCTTTGGATTGATTTTATACATTTCTCATGTGATGGTTTCTGAGCCAAGGAAGATTGTAATATAATTGTCTAAAAGTATACTATTATTAGCATATCTACTTCATAACATTCCTTACCTAATTTTAAGATTGTTTTGAATATTTTGAGGGTTAATATCTTTAGTTAATTACTCTCATTCTGAAGCAGCAGCAGAGTGTGTCAGATAGTACAATAGCATGTGTCACCTATCACCTACTAATGGGAAAAAATGTTTGTAGGAAGTCTCAAGTCTCCACACAGACGGACACTAAGCTTTGACACTTCTAAACTGAACCAACCTGGCAGCACTGTGGATGAAGGTGAACACTCTTTTGGAAGACAGAGTGACCCATTTACAAATGTGACTGCTTCATTACCCCAGAAATTTGCAACACTGCCAAGGAAGAAGAATCCATTCGAAGAAAGCAGTGAGCCGTGGGACAGCAGCATGAATTTATTTTCCAAATCAGTTGAAGTCAGGAAGGAAAGTAAGAGGGAGAAAAGAGAGAAGGTGAGCCTCTTTGAGAGAGTGACAGGGAAAAGAGAGAGCAGGAGATCTGACAAGCTGAACAATGGAGGCTCTGATAGCCCATGTGACTTGAAATCACCTAGTGCTTTTAGTGAAAACCGGCAGGACTATTTTGAATATGAGTCAACCAACCCGTTTACAGCAAAATTCAGGGCTTCAACTATAATGCCATCTTCAAGGTAAGCTCACCAAGGAGGAACATGTGCTATTTGAGAAACCTTGTACTTGGATGTAATAAGTATTCCTTTTATATTCTTTTTATTTACTTACTTTTACTTTAACAAAGACAATCCATCGTAGATATGAGCATTGTTGTTTTCATGTGTCCTTGGGATTGAGTGTTTTGACCTTAGAAGGGTGAAGGCTTCTTCCTCTCAGCCCTAGTCTGTTCCTTCCTACAGGAGACAGAAACCCACCACAGCTCTTGGTGAAAACAGCATGGTGCTTATTGAGACCTAGTGAGAGTGAATAGGCCATGGGTATGAGTTCAAGCCAGAGATATGTTTCTAGGTACTTCCCAGGGACTAAATCATGGGCTGTTGGGAGTGTCAGCAAGCCAGTAGCATTCAGTGTTGAGTGGTGCTCTTTAGCAAATGCTGAACAACTAATGTCTTAATAGATGATAACTGTCTTTACTAAACAGCTGATCAGGAATAGCTTTTATTCATGAATGTCTTCTGGAATTCAGTACCCTTAGGGGCACTGTCTGTACCCTAACCAGAGCCCTGGATAACAAGTAGCTATAGGCACAGTCAGCTGATGAAAACTGTGAGTTTTGAAGCGCTGGGCCCTTCTGTATGTACTGCTGATTACTTCACAGCTTTAGAGTCAGAGGTTCTGCAATGGGGGTGAACCTCGAGCAAAGATGAAGATGACCTTGAAAGATTTAAGTAATTGTGGAGGAACACAGTAGAGGCTCAGTGTTAGCCACAGAATGTAAGCCTTTCTTCCTGTTGTAATGTGTAACATATAGACCTGAGTGGGAATCCTGGCTGTGGAGTACTGTGACCTCTCGAGACCCTCAGCATCTACATCTTTGAGGCAAAGAAAATAATACAAAGTTTGTAGAATTTAGTGAGGATAAGTAACACATAAAGTACAAAGCCAGGCACCAGAGAGGGAACCAATAGATTTGTTACTTCTTCAGGCTGAGCATCCTTGACTTGAAACCTGATCCACTTTTATATAGAAGTATATATCCATATTAATGCTTTCATCACAGATATAACTCTGAGTTTCAGGTTTGGACTTTTTACATGCAAAGTCAATGCAGATACTCTAAAACTCTAAAGCCAAACTGAAACCCCTTAGCTCCCAGAAGTTCTGGGGAAGGTACAGGTGACCTCTCTCTGTCTTGTTTGATTTACTGTGTATCATTTTCCTTAAAATTGGAGCTTTTTGTTCCGTCTCAGTACACATAGAAGATGAGGCATTAACAGACACTTGGGCATGCCTTTCTCCTTGGCTCTCCTTCATACATGCAAGGCCCACCCTTGAATATCTTCTGTGCTGTTTAAAAGTTTAAAAAAAATACACTTAAAATTTCCAGAGGGAAGTGCTCATTTTCTCTGTTTTCCTTATTATCAGATGGGATTTGCTGTAGGTTTAGGGGGAAAAATCATTCAGTTTTGTTTATAGACTAAGCTTGAGAGAAATAACTTTTTATGTTGTGGTATCAGTAGTTGATTGAGGAGTTCATGTGTTGATGCGCTAACATACAGAGACTTCTTCTTGTTTTCTCTGTTTCACCAACTCTTAGATACAGGCACAAATAGGAGTGTGCCCCTTTCTTTTTGAACATTTGTTTTTCTTTTTGCAGGACATTACTGAAAACAACTCTTCAAGGTAACTTAAAGATTGGCTAAACTAGGTAATTTTAGAGCCAGTGAAAAGCAAGAAAAAATGGGAACTGGTTGTGAAATAATACAGTACAAATAATATGAAAAAAAGAACTGTCCTCAAGCTGTGGGCTTCATGGGATTTAACAGGAAGGAGGCCTTTGCTAGATTTCAGCTTCATTTTGTTCTACTTTAATATTAACACTACTATCAAAAACAGGGTTGTATTATAAATTCTATGATTCCAAGTATATATGAATAATAGGTTTTTAAATATAAGACTTTTTCTTTATGTTTATGGGGCTCCAGGTACAGGGACAGAACATGTATTCCTGGAAGTTTCTGTGTCACAAGTCACAAATCATATTTTTGGTAAATTAGAACATTTGTAGTTAATGGGTGGCTCCAGTTAAAGTTCAAAACAGTGGAATATAGACGGCTGAGTAAAAAGGCTGCAGCCCTAGTTTCCAGCCAGCAGTTTTAGCGTGGGTGGAACTTGAGAGGATATGGCCAGGATAGTGTCTAGAGTTTCTCTCCTAGTGTCATCTTCAGCCAGATCAAGTAGCATCCAGACCAGGGTTTTTTGAAGCCATAGATCATATACTGTGAATTATTTTTCCAGTAGATAAGTAAAAGCTACGTAGAGAGCTCCTGGACTCTTGTAACCCATGGTTTTGAGACCACTGAGTCAACTTAAAGCCCGTCCATTGTCAAGAAGCAGATATGTGAACTGGCATGCCCGTGATTGCAGGAGCACAGGAACTGTCTGTCCTCTGACTAAGCATGTCACTAGAACTGGAGAATTTTCTTTATGTTCCTCCATCTTCAGTCACTAAGAACATACTTTTTAGAAGTTAAAGGTTTTTAATGTTCGTATATGTAGCATCTGCCCAAGGAAAAGCCACATTGAAAACTAAATACACTTTATTTTCCATCTTGGAGTCATTCCTATAGCCTTGTGGGAAACTGATGAAATCAGTCAAGCTGCCTGCTTCAGCAGTATGCAGGGCTCCTTTCTGAAGGTCACTCTAACAGTGTTCTTCCTGGTGACCTGCTCTGCTTTCCTGAAGCCTTTCCCATTCTGCTAGAGAGTAGTGGCTTCCCAAGCTCAGAGTGCTTTCTGATGCAGTCTAGTTTTCTGAAGGAGTATGCATTGTGCCCTTTCCCCCCACTGTCATGAGTAATTCCATTCATCTTTTCACCTTAGTCCCCTGTATGCTTTTTGAGAGACAGTCCACATTAGAGATTTTGCACATAAACATGATAACAGTCTTCTCATTGTGCCTGTCTCCTGCTTTAGCCTAGTGTTAATAATGAAGATCTTCCTCGTACACTGAATATAGATTCAAGAAGGTTGCTATGTACTTTTTTATTTTAAAATCTAATAAAGTGAGCCAGTGAATCAATATGCACTGGTTAGCCACCACTCAGGACTGTGGCAGCCTAGGCAACTTTTGAGATCCTGTTTCATAATTTAAAATGTTAAATAAATGATCAAGGATGTACTTCATTGGTAAGAGTACTTATCTAGTGTGTGCAAGTTTCTAGTACTGATTTTAAAAGCTGAGCTTTACACTAATATTTAGGACTTTTGGCATAAGCAGTCATTCCTAGTGTCTGTACGGTAGGTAGGCTAGGTTATCAGCTGCAGTAACTACAGATCTCAGGGGCTTTGTACTGGACCTTATGGATGGCAATGGAGTAAATAGGTGGAGCCAGGCCTTCTTCCTCGTGTACTGGCCATATTGCTGTTTCAAACAGGGTGGGGTGAGGATCGTCCATCATTGTGTGCTGTCATGTGCCAGGGCTGAAATCATCAGTCGGCATATGTCTCATTGGCCAGACTTCAGTCAGGTCTCATCCTTACTGCAAACTGTTAATAATTTGGGTTTAGGGGTGGGTGGGTAGGGGAGCACTCTGATAGAGGTGGGGTGGGTGAGATTGGGAGGTTCTGGAGGGGAAGTTGAGAAAGCAGATAACATTTGAAATGTAGATTAAAAATATCCAATTAAAAATCAAAAAGAATTTGGGTTTAGCTGTGTGCCCAGAAGGGCACTCTCTGAGTTGGTTTAGTTTACTATGCATTGTGTAAGTGAAAGACATTAGTCCAGTGTTTCCTGAGATTCTAGATGCCATGTCTCACTGCTCCTGAGCATGTAACTATAGTTGGAACTCATGTTCTTAGGAAAATGTCAGATGATATTGTTCATGCTTCAGAATTGTTATTCTTGCCTTTTGTTGACAAAAGTCATAGGGAATTATTGACACATTTTTTGTTTGTTTATCAACAGACTCAAGTAGTAATTTGTGTTGTGTCTTCTTTATTATAAAGCAGTATCTTTCTGTACTGGACATGCCTTCAGGGTTAGAATTTTTAAAACAGGTTATTTAGAATCGAGTGGGATTGGGCAGGCATACTCACCAGGACAGTGCTGTTCAGATGGGAATCTTACTGAGTATCACAGGATGGGCTGGATTTGAGCTCCTGTCTTTTCAGTGTTCCAAGCACTGGGATTATACCTGATCACTTTTAGAGCCACCATTTTGTTGTGTCTTCTGCAGTAAAGGATGGAACCGTTGTGGCTTAGTACAGAGCTGGTGGGAGCTGCACAGCACATGGGCTTCCTTCTCTGCTCTTCCGCTTTCTCCCCTTGCCTCTTCCTCCACGCCTAGACAAGGGATTGGCCAAAGAGGCCATATGGCTTTTTGACTGTTTCTGGAGAAGACATTTCAATGGAATACCACCATTCTCATCTTCATGTGGCTATTTGGTGCTAGAACATGCTAGAATATGTTGAATAGTGTCAGCAACCTAAGACCTATAGAGCCAATATTTATTCTTCAATTTTTTTTACCCCCTCCATGTTCTTCCCATACCCTCAAACTCAAGATTCTCTTGCCACATCCTTATCCTCTTCATTGTCAGGTTACAGGTACACACTACCACACCAGACTTGACGTTTTCTAGAAATAGTGTGCTCACCTTCGTAGTAGCTGGGTGTAGATCAGCCTGGCTCTCAGAAGAGCAAGAAACCTGAAACACCAGTAGGAAAAGGTAGATGCTTCTAGAACTAAGTGGCTAAGGTGTCCCATGCAGTCACATTTAACATTTATTTTGCTGAGTGAGTAGTGGGTTAAAATGCTTTTTGTTCTGTTGAAAAAAGCTCCAGTCAGAAATGCATATGAAGTGTGGGTCCAGACAGCAGCTGTGAGTTGAACATATAAATGCTAAGGTTTGTCCTGCTTTAGCCTTTCCTTCTATCCAGCTTTTCATTCTGCTGAGCCTCCCTACTCATCTTGGGAAGTTCACCTCTTTATGAGTTTCTGTGCCTCTACCCAGCATGCTGTAAACCATGTGCCTTCTTCCTTCCCTGGGCTCAGGCAGGAAGAAGTGCCAGAATGCCAAAGACTCATGCTCTCAAAACCTTTGGATTTGATCTGACAGAGAAGTTGGAATTGCCATCAGATGCTTGTGTCTAGTTGGTCATTATTGGTTCCTATGTCGTTTTGTTTCTAAGCTGTGGTTTGTTGGACCGCCCTTCATAGCAAATATGAATCTTTTCATCAGCATGCCTTGAAGAAAATCAGTGTTTTCAAAACTCCCCATTTGATGACCTGTTGGGTTTAAAACTTACTGATCTAAATTGTATTCCTGCAGTCATATATAGTCATGTTTTAACAACTGGGGATTGGAGTTAAACTGATAAACTCAGATTTGAGTGGACCCTACCTAAGATAGCAGGGAAGTCAGCTTAGCTGAAGCAGACTCTCAGACAGTAGAAGATGGGTTCCCTGTTGGAGTGTGTAGGCAGCACCTGAGCTGTAGTGGTTGCTAAGGACAAGGCTGAGCTGTGATTGGTGTTTGTAGTGTGGGTGAATTGTTGGTCAGGACACAGATGAAAGCTGGCATCAGTTGTGATGAGTGACTCAAAATGCATGCTTAGTCCATTGAAACAATGGTACGCGTACACTGTGATGTGTGTTTTCCTAAGGGGTCTAGAAAGTAACACCTTTATTCAGTTATGGGAATTTCTTAGCCACATGAAGAAAGTGAATGGCTGTCTTGCTTAAAAGTCAAAATAAACCAACAAAAGACCCGACTCTTCTTACATCCTAGGCAGGTGTTCTATCACAGAGCTGTGTCCTCAGCCCTCTTTTTCCTTTTCATTGTGAGACAGAGGAGTCTCACTGGGTTGCAGGGTGAGCCTGCAGGCCAGACTGACCTTGAATTTATGGACCTGTACCACCAGGATAGTACCTTGAGCTTTTAAAAACATTTATAATAAAACCCCCTTCATGTGAAGAGCTAATGAAGTCAAAGTGCAAGAAATAATTCAGGGCATTTTGTGTTTGTCTTGGAAACAGTGACTGGCACAGAAAACATGTTTTTCTTCCTTTCTGCTTTATTGCAGCTCTGAGCTCTAGGCAGCCCTTGCTTAGTTGCTGTTAAAGTTGGTAGTGAGCTTTATGTTTTATTCCTGGGATCTTTCATTTTACTAGGTCAGATATTTCCCATGTATTTGGTTGTCAAAGATCCTTCCTACCCTTTCTAGTCCTGTGTCTTTCTTGCTTTCCTGTGATCTTTCTAGCCAATAAGCACAGACTAGATTTTTTTTTAGGATAGTATAGAAATATTATCTAAGATGAAGACATATTTATCACTAATATTTTTAAGTTCCACTTGACATTATACTTTACCTTTTGAGATCAGGTAGCTCTCCATTCCTCCTTCCCTTCTCTCCCCACCTCATAACTGGTCACTTCCTGTTGGTGATTGGGTCGCATCATTATTAGAACTACCAAAAATTAGTTATCCAGAATGTGTGTCTAATTCACACAGTGCAAGAATCACCATAAACTCTTGCATGTAGCCATTATCAGCAAGCTATAATATGCCCATAAAAGGACTGTTAACATAAGGTCACATATATTTTATTTGAGAAAAAGTAAACAGTTATCCTAAGGAAAATTAATCTTATTTCTAGTTGCTATATCTTCCTTTACAATGTCTTTTATATGTGTTTGCATCTGTGTGTGTGTGTGTGTGTGTGTGTGTGTGTATGTGTGAGTGAGAGGGAGGGAGAGAGGGAGGGAGGGAGAGACAGAGAGAGGGAAGGAAAGAGAGAAAGAGAGAGAGAGAGAGGGAGAGAGACAGACAGAGACAGAGACACAGAGAGAGACAGAGAGAGAGCGAGAGAGAGGGCAGTCCTTAGCATTGTAAACCCTACTGTGCATAAGGTCTGTCTTGGTAGACATATTTAGCATTTGTCATGTATGTCTAAAGATGGCTTGCTGTTAGCCATTGATCCCTCAAAATCCCTCTATCACTTATGTAGCTGAAACCCTGCAGCCTCATTGATGAGACTAAGGATATAAACTTTTAGAGCCCTTAATCCATTAGTGGCCCGGGATTTATAGGAGTTCCCACGTGATAGTGATTGGAAGGGAGAGGTGTGGGTGTGGTTAGTTCCCACAGCACTGACTAGAACTTGTGTGTGACTCCCCAGAGATGACTTGAAACTTCTCTATCCTTAGCCATCCATAGACTCGTTGACTCCTTATATGGTCTCTTTAATTGGTGCATCTCCCATCGGGTTAATTTGCAGATACCAACCATGCCATTCCTTGCTAACTCTCTAATGCAAATTGATATTTATGGTTTTAAAATTGAAAACAAACCAAAAAAAAAAAAAAAAAAGCTCTGTAATAAAAAGACAAACTTTGCTAAGTTTTTCCTTTTTTTTTTTTTTTTTTTTTTTTTGTTTGTTGGGTTTTTTTTTTTTTTTTTTTTTTTTTTTTTTTTTTTGGTAAGATGCGAGATTAATATACAAAGAGATTATGTATGAGAAGAAAGGAAGAAACATACCACAAACCCACAAAACTACTGTAGGCTAATAAACTGATGTGAAAATTTCTCAATTTACAGCACTTGACAGGTGCTAAAAGAAAAGCATCTTTAATTTTAATGTGTTGTTAGGACCTCTTTAGAGAGACTGTACAAGTCATTAACAAGGTCCTCTGAGACAGGAGACGGGTAATTAACAAGACCTATGGAGATATAGTTTAGGTAATTAACGAGCTCTTAGGCACTGGACACAGGATAGCATGTGGTGAGTCTGATAGTTACAGAGAGCAGGTCGTTACGATATGACCAGATGCAAGATAGAGCCTATAAGTCTTCTGGAGCTTTCCAACAGGGAAGTAGGACGGTTTGATTCCAATGATCCCAACATGCTAACTTTTATAAATCAGCACCTAAGCTTCTGGGTTTAAGGTAATATTTGAGAGAATTATTTGTTTGTAAACAGGAAGTAGAGAGCTTACGGATGTAGGTGGATGATGTTTGCTGATGTGGGTTCTGAGCTGTGTAGTTAGAATGAAATTCCTCAGGACAGACTATGTACGCCTCTGTACTTTAAACACCTGGTGCAGCATGCTTTCCATTTGTGGCCTCTTGTCTAAAAACGCCTATTCTAGATCGTCTTGCTCCTCTGATGACTTTAAAATGCCAGGCTTTTGGCCACAGAGAAGACTGTATTGGGGACGTCCTAGCCAGGGTTTCTTATTCAGCTCTCTGCTACCTTCACGTTTAAGAGTTGCTATTCCTAGTTGCAAACACTTAGTCTGGTTATTTCCTATGTAATTTGATGTTTCTGTCTGTAGTTTTGAATCAGAAAACTGCCAGTCAAGCATTTTCTTACAGATGTGTTGTTTTCTGGAAGGTATGTCCTAACTAGTGGCCACAGGACACATAGGCTAAGGGCGGCAGTGAGTGTGGCCTGACTCAAAGCTGTAAAGGTAAAAGCTCTGGAGCTGTTTCTAACAGACTGTGTGGTTCCTAAGCATGGCCATTGAGGACGACTTGGTGTCCTCGTGTGAAAAGCCTGAATGTACCCGCAAAGGTTAAAGTCTAATGAGTTTCTAACACTGCATGGCCTGTCTCAGTCCAGCTTCTGTAGGCCATCAAGACGAATATGTGTCTATTTCATTCTGGAATCATTATTTTCAACATTTCTTTTAAGTATTTTCTATATGAGGTGTTTTAGGTGAGACTATGTCCCATCAGTTAAGATACTTGAATACTTTTTGTTGATGACATTATTTGGGGAAGTTCAGGTGGTGAAGTCTTATTGGAGTAAGTATGTAACCAGGGGCAGCATTTGAAAGCTTAAAGCCTCACCTACTCTATTTCACATTCTCTGCTTTGTGCTAGTGGTTTGATTGTGAGCTTATAGCTTCCCACTGCTGCTGCTGCTGCTGCTATGTGACTTGCTGTCTGCCTGCATAAGGTCAAAGTGCTTGGGCTTACAGAGCACTTTAAGTTGTGTTGTGGTATGACATGTCTTTGATAGCTTGTATTACAGTCCAGGGCTTTTCTTTAACTTTGAAATGAATGTGGTAAGGGTCAGGAAAGATGGCTCATAGTTAGGAGCACTGGCTGCTCTTAGAGAGGAAGAATTCTTTAGAGAAAGTTGCTGTATGAACAAGTACAGCCAGTTAGCTGGGGTATAGCTCCATGGTAGAATATTTGACTATTCTGTGGGAAGTGCTGGGACTCATTCCCTAGCATGATGCAAAAACATTAGAAGGCTAAGTTTTTTGTCCTATGCCTGTAACTCCTGAGACAGGAGGCTAACCCACACTATAGTCTAGAGCTAACATGGAGTGCCTGTGGGAGAAAATGGGGAGGGGATGACTGAGGCTGGAGATGAATAGTTAGTTGTAGCTAGGATAACCAGTTTTGCTTTGATGCTGTTTGTGTGATGGTGAGGGTGGGGAAAAGGGAGCACCTTTTGAGAAACACTTCTGTGTATTCTCCAGCCTTTGAGTGAGACAGTGGCCAAGAACTAGAAAAAGGCAAAAAGGAATAAGTCTAATGACATCTCCTAAGTGTGTGTGCATATATGAGGAAGCCAAAGTCATGGTGTGTCTGTGTGTCTGTGTGTCTGTGTGTCTGTGTGTCTGTGTGTGTCTGTGCGTGCACGCACTGAAGGTCAACAATGGGTATCTTCTTCAATCTCTCTTCACTTTTTATTTTTAAGACAAGACCTCACTCTGAACTTAGAGCTTACCAATTTGGCAAGACGACTTGCCATCCAGCCCTGGAGTCTCTGTGCATAGTGCTGGGGTCACAGGTGCACATGCTGGGATGTTTTCATCTTCTGTGGTGTGCTGGGGATCAGAACTCAGGCCCTTATGCTTACAGGGCAAGAACTTTACCACCTGAACTGTTTCCCCGGGCCAGAATGCCTCTTAAATTTGATAAGATACGGTGTTTTTTTTTGGAAACTGTTTTCTTTTGTAGAACAGTGTTAGATTAGTGGTTTCTGAATCAGATTTCATGTGTTAGACTTCTTGATGGAGAGGTTTGAGGTTTTAGGGTTTTTGTTATTGTTTTTAATCATGAGATGGTGGGTGTTTCCTTGTCTGTTTAAGGTTTTGTTTTTAAGAATAGGGTCTATGTGTTTTTAATCAAATCTAGCATGCTAATATGAACACAGTAGCAGTTCTTACAAGTTTATTTTCCAATACCTGAGTACTCTGGCTTTCTTGAACATAGAATGCAAACTTCAGTAACTAAAGATTTGTGCATTTAAAGTGCTTTCATCTTATCATTATAATGACTATACACATAGAAATGTTGTTCTGGCTCTTCCAGATAGATGTTGCCCTTCTTAAACTCCTGTGAGTCTGTCATTGTGGAAATAACCTTGCTTTGATTCAGGGTTATACTTGATTTTTCAGTGAAGGGTTTCACAATGTACTATGAACAGAATATTTTAAGGGGAATATGGGATAAGTACAAGTTCAGAGTTATGATTCAGGTTTGGGTTTGCATCTTTAGTAAAAAGCTGTTGGGCCTTGTACATTTTCCTTTCACTGTCAAATAGGATAACCTAGTTGTACAAGATTAACATAGTACATAAAGTACTGAGGATGGTGCTGGACTCATCACCCAGAAATGGCCACTCTCCCTATGAGTTCAATTCACAGATCTATAGAACATTTAACAGAGGTGCTAACTGAATTAGATAGAGGTACTCCTAGTAGAATATACTCCCTGCTTGACAGAAATATTAGAGTTGATTAAAGAAGGCAGCTTCAGCTGCGATAATAATAAGAATAAAGGATGTCTATTGAGAATTCCCAACATTCCAGAGCCCTCTGGAAAGAGCCCCTGCCTTAGAAAACCCATGGCAGCACAGTATGTCTCGTCAACTCAGGTCTGCTCACCGTTTCAGGAGTGGGACAGAAATTACTCGTTTTATGTTATGCCATTGTTGTGTTTTTAGAATTTACAAACATTTCTTTTTGAACAGAAAAAATATCAAATGAGAAATTAAATGTGAAATATGCTTCTTTTATGGGTGTTTTACAGGATCAGCCAAGTCTTAAATGTCATCCCCCATGGGCCTGCTTTAGACAGTACCACAGGGTAGAGTTCCAAAAGGTGCTTTTATTCAGACTTAGTGGTGAAGATTCTTGCCCTCACTTGGTTATGATGGTTTTCTCTTCATTGCTGTTTGATATTTGAAACCTATCAAAAAAAGCTACATAAAAGGCAGAGTCTGTCTTCAAGGCAGGTGGATTCAAATTTGGAATTATCCTAATAACTTATGGTGCAGTTGGGAAGTGCTATTGGAAATAAAAACTAAAGGTTAGAGGAGGCCTAGTCTGTACATGTGAAATCCTCGCATTTGAGAGACAGAAGCAAGACGATCATGAGCTTGAGGCCAGTTGGGGCAACATAACAAGACCTTGTGTCCAATCAACAACAGAAAATGAAGAAGTTTAAATGAGCAGAGTTAGTCAGTCTGGGAAAATAACGGAAAGGAGGATTTAACAGCCTCAAAGGATGGGTGTATGAAAAAGGATAGAGAAAGGGTGTTGATGAGGGGAAAAAACTCATTAAAGGTCTCCAGGGCCTGATGTGTCTAAAGCTATCACAGGTCAGATGTGGGATGGGCCTGGCTTACGGGGAACTTGCTATGTCATAGTTTGATTTTAGCACCTAGTTCTCTAGAGAGTTAAGTATTCTTCAGGACAGGAGTGAAGTGCACAAATCCCATTTGGAAAATTGCTATCCTGGCCTTAGTAGGAAGACACGGGAACACAAAAGATACCAGTGAGGCCACACTTTAAGTGAAATATTAGATTCTGGGAAAACAAAAAAACAGAACAAAAAAGTATCATGTGGTGTAGAGTAATTTTCAATATAAAACTTACAGAAACCCAAAAGTGTCAAAGTTATTGTAGCATAAGAAGCTTAAATGTTAGCATTAGTTAGTTATAGCAGCTGTCTTTTGATGTTAGCATTGGTTAGTGGCTGTTGTTAGACTCTTGGGAACCAATGTTTTTACTGTTTTCTAAATGAAGAAACATTTAGAAAAAGCTGAGCAGGGGCTGGAAACTAGCTCAGTATATAAGAGCACTAGTTGCACTTTCAGAGGACTCAGGTTCAATTCCCAGCAACCACATAGTAGCTCACAACCCTCTGTAATCCATGTGATTTAATACCCTCGCACAGACAGACATGCAGGCAAAACACCAGTGCACATAAAATAAAAGCAGAATTAAAAACTGAGCAGGATAGAGTAGTGTGCGGTCTGTAGCGAGGGTGCTCATATGTCTGTGGGGCAAAGAGTGCCTTTTTATATGAAACTATATTCTTTTCAGACAGACATGAAATTCTATAACCCACTGAGGCAAACTTGGTCACTGTGTGCACCTTGGGTTTCTTTTTCCCCCCAGCCTGGGAGCTTAGCTGTAGAACTCTCTTATTGTTCCCACGGCTGTGGTTCTGCAGTTAGCAGAGGAGCCTCTTGTTTTTGTCACCAAGAAAGGGGCTCTGAGAATTCACCACTATGAACAACCCTTTCTCCAAGGTTTTGCAGAGATGGCTGGACCCTTGAGTGCTCGTGGGCCAGCATCTTCCTTGCAGGCTGTTCTTGAACACCAGAAGCCTTCCTAGAAACCAGAGGCCATCACAGCTTCTCTCAGATGGGGCTTGTCTTGGCCACGTCTAAAATTGTGTCTTGGCAAACAGTAGTGTGGAATCCGCTGGCCTTTTTTAACCTGGTTTCATTACTCTTTCTAATTTATTGTTTTACTTCTGAATGCAAAAGGACTACCTTCCCTCCCTTGGCCACCACTAATCATGGGTGTGCGACCCTAGAAGTCTAGGCCATGGTTTCCTCAGAGCAGTCACAGAGATAAGCACTGCCTTTTCCCAGTGACAGAAGAGCCTTCTTACATCAAGAGAGGCATGATAGAATTACAGAGTAAACTGCCTGAATTTTCAAGTTCATCTTGACATGTCAGGGAAGTTGTGTGTGTGTTGCTGGATTTATTCTTCTCGTGTATTAAGGATACTTAAGAGAAAACTGTTTGAGAGGCTTAGCTTTAAAGGAGTGGGATTTGGCATCCACTGGGCTTATATATGGAAATCAGTGAATTGTTGGACTGTCTTTAAAATAACTTGTGTTACTTTTCTTCTGCAGGAAAAAGTAATTAGTTAATAAACTTGATTGAATATTAAGTCTCAGAGCATGCCTTTTTTGGTAGATATCCATAAGTCCTAGTGTTCTAGCCCTTTCTTCACCAGAGCTAATATTCATTATAGAAAAACTGCAAGTCTAAATTTACTGTCCATGACCTTTGCTGTCACTGACCATGGGTTTTAATTGTCTTGCCTCTGAGATCTCCTAAAAGATACCCCATGGGAATATTAATAAGCAAATTGCTGCTAATCCCCACAGACACCTGAGTGTTTAGTGTGCCCAGTCCCAGGGGAGAGCATGTGGTACCTTGGGCTGCTATGTCATTAATCTGACTTAGTCCTTTGTTACTTGCTTTGTTCATATAAAGAAAAAAAGAAAGAATGGACGCAAGCAAGCAAACAAGCTATTACGTCTCGTCTTTTCAGGTTTATTTGCCTGTGTAACAAGCATAATTATAATTGAATTGTATTAGTGAAGAATAATCTTTGGCTATGTCAATAAAAATTTGTTGGGTTTTGGGAAGAGAATTATTAACAATTTTTTGAACTCTTAGTGGGTAACATCTCTGGAACATGAAATGAGAAACAAAGGAGTAACTCTAAGGTTTACTAGAGGGCTCTTTAATTAATTTGTGTTTTGGTCAGATAGCTGAAGTGATGGCAGGTTGTGTGCTCACAAGCCAACCATAAGTTAATTTTATTGGAAGTCCATTAGTTTGAATCTTATGTCAATCCTTACAGGCAGTTTGTCTTAGTTTGCTTCTCTATTGCTATGATAGAGACCATAACCAAAAACAATTTGAGAAGAAAAGTGCTTATTTATCTTGGCTTACAGCTTATAGTCCCTCACAAAAGTAAGGCTGGGCAGGAACTCAAAGCAGGAACTTGGAGGCAGGAACTGATGCAGACACCATGAAGCATGCTGCTTACTGACTTGCTCCCTGTGGCTTGCTCAGCCTGCTTTCTAGTATTCCCCAGGACCACTTGCCCATAGGGCAGTATCACCTACAGTAGGAGGGGCCCTCCCACCCACCCAAAACAATCATTTATCAAGAATATGCCTCATAGGCTTATCTATAGGTCACTTTGATAGAGGTATTTTCTTATTTGAAGTTCCCTCTTCTCTGTAGATTTGTTGTCTTGTAGGTAGACATAGAGTCAACCATCCTGGCTCTTACAAATTTTTATCAAACACTAAGTAGCAACAGGTCATTCAGCCATTCAGCGTTCATGTTTAATGGTTCTGCCATGCTATAGACACCGTGATGGAGTTAATGCTGGAAAGGTTAATGAGATACGATTTCGATTTCTTCAAGTAGCTTCCAGCAAAGAGGCATGGGAAGCTCTCGTTCTAGGCCAGGTTCAGAGAAAATAGCTGTTGGGCTACAATTTGCTGTTTAAAAAAAAATTATCATGCTTGTTTCTTTTAATGTTCTCCTTTTTTTTAAAAAAAAATAATCCTTTTTTTCTTTTGCACTTCAGATTTTATTCCCCTCACTGTTCCACACCCCATACCTCCTTCCCACACCCCTGTCTCCATAAGGATGTCCCCACACTCCACCCCACAAGGCCTCTAAACTTCCTGGGACCTTCAGTCTCTTGAGGGTTAGGTGCATCTTGTCTGACAACCCAGACCTGGTAGTCCTCTGCTGTATATGTGTTGGGGACCTCAAATCAGCTGGTGTATGCTGCTTGGCTGGTTGTCCAGTGTCTGAAATCTCAGGGGTCCAGGTTAATTGAGACTTCTGGTCCTTCTACAGGGTTGCCCTCCTCCTCAGCTTCTTCCAACTTTTCCCCAATTCATCCACAGGGGTCAGCAACTTCTGTTAATTGGTTGGGTGCAAATATCTGCATCTGATTCTTTCAGCTGCTTGTTGGGTCTTTGGAGGGCAGTCATGACAGGTCCCTTTGGTGAGCGCTCCGTAGCCTCAGTAACGGTGTCAGGCCTTCGGACCTCCCCTTGAGCTGGATCCCACTTTGGGTCTGTTGCTGGACCTTCTTTTCCTCAGGTCCTTCTCCATTTCCATCCCTGCAGTTCATTCAGACAAGAACAATTATGGGTCAGAGTTTTGACCCATCCTTTATTTGATGCCCTGTCTTTCTGCTGGAGGTGGGTTCTACAAGTTTTTCTTCTCCATTGTAGGGTATTTCATCTAGGGTTTTCCCTTTGAGTCCTAAGAGTCTTTCACTTCCCAGGTCTCTGGTACATTCTGGAAAGTCTGCCCAACCTCCTACCTCCTGAGGTTACCTGTTTCCATTCTTTCTGCTGGCCCTCAGGACTGCAGTCTATTTCTACCACTCAATACCAGATCATGTTCCCCTCCCCATCACAGTCCCTCCCTTCTCCCCCCCCCCGCCCTTGTGATTGCTTTCTTCTCCCTCTCAAGGGGGACTGCGGTGACCTCACCTAGGCCCTTCACCTTGTTGAACTTTTTGAGTTCTGTGGACTGTATCTTGGGTATTCTGTACTTTTTTTCTTTGGCTAATATCCATCTCTTAGTGAGTACATGCCATGCATGTCCTTTTGGGTCTGAGTTACCTCACTCAGGATGATATTTTCTAGTTCCATCCATTTATCTGCAAAATTCAGGATGTCTTCATTCTTAATAGCCCAGTAGTACTCCATTGTGTAAATGAACCACATTTTCTGTATCCATTTTTCTGTTGTGGGACATCTGGATTGTTTCCAGTTTCTGGCTATCTCAAACAAAGCTGCTGTGAACATAGTGGAACATGTGCTCCTGTGGCATGGGTTTGGGCATCTTTTGGGTATATTCCCAAGAGTAGTTGGTATTGCTGAGTCTTCAGGTAGATCTATTTCCAGTTTTCTTCTAATGTTAATTCTTTGAAAGTTAAAAATGTGAAATGAACAGGAAGGTGTCTTGTACTTTAGCACTGAAAGGTGAGCCATTTGGATGGAAAAATAGCTGAGCAAAACGTGGTGGGATCGAAAAGTTGTCTAAAGAATTTGTCATTATTCAAGCAGAATTTCCAGATAAATCATGAGGTTAGGCTTGCACCTGAGATGCTGCCATCAGAACCTTAGTTAGATTGAGTAAGGTTGAATGAAGAGTGGTGTAATTGTGGTCCTGTGATCAGAAAGGAGCACCCAGAGCAGCAAGGAGGTGAGAGGTCTGGGCTTAGTTCCATAGGATGGATTCACAAGATGTGCCTGCTAAAGATGGCTGCTGCTTCATGTGGGTGTGCAGAAGCTGGGTGGTACAGAATGACAAGGTGAAGGTTCGGGTGCATTCACCTTGAGGTACAGTAGGATTCTTGATCTGAATGTGTACCCAGACAACTCATAAGCCCAGTATTCTGGAAGATAAAGAAGTTGGAGAGAGAATATTATAGTCATTCATCCATGATGTAGTTATAGCTAATGTATCAAGAAACGTGAAGCCATCCAAGTGAAGTAGAGAAAGGTCTGGCCTGCTATCTAGGAAATAGTCACATTCTCCATACAAGGACAAAAAGAGGAAGGCAGCAGTGAAAGGGGCATTGGGAATGCAGGAACTAGACTGGCATGCTGTACAGAAAACAGCCTCAAAAAGAAAGAGTAGCCCTTGGTGAAATGGAAGGAAAGGTTGGAAAAGTGAGACAGTTGTCCTGGTAAAAGGAGTTTATCATCAAAGAAGTAGTGATGGGCTGTGGGGGATTAGTGTGGATGGGTAAGTTCCTTCTGCGTGAGGGCTGGTGTCTTCATTCCACTCTCTAGACTACACCAATCCAGTGCTGCGAAGGGAGAGAGAGTTTCTCTCTCACTCTCATGTGTTACAGACTTAATGATGCATAACAGCCTCTTGTAGAGCCTCCTTCCACCTGCCCATGCCACTGAGGGAAGCTCAGGTCCCTAGAGCCTTCTCCATTCACTTAAAGGACAAGATCAAAAGGATGCTGACCTTGGAAAGTAATTACTGTCAGAAATGCTCCTTTGATGGTTTAGAGTTACACTTGCTTCCTTTACATAGTAAGTAAGCTATTGGCCAGTGTTTGAAGAAACTGCCCCCTCTCCCTGCCAGGTGGCACATCTCTGGACTTTGTCAATAATTTGGATTCACATATTAAAAGAAAATGCATCAAGCTGTAGGCCGAAGTGACTGTCATCTGAGCAGTGATGGTGTTTGGAAAGAGAAGTAGGAGGTCTAAGACTTGACTTGAATGCCTTGGACAGAGGAGCTCATGTGGTGATAGCCTCCTGCTTGGAAGGCTTCATCCTGAAGCTTGGGGTTGAATAGTTTCCTCTGGTTGTAATAGACCTTTGTTCTCAGGTGTTCTGTTCTCTTGACAAGTCAAGTATTTTAAGCTTAACATTCTGAATAGGTCTTCCCCTGTCTTTGAGCTTCCTTCGCCAAAGAATGTGCTTAGTTCAAAAAGAAAAACATTTTGAGCATTGCTGGAAGCCCAAGTTATTACTGTAGCAACTGGGCCCATCATTTCATAGAGAAAGGCTTATTTTAGTGCCTATAGGAAGACTAGTGTAACCCAGGTTCTAGTTTCTACTCAATTATTTCTTTACTTGCTACTCTACTATAAGATAAATTAATAAGTGATATAGGAAAATTTATTATTTCTAGGAAAATAATACTTAAAATGCATAATAGTTTACATTTAAAGTTTACTTACAAATACATTTTCAGAATTTTTAAGTGGATTTGCAAATAAAAAATACTAATGCTTTTACCTGAACACTTGACTGTGATAAGATTAAGACATTTTACCTATTTAAAATATGTTTATACATATAAATTAAAATACTTAACTGTTTAAAAATTACTTTAGAACCCTTTGGCTCCATCAAATTTCCTTGGGTCTTTCTCTAAGATTAAACATAAATTCTGGAATTTAGTTGTACAGACTCCCTCTTCACCATGAGCATATCCAGGTTTATTTTCTACGTGATTGAAAACTCCAGCCCCCTAACTTGTCAGCAGCTCACTTGAGCAGCCGAATTGTATTATTCAATATCTTGTCTGACATGAGGACACCAGTTCAAAGAAAGAGATATCACAAATTGGTGCCACACTTCAGTAAATAGAGACATTTTAGTTTGCACCACACTAATTCAATCCAGTTCAGTTAACTCCTGTTTTCCCCATGTAAGGACACATGAAAAAAGTCAGCCATGAATGAGTGATTTGGTCATGTGTTTGACATGTCAATGTGTGTGTACAAAGCAGACCATAATGGAGAGTTCAGCCTTTGGCTCTCAGACAATGCAGTGTCAGGGCCTCACTTAGCACATGGTACAGAGCAGGGACCTGAGCTCATAGGCGAGCTCACACCCAGGCAAGCTCACCGAAGCACATGTTCAGGTACAGAGAAGGAAGGGGGCTGGGCTGCTGCCTGAGTGCCCTGCCCAGTCCTGACAGTGTCAAGAATCCCAATGATACTTAGCTCCTTCTCAGGTCCTTGAGTTTTATTTTACCTTCCTGAGCAAAAATTACTTAACACTGCATAGTACTTTGTGATTTTGATTAAAATCTTTGATCTAAATGTGCTTAAAAGTTCTCTTGATAATTTAACACCCATGCTTTTGTTATTCCTTAGTTCAACAATCTCTCTCTGACACAGGCTGCTGAGTGGATATAGTCACGATATTTTATTCCTGGGGATGAACAGAACAGATCAGAACCCTAAATGTGGAATGTTAGTATGTCATTGAGAGGAGACCAGCATTTTTGGGAAACATGCCTGTTGCCCTGTGGATTGTCTGAGGCCCTTGAGTTTGTCCGTAGGAGACGCCTTCGGGGCATCGTAACCAGCATGCTGTGCTCTGAAGTCCTAACTGATGCCACTGCCCATCACTCATTACTCAGCACAGTATCCCCGGCGCTGTGCTCTAGACAGCCACGCCGCTCTGTCTTTCATGGAGTCTTCAAGTCCTACATTCCCAGGAATAAAGCCTTCTTCAGTGAATTCTGTGAGGGAATATGTCTTTCACACTTAGTCTAAGAATTTTGGGATACCCTACCTCTACATCCTGTGAATAAGGCTTTATTCCATAATGAAATGAGGTTAGCCAGTTAATTCAGAGTGTTTATGTTGGGGCTCCAGCTTGACAATTAGGACTCACAAAGATTTGTCAAGAGGAAACAGGCACAGGGCTGTCACCTCAGGACAAATCTCAGAGCCAGATTCCACTAGTCAGCAGTGGAAGAATTTATAACTAATGCTTTAAAGTTGCCTCACATCCTTTATGTTTAAAATGAAGTTATGGAAGATAGAATTTGGTACCACATAACCCTATTAATTGTCATGAAAATGAGTTATTTTTGAAAAAGAGTTTAAAAGAGTGCAGATTATGTACCTCCAATGGCCTGAGATTATGTATGGGCATGTTCTTCCTGATCTTTGATTTCTGCATTACTCGGTTCATTTTCTCTCTCCACAGCAGTCCTGTTTGGGAAATGCTTTTGCCATTATGGTGTTTCAGATGAAGGAACTGGGATGTAGGAAAGGTGACTTGTTAAAAGGTCACAAAGCAGCAGATACATGGGTAGAGCACAGTGTGAATTCTCTCCCATCTGCAAGGCCCTCTGCTCCTTCTCTGCTCTTGAGCACTTTGGTGTTTTGACACCCCTGCATGTAAATCATATTACACATGGGACTGTCCACCAGTAGAGATGGGTATAGTGGAGTGTGTTGCTTATCAGAAAACATGCCATGAGTCCATGAAAGCAAGGGGGCACTACTGTCTCTCGCTGGCCCCTTCATTACACTGACTTGGATTGAGAGCTGTAGAAAATGGAAACCATCAGCAGTTGCCATAGTAGAACACTGCAGGTGCCGGGCTGCAGGTGCTGGGCTGCAGGTGCCAGGCTGCAGGTGCCGGGCTGCAGGTGCCGGGCTGCAGGTGCCGGGCAACTCTAATGATTGCCTTTGGGACTTTTGTTCTTACCATTTTTTATCTTGTCAGGGTTTTGAGGCATGTCTGGTTCTCTGACACTGGTATAAGACCTTGCAGAACACCATGCAAATGGCATACAGGGACAGGGAAATGTAGCAGTGACATAAGCCTGTCAGTGCTGTACTGAAGGTCTCAGCACATGTCTCATGCTTGTCTGCCTAGTAACCCAGTCCTACCCCGATAGTAAAGTGCTTCCACAGACTCACCTCCTGGGAAAGGAAGGCCCACAGCCAGTGCTTGTAATCTGACTGTGAAAACCTGAGTGTGCCCTGACTACATAGCACATTCTCTTGATGTGTGGTCCTATATGCATGGTGCCTTTTAGGATTAGCTTTGTGGAATATGATGTGGACCTGTAACCAGGGCTGTGCTTCAGAAAAGATTTCCAGCATCCACAGTTTCTATCACATGGTCAAAATTTTAAAAGTGAGTTTCTGAAGTCTTAGGAGTCTAATTTTTGTGCAGTATGCAGACAGTGGGAAAATATGTAGAATAAAGAGAGTCCCAGGACATTAATCTGCTTTGTATGTGCCTTAAATGCTGGGTCTGGTTTGCTCTGGAGCAGCAGTGATGAAACATTTACTCATCGATGGCTTTGAAGTTGAGCTTCTCTGCTGTGGTGTAGCCTCCTTCCTAATGGGCATGTTTCAGAGGAGAAAGTGGCTGTGGCACTCTGCTGTGATGTCCCGAAGTGGACGGAATCTGTTTTGGTCTGTTTCTGACTAAATTTTGAAAGCTAGCTACTTAGAAATTGCATTAATGACAGAAATTATTTCTGCTACTGTGGACTCGTTCTCATTGACAGGGTAAGGTTTGAAAGTTAATTTTTTCCAATACACTTGACATTTTAAACAAAAGGTGCCTGATCTCTCTCTTATTCTATAACCTTTCCAAACGTAAATTTTCTCAGCTTTCCACAGAAATCTATCAAAAAGGTTGAGGTGTGTGTATACATACATATGATGAGGATCATATTATAAGAACTACTTTAATGAAGTATCTTACTGGTGAAGTCACCATGCTTAAAGATATTTAGAGACTGTATATTTAAGATTTATGGTTCCTTGATTCTGAATATTTGAGGGTTTTTTTTTTCAGGGCTTAAACCTGCAAATGCTTTAAGGATGTTGAGTAAATTCTGTTTTGCTTCTGCTTCTTGAAATGAATTTCACTTACCTAAGTTAGGACTTTAGACAGACATGTTGCAGTGTGGCTTAAAATGTTTCTATTTTTTTCTGTTTTTTACCATATAGACTGTGCCATGTTTAACCTTATTTTATGCTTTATTACTTAGTTTTCATATGAATCCAACAAGCAGTGACGACCTCAGGAAAATCCCGGTAAGTTACCAAAGGGTTACAAGATTACCAAAAAGCAAGCCTGTCTTTCCCTAGCATAGTCCCCTCATGCCTCTGTCTCCCTAGACATCTCAGTGGCAGAAACAATGCTGGATGGTGTGGTGGTTTGGGGAGGAAGAAGAAAGTGAAATTGAGACTTTGCCTCTACTACACACATGAATGTGGCTTCTGTATGTGCTTGGAGACAGCCCAAGGCAGGGCATTTATAATTGAAAGTTGATCTAGGATATACATGTTTGTTTATAACGTGACCTTAAAGTGAAAGTTGTATGCCAGAGTCAACATTCGAGTTGTAAAAGTAGCTAACATTTGTTGTTGGGACAGGAATTGAATAAAGAGCAAAGCTAATATTCAGTAGGAAGCAGTGAGGTGAGAGACCAAAGTTTATCAGGAAAGGCTTTGGAAAGACAAATGCTTCCCGATATCTGTCTTCCACATCAGACAAAACCAGATCTTTCCCAGGATTGGCCGCAGTCAACTAAATGGATGTGTATAGTTTGCAAGAATTGTTGAGATAGCTTACCTTTGTTTCATTGTTACCTGAAATTCAGGATTGTATTGTAGTATTCAGTTACGTCTGAATCGTCTTAAATTTGTTGATCTGGAAAATAAATCACTTTATAAAAATACAGTCAGATGTTCTTGGGGGAAACTACATTCTCACTGAGTAACAGAAAGAGGCCAGTGGCTGCTGTTTGAACCAACTGCCCTTAATATGTGTGATCCAGATGTATTTAAATTTTTTTCTAGCAATTGCATATCATAATTTCTAGTATTTGTTTGTCTAAATGAAGTCAAGGTGGGGCTATAGTCTTTATCTTATAAACTATTTTAAGTACAGTTGTCTGTTTAAAGAATTTTAGAAGACACTGTAGATGCACAGGACTTTAGATAATGCTTTTGCTGTGCTATACAAATGATTTCTAAGTTTTGATGTTGTATAAATACTTGTCTTTATAATATGGCAGTCTCCTGGCAATGTCAGACTATATGTGAAGTCAGTGTTTCATCAGATAGTGAAATGAATTCTATCAGCTGTTACTTAATCTCAAACGAAATGCAACATCAAAAATTGATTTAACATGTAGCTATTGTTTATTAGGTAACCTTAATTACAATTTCTGTGTGCTTATAGATGTACTTTTCCAAATCTTATAATTTATCGCTGTTACAACATCCTTAGAAATCTTTAAAGAAATAAAATGTGAAAATTGTTTTAGTTCAAGGATTTAAAGGTGATAACAGAATCCTTGATGTGTGATTGTTTTTCTCTGGAATTTAACTATTTTAAATGACAGCTAAAAGATTACTAGGTGTTGCTAATGTACTGCGAGATACAATTAAGAGGAGAAAGAGTCCTTACAGACCAGTTTTCAGAAGAAGTTATTTGAACAATTTTTATGTTGAAGATTACAAGATGTTTGAAGTAATTTACATGAAGTTCTTCAGTAATAGACATCCAGCAAGTTATTTTCTCTCCTTCTGGAGGGAGTGTTGTGTAATTAGATTTGTACGTCGGCTATGCTGGTGCCAACACCTGTCTGTGGAGGCACGGTGTTTAGGCAGGAGCAGTAGCCAGTTGAAAGGGCAGTGTGAGCTCTTTAAGGCCTAATTAAGAACTGAAAGGGAGATGAAGAGAGGAAGACAAAGGATGTGAAAGTAGCTGAGATGATGTTCCCAGAGCAGAGTCCTCATTACACCATAATGAGATGATCTGAGAACGCCAGCCTTCATCTCCTCCCTCTCTCCTCCAGTTGCCTTGGATGTCAGTTAGGACCTCACCAATATTTGGTTACCAGGGCAACCTTTCTTTAAATCTTCAGTTATTTTGAGTCTTGATAATTTGCTTTTGTCTGAATTTAAATATTGTAATATATATATACATACATACATACATACATACATACACACACACACACACACACACACACACACACACACACATATGTATATAATTTCCTAGTTTAAAAGGCTAGATTGTGTGTAAGGTAAAAATAGCTAATACATCTGAGAATCTTCCACATGATTCTCATTATTTAAATTCTTGTTAAAAATCTTCATAGAGGACTGTTCCTCTCTTACCCAGTCCTCCATCTTTGTGTCTGTAGAAGGGACTTTACTTTTAGGAGACATGAAATAGAAAAGCAGGATTAGTTGTGAAAGAAAGGAGATGGGAAACATTTATATTAAGTGTCAAAACAGGAAAACATCTTTAAACTGTGTGCTGTCTATGAAGTGTGGGGACAAAATACTGAATTAATGGCAGCCCTATTGTGGGCTGCATCTGATCCATGTTATGAGGTTGAAATTTTCAGTCCCTGAATATTAGTAAATGTACCTTTTGAAAAAAAAATTTGTATTTTTTTGAGAGTTTTCCTCTTTAAACCAACTAATTTTTATAACCAGAAAACATTTAACATCATTTATGTTAATATTAATTTTATTATTTCTTCCAATGTTATAAATGTGTGTGAGAATAGTAATATGTTGGATTAAAAATCATATACCTAAAATTAGGAAATTTGTATGGTTCTCAAAAATTGAATAAAATCTGGAACCAAGCCCGAGCTGTATTAGTTTTTTTTTTTTTTTTTAATTTTTTCCCAGAGTATAGTTTATGGTACATGTGTCTTTAAGATATTTTTCTGTTGAGAAATTTGATGCTGAATTTTGGGTAAAATTTTCACCTGTAAAGAAGGCAGAACTTTACTAAGAATAGAAATGTATTTCTAGGAAGGAGGCTGGGGTGAGGAAGGTAAAGAATGTGTTGTACATCGTTCATTTTGGCTGTAGAATATTGAACAGTATTCTATTCTAAAATACGAGGTAATCTTGCAAGACTAGATGATTCCTGTCTTGGCATTCAGACTACTTAGGTCATAATGGAATTTTTTGGGCATGTCATTTATCTTCATTGTTTTAAGATAAACATTAAAATAGCTACATTAACTAGTATGATTGATATAGTATTGACCATGTAAGTAATTTTTAAATGTATGCCATCTTATCATTTGAAATTTGAAAAATCATTGCACTTTCATATAATTTACATTAATTATATAAATAAATTACATATAACTTGATTAAAATTAGAGAATCTGAACAGATGCTATTATGTTAAGTTCATAAGAAACTAAAAGCAGACACCTGTAAGTAACAGCCCACTGTGTTCAACTTAGTGACTCCCATGATTCTTAGACTTTCCAGTAAATATTTTCTTAGAAATAGTTGGACTTTATTATTTTTAAAAATACAGATCAGAAAAATAATCACTAAGTAGATAACAGAATTGAAAGGTTGGGGGACACCTTGTCTCATTAGATAAAGAATGTGACACTCAGCCTGATTCCTGCCTCATTTTTATATAGAATTACTTGTGCTAAAGTACACAGGTTAGCTTATTTCTGACAAATTAAAAATTCTATAGTTTATCTTGTCTTTACTATAGAAAATGCATAATACAATGTATATTTTATGAGAACATAACTAATTTGTAATATAACTCTAAACAGCCAGTGGCCAGTGCATTATGTTATAGGCTTTACTGACTCCAGAGGGAGGGTAAAAGCCAGCATTTTGCTCTAAAATTGTCCATATGGAATGTTGGGGCACAAGTAATTTAATTCAGAAATTTTCAACTTTTCCTGTTTTCTAACCGAAAAACTCAGTTGTTTGAAGTATATCGCACAGAATTTAAATTCACTTTCCTTAAATATTGTGTTTACTCTGTTAAAGAAAGTTTATGACAAACTTCAAAATCTAGTAAAGCATTTGACTTTTCTTGTTTGAGGTCTTAGGAAGCATTGTTTTTTTTTTTTTAATGGTGCCATTTTAAATTAATGTTTATTAAGTGTTAAAAAATCCTTTGCTTATTGTTACTGTGGCATTATAGAGGCTGTTAGGGTTTTAAAGCACCCAAACTGATGTTCTCAGTATTTCAGCAGCTCTGGAAGTAACCTCTGCTTTCCCAAGTGATACTATCCATAGCTGCCAGGTCAGTTTCCCAGAACATTGCCTGCCTCGGAGATACTTCTGCTTACAGTTGATTGAAGCAGAAAAGCTAAGACGTGATTCACTTCTGCTTAGAAACCTTCAATGGTTTATTTTCTGTAGGACAAGGCTACAAATCCTCAAAGATGACCCTGCCCATGCTTGATGGTACAGTAGGAGTCACGGAGCCTCTTCCCTCAGACATGCTTTCTGGTCATGCCTCCCTGGCCTGTGACAGGTCACTGGACCATGAGCCCTAGTTTGCAATTTGTCCATGCCCACCCTACTGCCAGTTTCTGCCTGGAAATTGTGAAACATGTTGCAAGCTGTTACTACCCGAACTCTGAACAGTTATCAGCCTAAAGTTTGTACATCCAGGAAGAAGGGACATTGGAGGGACTAGAGTGTCACTTTAGGCTTCTACCCTGGGGTCTGGCAGTCAGAGCTTATAATGAAGTGCTAGACATACAACAATCAAAGTGATGCTGATGATGAGGAAGACACAGTTTCTACAGGAACAAGTCTTTCTGCATTCCTCTGGCCTCACTAATCCTCTGCTGGACAGATGAGTCCACCTTAGGAACAAGAAAACAGGTTCCTCAATATTCTAGTTAGTTTTTCCTAAAGTGAAATGGAAGTGTTTGGCAGGAAGTGATACAAATCATCCTAAAGTGTTGGGTGTAGGGATAGAACTAGGTTTTAAAGGCATAAAATGTGCTATTTTGTATCTAGACATTTATACACCGGAAATCTAAATCTCAGGACAGTTGAAATCTAGGGAAATGTTAAAGGCCCATCTTCATTGTCACAAGGTGTTTTCTTCAGATTTCAGTGTCATGATGCTGTTAGAATAAAACAAGTTGAAGCAAGACTCTCTTGGTTGCATCTGTGCTTTTGTTTGACTCCTTACCTATTGAATATCATGAGTTAAGTTACAAGTCAGATGAGAGGACATGTATCTGTCCTGACCAGAAGTGTTAATGTGGCCGTAGCTGAGCTCTGAGCTTCCTGGTAACAGGACAAAATAGGGAAACAACATCAAACAGATGGATGTGACTTATGAAAAGTGAAAACATCCGTTGCTCAGGAAGACTCAGCTCACCACGCTGGTCAGCTAAGGCAGAAGCCATACCTGTGAAAGGTGCTTGTTGGTTCAGTTCCAGGAGCCTTTCAACTTTCTCAGCAAGTTAGAGAATCATCAATAAAGAAGCACAGATGGAAGTGAATCCACATTCACAGAAAGCAATTCTGTGGGGACAGTGTCCATATGTGCAGTTTTCTATAGCTTCTTGGCAGTCCTTTGACTAGATTCCTACAGGTGTTTTAATCTATTTTCATTATATTGGCTAATTTGTGGTTTGAAACTATAGAACATGTCCTACCCAGCCCCTTCTAGTATGCTGGGGATGGAACCAAGGGCTTTCTGCTAAGGAGTTTCCGGTGCAGAGTTTGAATCAGGCTTTTGGTCTGTCTGCTCTCCTTCCTGCCAGGGACTGAGCAGCACCTAGGAACTTTTTACCCTGATTCTAGCTACAGCTAGAGAAAAACTTTTATCAGCTTCAGCAAAGCCAGATGTTGAAGTTCTGAGTAGCCCTGAATGTATGTGTCTTTGTGCTGCCTGCTAAAGCAAGTCTGCATCTCATTCCAGGACAACAATCCCTTCGATGCCACGGCGGGATACCGGAGTCTGACCTACGAAGAGGTGCTGCAGGAGCTGGTTAAGCACAAAGAACTCCTTCGGAGGAAGGACACCCACATCCGTGAGCTAGAGGACTACATTGACAACCTCCTTGTCAGGGTGATGGAAGAGACACCCAGCATCCTGCGAGTGCCCTATGAGCCATCCAGGAAAGCTGGCAAGTTCACCAATAGCTAGTGGGAGTCAAGAGGACTGTTCATAAGTGGGAAGAATGAGGGGGGGGAGGGAAGGAGGAAGGGAGAGAGAGAGAGAGAGAGAGAGAGAGAGAGAGAGAGAGAGAGAGAGAGAGAGAGAGAGAGTAAGGATGTGTCAGTGGAAGAGACTGCATAGTCAGGCTTCACCTCCTCCCCTCCATCACTGGGAAGAATTGTCAGCCCTGTTCATACTCACAGGTATTATCAAGAGTAACCTTTGGAGTGGGTAAAATACTCTCAACTCTTAAACTGAAAATGAGCCATGTCTGGATGACTGAGCAGTTCTCTGGCATCGCTTGGGTGCTGGTGCTGGACCCCTGTCTGCCATAGGCCTGCCTGGAAATATCTTCAGCAGCCCATGAGTTATTCCTCAGGAATAGATTCCACATAGCAGAATCGGTATGTTGTTGGATTCTCAGAAGCCAGTCTGTAGACACACTCAGTGTCAGGAACACTGCTCATTATAAACAGACACACTCAGTGTCAGGAACACTGCTCATTATAAACACTACTGAAAAAAAGTTCCTCATACATGACTATGTATGTTCGGTGTTTCTGTATATAAAGTACATGCATATACCTCATATCCACGTGTGTTCTTATGACATTTAAAAACAAGCGGTTGCCTCTAAAGTTAGATATCAATCTCATAGTTTAAAATACGCTTTTGCAGTATACACCCAGGACCACTTGTCACCAGGGCCACCCCTGCCCCCTGCCCCTGTGGAGAAGCTACTTCAACCCACTCCTGTTTCTCCAAATCCAGATTTTAAAGGTATTCACTACATTCAGCTCCAGCTTCTAACTTTATCCCAACTACTGTCCCCAAAAGTAATGATCTTGAGTCTCTTTTCCAGGAATGACAACATTGAGAGCTCTTTATTCTTTTCATAGAAGCATGGATTTCTTCAGCCAGTGTTGTGCTGGTGTTTGCGTTTATGGGAAGTGTGAGCAGGAGATAGATAGGGTAGTACAGTTTGTTCTGCTGTATATCATGGGCAGAGACAATAGTGCAAAGTTATCTCTGAAAATGAGCTGAGGGATGGGGGCAATTGTCTGTTGCCTGATAACCCAAGGCAACAGCAAGTTCTAGGAATGAAGGTTGGGCTTGGTTTCAATTTCATTAATAGAACAGATGGTTGCCTTTGAGCCCTGAACCAAAGACTGATCGCAACAGTGAGTGTTGAGAGCAGGTTTCTACCAACATCCAGCTTGAGGATTGATGTCACTATGGGGGTCTTTGTTTAAGCCTGCCTCCCAAGAATGGCAGTTTTCTGATGTCACACTATGGGAGTCTTTGTTTAAGCCTGCCTCCCAAGAATGGCAGTTTTCTGTGGGTTAGCTTTCTGTGCTTGTATAAAATTATTCTGAAATTTAAAGTGAAAAGCAATGAGATCAGAACACTGTAGATCTGCTGCTGATATTCTGAAGTAGACAGTCTATCTGAGTTGAGGATGTGAAGACCGGCTACAGAGGCTGGGGCTGGGCCATTCCATAGCCCGTAGTGAGGTGCATTTTTTTTTTTTTTTTTTTTTGATCACTTTAGTTAGACTTCACTGAAGTCAAATGAAAGCAGGGGATTATAGTTTTTCTGATTTTCTTACTTTTTAGCCACAAAATCCCTTATCTATACTTTCTGAGTTTCTGTGGTCTTCTAAAAAACATGGGTTTTGAAGTGAATATTTCCCCAAATACAAACTTAAGTACTTTTCTAAAATTAAAGTAGAGAAGGAAAACGGATTTTTATAATCAGTTTTTCTTCCATTTAATTAATAATTGAAATGATTCTGTAATAAACTTTTAAAGTCTAAGGTAGATCTGATTTTTCCCATGTGAAGTCTTGGTAAAATATTATTTTTTAAATGGTGCCATTTAAAATTAACATTTATTAGATGCCATCAAATTCTTGGCGTATTTTGATCATGACATTGCTGAGACTCTACAGCTTTTTAAAGCACCCAAATTTGCGCATCCAGTATTATGACAGCTGTCTTCAGGGACAGCATGTTTTAGCCAAGTGTGTCCTTCTTAGAGTCTTGGTCTAGTAGAGACCTGGGCTGTCTGTTGCTTTTGTCCTCAAAATAAGTTTCTCATAAGTCTTACCTAGAAGGCATGGTTCAAATGTCATTGTTCCTTTTTCTGAGAAGTAAGTCATAAGGCACAATTTTGCCTCCATTAGAATCTGTGTATGTGGATTCAACAGCCCTTACTAACTGGCCAGGCTGAATGGGTATTTGCTTTTCAGAATCTGAAGTGGCGCTTTGTCTAGCAACAGTCTGGTTGGCAGTGAGATTTATCTGAGGCACACTTGTTGTTGCTAAATAAAAACAAAAGTCTGAGACAAATGAAAAGTCTGCATTTACACTCTAGAAAATGTTGTGTTTTAGTGGTAAGAATTTTACTCGTGAACTTCATGTTTTTATCATTAGTCAACATAACAAACTTAAGAGTTAGACAAGTTCCCAAGTGAACGTGTGTGTGGCAGTGTCTGAGCACAAGTCCAAGCTGGGCACTGTAGGAAGAAGACCCGAAGGACACGGTTTATCCTCCAAGTGGAACACGGAATATTCTAGTGATTTATTTTTGTATTAACTTAGAGGTGGAAATAAAAATGTATATTTCAGTACAGAGTGCATGCACAATAGATTTTTAAGGACATTTTATTTCTGATTTTAGCCTAAAAATACATATTAAAAAACACTTCTACCAACAAGATTTTTTTTTTAATTACAAAATCAAGTTTGATTTAAGTTAACACACTTTCGTTACATAATTATAATATTTCTTAAAACAACAATAACAACAGTATTTTACAAGGAGTCTCTTCTTAGTTCTAAACTCAGCTTGACAGTATTGCTACACCACCCTGCCACTGGGACTTCAAGTGTCATTCCTCAACACCAAGGTCATTGCTTAGGATTGTATATAAGATACCATGTAACCCACTCATGGTACGTGTTGGAAGCATTGCCTTTTGCTGCTCTGTTCTGCATTGACCCCAGTTTTGCCCTCCTCCCATGAATGTAGTATTATTCATAGATTATACATAACTACATGTATTGCTCTTGGCAGTAAATCAAGTTCTAGTTGTAATTTTCCAGCTGTGAAAATGTTGCCTTGTGTTTAAAAGGGTTTCACAAGTGGAAACCTAAGTAAATAAGCTCATTAGTGACAGACCTGTTTCTTCATGTCCCACTTTCCCATCTCCTACTCCTCCTGCATTCTGCTTCCCACCCCCATGTGAGTGCTTATTCTTAACAAGGAGAATCTTTAAAAATGAGAAATAAAAAAGAAAGACATGCTATCTGTAAGTACCTATAGTAACTGTTACACTAAGCTTTTGTTTTCCCCTAGAAATTAAAAGCAACTTACCTGGGTTAGAAAATCAGACTGAGACTCCTTGCTGTCTGTGCCATCATCTGTCTATAGGTGCAGTAGGTGTCACTCGTGTGCATGGGTGAAGTGTGAGCATGCCCAGTCATTTGATCTCTTCTCAGAGGGAAGGACTGTACTGCAAGCTCGTGGTGCTATTGGAGAGGGTCTGTCAGCACATACTGAAAGCCCCCCATTTTCACAGATTTATAACTTTAATAATCCAGACGCTGTCCTTGGAAGTATTTAATATGCAATAGGTAGCACCTTTACTAATTAATCTGCATAGGAAGGGCTTCCTGACGTATTTAATAAGATGTGTAGAAGCTCTTCAAGCATTAAACTAAAGTTGACGTTTTATTTCATTTACTTTGTCAAAAAATATCAACTACTTACAATGGAATTGAAGTCTGTTACCTAATGGTATTAGGGCCTTTTAATTTCTGAAGCTTCTATATTGTGTTGTGAGGTACAAAAAAAAAATGCTGCAGATCTAGAAATGTATGTTCTTAGAAATGTATGTTTGAATGATGTAAGCGTTATTTATAATTGAAGAGTACTACCCCTATGTTCCTAAGTAAATGCTTAGTAACTCATACAGTTTTGTAGATACAAAAGTATATAAACATTGTATAATGTGACAGTTGTATAATTTATGTAATCTGATGCATGAGTCAGAATTTTTATATACGACAATTGATTTGTTATAGTTGATTAAAGTGTTTAAACTTAATCCAGTCATCTGAATTTCTTGTTGTAGCTAAAGCTGTTCCCATCATGCATTCCTATAAGACATCTTTGTCTCTTAACAATGAGACAGATTGTGTTGGGGCACATGCTCAGTAAGGCCTCTATATCTATATACCTCATAGAAAATGGTTCTGAAGAGTCATACAGAAGTAAAGTATATTTTCTGTTAACTTTGTGTGTGTGTGTGTGTGTGTGTGTGTGTGTGTGTGTGAAAGAGAGTGAGAGCACATGTACATGTGCAAAGATGTGCATGTGCATAGGCTTTGCCTTCTCTCCAGAGGGACATGATGAGATTACAGACCCGTACACTACTGTATCCCACTTTTCCATAGCATCTGGGGATCAGACTCAGGCTATCAGACTTGTATAACAATCACTTCTACCCCTGAGCCATCTACCCAGCCCCAGGAACATTTCTAAGAACGTATGGGCACACTTTCTTCAGCACTTGTGGAGAACCATATGCTCTGCCGTGAGACTGACTCCCAGAGGACCAGGCTCTAAAATGAGGTGCAAACTGCCTTATGAGTGCTGGTGTCCAGGCCAAGACCATGACAGGAGCTTTCTTCTATGTCATGTCACTCGCCACAACTCAGGCAGAGGACACAAGGCTCTGGAGGAACTGTAGTCCAGGAAGAGTAAGATGAGGCTGGCAAACACATGGGGTTTCTAACTACTTACTCTCCACTTAAGGCAGAGGCCACACATGTCTACAGCCCTTGTCATGGCCATCTAAACACATACCTGTTAATCTGAGGCTCCATCTGAGAGAGACTGGTTCTCATACCGTGACTGCACATGTGCGTCTGAACGTGCAGATGGCAGGACACCCAGTACTTCTGTTGCTACGGAACCTATAGTCTAGACTCTGAGATGCAATCCATGTGTGTTCCTAGATGTCAGTCAGCCCCTCTGGAGTAAGCGCTTTCTCTGCAAAGCTGCATATCCCCCTACCCTGTAATGGTTCTTGGTTTTACAGGGTCTTTAACCTGCCCCTTTTCTTCTAGGGTGTGTTCTCTCTATCCTGTTTTCCTGCTAGCTAGTCAACCTTAGCCTAGTCTTAACTCTTCCTCTGCAGAGAAAAAGGCATTTGAAAGCAGTTTGGTAGCCAAAAGCTAAGGGGCATAAAGGTGGTCATTTGCCAGGATAGTTCCTATCCCAGGAATGTATTTGTTCACATGGTCTTATGACCCAAATGCCTCACATTTTATACTTTTCTCAAATAATCTTTCATAACAAATGTTCACACTTTTATCTTTCTGTGGATACGCACTTGCTTACAATTAATTCTTTGAACCCAAGGTGCTTAATTTTCTCATACTTCTTACACATGAAAATTCCATGCCTAAGTTCCTATTGGTTTTGTCACTTGGTAGTCCCACCACATACAGAAAACAAGATCACAGATTTCTTAGGGGTTTTCATCTCTGATGTGTGGTGGTCAAATTCAAGATAATGACTGTTTAACACTATTAATACCAAAATTGTGGTGCTTTTTGAAAAGCATGATAAAGATTTAGCTGCTGTCATTTTATTCAAATTCTTCCTTACTATTGTTATAGTGGAAAAGCAGGAGACTGCAAGGTCACCCAGTGTCCTCATGGGTGCCTTGGGCAGGAGCACAGTGACTCTCCCCACACACATTAGGGCCATGCAGTTAGGATACATGACAACTGTAAGAGCACAAAGACCACAGACAGAGGCAAACCGGAACCCCTTTCCAGAAACCAGCTCAGGTACCTACAGAGGTACTAGCAGAGGACAAAGGTATTAGATCCCTTGGCTGGAGTTACAGGTGGTTGTGAACCTCCCAGCCTTTAAGTGGTGAAACTCAGGGTCTTCACCTTAAGAGCTAGGCCTTGTTTGAAACCTTAGCTTGTAGATTGTCCTGAAGCTGTTTGTATTTTAATGTTAATTCCACCTCCGCAAGAAGCGCTGGCTAGGGTCCTGACTTCAACTGAACCTTCCCATTTTAATTAGCAAAATAAAGGAAAGCCAGTGACTGGGTAGGTCCTAGGGAAGTAGGAGGTCTGAAAGGTCAAAGGGCCAGAGGTGAGAGGTTGGAGAGGCAGAGGTTGGGAGAGGATGAAGGTGAGAGGTGGAGGCAACAGGACCAGCTGGACCCAGGTGATATTGATTGGTGTTAAATAGCTATGAACATTAAGGATTTTATAGGCCTAGCATCTTATATGAAAGGCAGTTTGTATCTTTGTCTATTTTATGTAATCTTGTTGTGCAGAGGGTTTGTGGATTGAGAGTTGAACATATAAACCTGTATGAAAAGCTATTGGCCAGTAGAGTTGTGTTTGTGTGGGATTTTGGGGAAGAGAAACACCCAGGGACAGAGGTGGAGAACAGGGTAATAAACTGCCAGGGGAAGTGAGCTGAGCAGACGAGTTGGGCTGGTAGTGGCTCAGACTGGGCGGAGGAGAGCACGACTCTGAACTAAAACCGGGCCTTAGTGAGACCTCAGGGCCAGTAAAGAGATAAACCAATTAATATTTTTTAATATTTCATGCAACATTAGCTATTTAAAATTCTACCCTCAGATGAACAAAGATGGCTGGATTACATCATTGGTGTTCACAAGCTGTCCCCGGAGCAGCTTCTGGAAAGTTAGTACGGATTCCCAGACCCTTCCCGAGTCTTAAAAAGGGCACTACGTGAAATCAGATATACTAGCCTAGGAAAGAACACAGGGTGCAGCTCACAGGCAGTGTGATAGGAACATGTGTTACATGTATATATTTACTTGACACCAGGCCTGATGTCCTGAGTTCAGTCTCCAGGGTATACAAGTGGAGGCAGAAGCCTGGCTCCTGCAAGTTGTCCTCTGGCTTTCACATATGTGCCATGGTATATGTACACACACCCACACAAGTTAGTGGACAAAATCAAAGGTTAAAACTGAGTTTAAATCTCTTTCAGTAGAAATCCTGAATGAAGTCTTGTCAGAAGTAAAAGTAGTTATGCACTGTCTTAAAAAGGGTAATGTGAAGCCACATCTGACAAGAATGATGACATTAACTGAAATATACTCAGAAACTTCCTGTGTTCACTTCAGGTAAGCTAACCCTTAGATGACAATTTTGGTCTCCTCATTAGACTCATCCCTCATGGAAACCTAATGTTAGGGGTCTATACTAGAGATGCAGGTATTTTAGAAAGTTCCATTTGGACCTGAGCTGCATGCAGCCTCTTTCAGAAATCTTAAGATAACACTAAGAGAACACTGTGGGCTTGTGTCCAGTTTATTACCTTCCTGTTATGAAGGAGGCCTTGTGGAGATAGCAGATAAAGTCCTGGGAGTTTAAAATGAGCAGAGAAAAACTGGGCCCAGCTCAAGGTAAAATTGATTGTCAGTTACAGGGAACCTACTGAAAGGCACCTCTTTTAATGGGATAGTTTACTTCATGAGAAGCTAGCTAATCCTTTAGTATCATTCAGTATTTTTATTTTATTTTATTTTATTTTACTCAAATTTTTATAAATGTGCTGCTATTGAATGAACATCTTTCATGATATTAAAAGCTATAAAATATTTAAATCTGTGATGCATTTGTTTACAAATCCAACCACTTAATTCTATATAATATGTAGCACTTGAAACCATCTGTTAGGAACCTTTGAAGACTAGGACGCACATTATGAAGATGTATACAGCAAATGAGAAACGAAACATGAAATATTCAGGCCATGCTTGTGATAGAGAAAAACATGTATTTAAAGTTTGAAAAATTGCAGTCTGAAATTTGACAGAGGCTTTCCAGAATGAAGCACTTTTCTAATTTCAGGCAAGTGTCAAAATGACCTTTTAGGAGTTGAGGACATGACTCCATGGATAAATGTTGATGCACAGCACGAAGACCTGAGTTCAGACCCCCAGCACTGATGTAAGTGTGGGCCATGCACAGGCCTGTGCTGTGGAGGGTAGGGACAGAAGGACCAGTGTCCTTGTCTAGCCTCTTGCACACACATAGTCTTCCCCAATTCCCTTTCTCTTGCTAGGCAAGATTTAAAGGCACCAAATCACATCATCTCAGTAGGTTAGCTGGCTTGTGATTTTTCTGTAAGACAGAGAACTGACTGTTTTGAATTGCACCATATCTTTCAAGGGGGAACAATGAATGAGAGGATAGTTTGTGTAAGAAAACACTAACATTTGTGACACAGGAGTTCTTTGGTTTAGACAAAACAAGCAAACAAACATGAACAAAACAAATACCAACTGGTTGAGTAGATTTCATGATGTGATAGAGAAATTCTGTAAACATTGTTTCCAGAATCAGTAACACCAATGGAGAAGTTTCATACACAGGAACTAACAAGACTTTAGTCTACTTTTTTATTGAGAGTGAACTATTTATCTTCCTGCTACAAGCCCATTTTCCTTTGGGAAATGAAAAACTGACACCAAATTGTGAGAAAAGATGCATTTATCAAGAATCTTGTAGCCATTGGATGCCACTCGGAAAGTATAGAAATTCAAATTCCTACCTCAGTCCTTATACCAAAGTAGTTTTATATAGATTCAAATTTTAAACAAAATATATAGGACACCTAGCAAAAAGTGGGATCTTCTGTTCTGTTTTGTCTCTTAATAGACTCAGAACAGGTAAGACCTGTCAAGTCAAGAAACAATTTTAATAGGGAGAATGCACAGATATTCAATAACATAATTTTTAAAAGTTTTAAACCTTTAAAAAAATAGTAATATCAATGTCAGCAGGCAAATGACAGAATGTGTGGAAGACTGTTAAACAAAGTAGGATTTTTTTGACATAAAGTGTTTATACATATATTAAGACAAACTGTGATGGAAATACTCACAATAGAATCCCAAGAAGAAAAATTACAAACCACCTTAGGGGCATCGCTAATTAGCACAAGGAAAGAGTTCACTAGTTAACTACAAGAATACACATCTTTGTCATGAGAAAGGAAGATAAACTTTTATTTGGAGGATAAATTGAAGTAAGCTTTTCAGAAGACAATTTCACAATGTCTGTTAATATCTTTGTTTACCTTGTTTGGACATGGTAACTTTATTGTAGTAATTTCTCATTCTAAAATTTCCTGTAATATTTATGTAAAAATGTACTTTAAAATAACTATAACAATAATATAATGAAATAACAGAAGAAAACAACTAGTCAAGTGCTGTCCGATTAAATATTATGAAACAAATAGAAACCATGAGATTACTCAAATTTTTAGGATACCTTGATAAGGGAAAAGGCAGTGGGTCTGTGATGTATGTTACTGTGCAAGGATACACAGCTATAACATTCCTACAAGAAAAGACACTGGTGGGATTTGTTTCTGAAGAAAATAGCCACCTCTTTACATTGGAGATACTGACTTTCCCAACACCCATTTGATTTGTTTCAAGGGTATTTTTATATGCAGATACTAATTTACTTTCATTATTATTTGATTTGATTATTTAATTTATTTTTATATTTTATTTTACAAAATAAAATATTTTATTAAATAATTATTAATTTAATGAAAATTTAAATAGTTAATTTTTTTACCAATTTCAAAGCAATTTTACTATTACCTGACTATATTTATTATATAGCATATATTCATATTATGTGCGTAATATGGGGTTTATAATATCTGGCTTTAGAAGTATGTATGTTTTGTATATAATGTAGACTCTATATTTGCAAAATATATAGTATATCTAGAAACTACTGTTCCACAGAAGAGACTCAGGCGTAGCCAAGGATCTTGAGTACAGCAGGGTAACAGCACTGTTACCGTGTATTTTGTAACAGCCTTCCCAGTACTTTGGAGTAAAGAACCTCAAATTTGAGGGCAGTGTGGGATACATAAGACCCTCATCTCAGAATAAAGAAACTGAAAGAAGGAGAACAGAAGGAAAGGTGGGCTTCTCTGCAGCTGTGTGGCATCCAGAACAAGGATCCTCTGGCCATGGTATAGGATGTTCTGTTCCAGGTTCTACATAAAAACTCATACTGATGCCCTCTCCCTGGGAAGACCATGTACAGAGTACTGTTCCTCAGGGTTCTCAAACACCCCATGGAGTCCAGGCCAGGAATTTTTTCTGCAGGCTTGTCTAGCAACATTCTAAAATAGTTTCCTTACCAAATCATTTACCTTGCCTTGAATATTAGCATCCAGTTCAATGACCATGTGCCTGGGTGGCTACTAACCTTTTTAACTCTCTATTTATAACCAGAGTAATTTGTAAATCCAAATGAAGACATTAGTGTAAATTGTAAAAAACAAAAGGATTCATGCACTCATAAAAAGCCACAGAGCCCTGGGATGCAGCTTCACTATGAAAAAACAGTATCTCTTAAGTAATTTTGTTTTTAACCAATGATATTTAATTGTAATTTAGTCAAGAGAAAAAAAATCAAATCACAACAAAACTAGAGTGAGGAGGATTCCATCTGTAAGAACATGTGAGGGTAGGCAAACAATAAAAACTCAACAAAATATTCCAAACTAAAATAGGCCACAGAGACATAAATAAATGCACAGACATCTCTGGATTTTGGATTCTAAGGGGTAATAGAGAGCTCTGGAAGACACCTGAAAATTGAATATTAGCTACTTAATAGATGAAATGAATGAATGTTTCCCAAGGTATGTTGATATTTATGGAATGGAGTGGCCTTATTCTTAGAAACAAGATTTATTGGAGAACCTGTCGTTGAAAACTGTCATGATATTTACAATTGATATTCCAAAGGATCAAAGGGAAGAGAGTGAAGCTAAAACACAAAAGCAAAATGGCCTTCATTTGCAGTCATGGTATAGAGAATACATGAATATAGAGGATGATTTTTGCTTTCTTTCTTCTGTAAGTTTAACATTTTCAAAATAAATAAGAAAAGAGAAAATCTGATTTGATCTTCACAGAGTCACAGGGGTTATCCAGTGGATGCTTATGGCAAACAAAACAATCTAAAACAGTGGTTCTCAAAGGCCCCTTTCATAGGGGTCACTTATCAGATATTTATCTTATGATTCATAACAGTAGCAGGATTACAGTTACAGTTACGCAAAAGGAATGAAAATAACTTCATGGTTGGGGGTAGCAACAATATGAGGAACTGTGTTAAAGGGTCTTAAAGAGTTGCAACATTATGAAGGTTGAGAGCCGCTGATCTAAAAGTGAAGATTCATTAGGCTGCACACCAGTCCTTTCTACCACCCCATCTGGCTTAGTGTTTGCCCCCACATTCTATCCAATCAACAGGCTCACCCCTTCAGTGTTTCCTAGACCTTGAGACCTCTGTCAGCACCTGCAGCTCCCTCCCTCTCTTCCTCCCAGTTTTCCTTCCCTCCCTTCATTTGCCAGAAATCCCACCCTGCCTTCCCCTGTGCTTCTTTACAAGTTCCTCTGGGGATTGTTTCCATCAGGGGTCCCAGGTGACTTGTTTTGCTCAACCTTTGCCCCTGGCCTATAGCTTTGACTCCCCAGGTGTCTCTGCTCTCATCTTCAAGACTCCCTCCCCTGTCTAATGTCTAATTAAACCCAAGTGGTGCCACCTGGCCTTTTCCTTCCTTCTTGGGCCTCTTGGTTTCTTTTCCTAGGTTTCTTGTCAGTATCTCTGCCCTTGCCTGCTCTCCATTTTCTGAGGGTGCCTGTGGGTCTCCAGGTGTCCAGTCTTCAGCTGTCACTGGAGAGGGTGATGGCCTTTGAAGCAAGCAGATAGCCCTGCTCCTCCAGGCGCTGGTCTCTTCAGAGATGCCCTGACAGGTAGGTGGATCCTCTTGGTCCCTCTCTGCTGAGGCTACTGTCTTCCACAGCCTGAAAACCAAGGAGGGATACCACACCCATTCCCACCCTTGCTTCGACTCTTCATAGCCTCACTTGAGAGTTAATTCCAAAACATATCCCTGCCATTCCTTCCTAACCCAGGTCAGGCCAAACAATGCAGAAACTGTAACTATGGAGGGTGTGACTTTTGTTTTCTGTTCAATCAAGTAGGAAAGGAAAAGGCAATAAAACAAAAACAAAACCAACCAACTAAACAACAGCAACAACCACCTGCAGGGATTGGCTTCTGCCTGGCTTTCCCAGATAGAAACCATGACTTGCCCCTGACATTGAACAGGAATCTAGTGGCTCTAGTCCCAAATATATTAAAAAGAAATCAGGCATAGGAAAATTGTCCCAACAGTCTGATTTTGCTCTGAAACATGCTATCGTTGTTCCTAGATGACTTTAGGAAATCAATGCCAAGATTTCCCATGTTCCAAAACATACAGATGCTTATGTCCCTAACATCCAACACTGTAGCAATTTGCATAAACAATCTACAGATATTGCCCATTCAAATCACCTCAGATCCCTTACCATGTTGGCTGCAACAGTTAGTTGTGTATATGGTTGCTGTCCTACATTATGTAGGGAATAATGATGAGAAAAGAAGAAAAAATCTAGATGTGCAGTACAGACAAAAAACTTCAATGCTGGTTGAATTCACGATGTGGAGGTGACATTGGAGGAACTGTGTGTTCAGCTGATCAACAGAATGTGGTCCCTAGGTCAGCTAGTATTCAAAGGGTAGGACACTTAAGTGGCATCCCCACTAACTTCCTCATCTTAGTCAAGGTTTGAATTCCTGCACAAAACATCATGACCAAGAAGTAAGTTCGGGAGGAAAGGGTTTATTCAACTTAAACTTCCAAATCACTGTTCATCACCAAAGGAAGTCAGGACTAGAACCCAAGCAGGTCAGGAAGTAGGAGCTGATGGAGAGACCATGGAAGGATGTTGCTTACTAGTTTGTTTCCCCTGGCTTGCTCAGCTTGCTTTATTATAGAACCCAGGTCTACCAGCCCAGGGATGGCACCACCCTCAATGGGCTGGGTCCTCCCCCCTTGATCACTAGTTGAGAAAATGCCTTACAGCTGGATCTCATGGAGGCATTTCCTTAAGGGAGGCTCCTTTCTCTGTGATAACTCCAGCTTATGTCAAATTCATACACAAACCAGCCAGTTCACTCTTTTAATCTTTCCTGTGCTCTGTTCTTTCCCAGAGTTTGAGAGGCAGAGAGGACTACATACGGTAGTTTGGTTCAATTATTAAACTATTTTTTTTTTTTTGCATCTGTTTCCTCATTTGATAGAAAGGGGAAGTTGTTGGACTTTCCCATCATCTTAAAACACAGTGGTCTAGGATTTTATAGTATCCATTTGCATTTTTTTAAAAGTACTTTTCAGGGGCTGTGGCTATAGCTCCCTTGGCAGTGTTTGCTAGGATGCAAGAATCCCTGGGTTCAACACCCAGCATTGCTTACACCCAATATGGTGGTAAACACCAGCATATGAGAGCAGAGGCAAAGGAATCAGACGTTGAAGGTCATTCTGGGCTACTTAAAAGGATTGAAGCCATCCCAGGATCATGGTGCCCTGCCTCAGACTAAAATAAATCAAAACCATCATTCACAAAAACAGGCTTTTCCACGTTTCCCAATTCTGGTTGTTTCGATTTTGAGCTGTGAAAACTGATCTGAACCCAAGACTCCACTGGTATCAAAAGAATCGGGTGGAAATCAAAGAGAGCAGCGGGCGGGGCAGGACACCTACAGTGCAGCAGCACCCAGCATCTTCCCTTTTACATCTCTAAGGACCCTGCCTGCTGTCCACCTTGTGCATTACAGAGGCACACTGGTTTTCATCACCGCTGGTAAGTGTTTGATGATGGTACCTTTGATGTGAGTGCAGATCACCAAATCAAAGTGATGGTTTGTTTAATGTTTGTCACACATCCGGATGATTCTGAAGCCAACACAGAAAAGGAGGCACATTACAACAGGGATTTCTCTCTCTAGCCAATTAAGGTCATTCAAGACGTTTCCCAATTTAAATAGTTGCCCAAGTAGAGAATGAGTCTCCCTAGCAACCACTTACTAAGAAGGCACATCAGATCATTGTGAAAAGACCAAAAAAATGCATACATATAAAGTTTGAGCCAGCAATTACTTGGACAATGACAGTTTGCATAGAAGGCACACTTGAGACCTAGCGCTAAGCTGTGTGATGAATACCAACGTTAGGATTGCCCTCAGTTTCTCCTCTGATTACCACACCAAGAATAAATTTGCAAATTCTAATTCCATTGAAGCACAAATAAAGGAGTAAGACATGATTTTGAAATCACATCCCTTTCTTCTGATTCTGTGGCTGTGTATCTCCATAGAAGGCCAGCAGTTTCCTTTCTGATTTCCAGAACAGAAAGCTCTGGGGACAGTCCAGCTTTGCCTAGCCTTAGCAGGTGTGGCTCACTAGATTGGCAGGTTGGGACCTTAACTCTGAAGCACTTGGTCTTCATTGAGGGGAGGTGTTTCTGCATTCTGAGATACCTTAGCAGCACCTTGAGCGCAAAGGCTTGTGTGAGGGCTTTGCCAGTTGGCTAGAGCTGTGGATGGCTGTGGAGACCAATTCCATTCCATCTAACTTAGGGTGAAGGATGGAGAAGCAACTTTCAGGGCATGAAACCCCAGTGCCCCCACTACTTTGGCTTTACCTTTAATAAAGTAGATAGTTTTGCTTCCAAACAGTTGATCCTCCCAGAATGGGATGTTATTCAATGTGGCTGTGAAATTTTCATAATAATTAGCAATCAATATTGGTCCCCAGGAAGCCCTATTTATTTCATTCAGTGGAGAGGAGACCATCTGTGGAGAAGGTACCACCAGGTCTCTGTCCTGGGAACATGGAATGCAGACGTCTGCAATTAATGTTATTAATTTTAATTGTGCACAGGATCCTTTGATGTCTTTGGTGCTATTATTCTGTCTTACAAATAAATAGCACCACCTCTCTGGTACAAGTTTAGGGAATGCTATTTTAGTCCACTTTCTATTATCGGCAGGCAGTGGGCTTTACCAGCTCACACAGAACAAATTTGATTGTGTTTATATTTAAGCTTTCTTAACAAGGGAAAACAGGAGGATTAGCTTCAATAAAAACAGGAGCGGCATTCTGAATGTGTTTAAACAAGTTTTCCCCCACTGGAAAAAAAATAGACCTATAACATATCATTTTCAACTACACTGGCAGGGAAAAAAAAAAAAAAAGCCAAAAGGTTCCTCTAAAGAATTCGGACTGTGCTCAAGGCAAGTTACAGCTGGATCCTATTATAGAAATCAATCTTTTCTCACCAAAGACTATTTACATCCACGAAGCTTTTCAGTAAATTCATTCAATCAAAAGCAGTTTTCGATGCTTGGCAAATATTAGATTACACATAATATACTTGTAATGTTAGCAGGGGAAAGAGGATGACACCCACCCAGGCTATTCTTCAGAGCAGCTGCTGTGTCCTCCCAGCCCTGGGCATGTCTCTGTGTAGATTGATGGGACCTACTTTAGTGCACTAATGCTGACACATTTACTTATCATTCATGATAATCACTTCTGCTGCTTCGGGGAGAAAATTTTCTAAGCACCTAAGTATTGGAGGATTAAATATGGTGTGCTGAAAAGGAAGAAGGAACTTTTGGGTTGATATAGCAATGTTAGTCAAGACTATGGTCCAGATAATCTTATTTATTCTCTTGTTAAATTAGAGTAACTTGTCTGTGTCCTCGATGTTCTTTGTCTCAAACTGGAGCAGTGGGGTTTTTGTATATAAAAAATTGTTTGGTTTGAGAAATGGCTTGGTAGTCAAAGTACTTGAGTTCATTTCCCAACACCAATGTAGAAAGCTATACATAGCTGTGAGTATCTTTAACTCCAGGATGGAGGAGACAGAGAAAGATCCTCTCTGGAACTCAGTAGCTAGTCGGCCTAGCCAAAATGGCAAGTTGCAGATTCAGTGATGAAAAACTATCTTAAAAAATGAGGCGAAGAAGGATTGAGGAAGATAATACTGAAGGTAGGCCCCTCCAGTGTCCCCGCACACATGAGTACATGTGTATGCTTAAACCACACACACACATATACATGGGTGTGCAAGCATGTACATGTGTGTGCACATGTGTGTGCACACAAAAGAGAGAGAGATCATTTGGAAAATTTCACCCTATGAACTATGCTTTACATTTCTCTCTATGTAGCTTTCATTTCTACACTTAACAAAGCACCTTGCTGAAAAGTATGTCTTCCCATCCCCATTCAGGAAGAGTGTTCTAATGATCAGAGCAGTGAGTTGAATCTATAAAGGACTACAGTGAACAGAAAGACAGGTCCCCTCCCTCCTTCCTTGCCAGTCTATAAGTAGAAGTCATAAGAATTGGTGGCTTGATCTCCCCCAAGCACCTCTGGGAAGGAGCAAATGTTGGCTCTGCCTTTTGGTGTAATGAGTCACTTGTGCAGTGAGGAAATACTCCAAGTGCTTTGCAGATCTGAGCATAAGCACAGCACAGCCTTAAAATCTGATGTTTTCAGGAACAATTGTGATATTCCAGGAGGTACTAGGTTAGATTTGTAGGGTAAAAACCAGGTGATGTCCAGTGTTGGTGGGATGTGGGAGTCTGGGGACTTTCTTCAGTACTAGAGAGCCTAGGCACAGTGTATACACTGTGGATATACAGTGATTAATTCAGTGAGGATGCCCTAGAGGTTGGCAACTGTGTCTTTCAAGATATATCTATGGGGATTCTCTGACAGTGTCCAAGACCGCAACAGCAGGGTTTACTCTCAGGTCAAACAGAGAGTGCATGTACCATAAATGCTTTCTGCTGTCAGGTGGTCACAGGATAGATACACATACAGTAAGATTGACTTATGAGAGAACAAAAGTACAGCTCTTCCCCAGCATTGAACAGGACAACATCTAAGAAACAGCACTGTATATATAAATGAGCCATGATACTGAATAAAACTCTGCATTTTCCTAGAACACAAACACGCTGAAAGCTCAACCAGATAAGCCTCGGTGGTTGCATAGGATGGGAGTGAGCAAGAGTGGGCAGAAATGAGGATACTAGGGAATGAATATACATGTGATATAAGAATATGAGAAGGGGTCATGTATGGAACAATAACTATACCAAGAGCCAGACAGCAAATTCAAAATCTCCCACCTTCCTACCCACCTCTGTCTGTCTGTCTGTCTGTCTGTCTGTCTGTCTGTCTGTCTGTCTCTCTCTCTCTCTCTCTCTCTCTCTCTCTCTCTCTCTGTGTGTGTGTGTGTGTGTGTGTGTGTCTGTGTCTTCTGTCTGTCTCTCTCACACACAAACACACACAGAAGTGCTTGCATGTGTGTTTTTTCTTGTTAAGGTAAGGGGTTCAGGGAGATCTATAATATCTGGTGGAAATGCGTAAAGGATCACCCAGAGGTGACAAGATGTCAGCCAAAGCTTCTGTTGGACAGATTAGGCAGGTATGTAGCCACTTTCCGAATAGCTGTAGTGGACGAGCAGGATTCCTCTCCTTACCCTACCCTCTTCCATGGCAGAGCTTTTGTCGGAGTCCTATCTGGTCTTCATGCTAAATGGACAGTAAGTACACAGACCCAGGAGGCAGAGGGAACAGGCATGGGGGTCACACTGATCTGGCCGCACCTTCTTATGGAACACGTTGCTTTCCATAGTCACTTCTAGGTGCTCTTCAGACAATGCCACAGAACTGTGGAACAAGGAACCAATGAAGAAAAGAGGCTTAATGTTGTCCAACTCCTCAGGGAGGGCAGAAGGAAGAGCCAGCCTTGTGTTATGCAAGAACCAATCCAGAAGACTTCTGGAGAATTCTGTCCTAGAGATGAGTAGGCACGGATACACATTGGCTATATTATTCACAGCTTTCTGCAAATCATCTCAACATCCCAGAAACATCCACCTACCAGCAAGTGCTATTTTAAAAATACATTTCAGAAGATTTAGTACAAAAACTGTAGCCTTTCTACCTCTATTAGGTATTGTTTGCCCTGCCTTAAAAACCGCAATATCACACACACACACACACACACACACACACACACACACACACACACACACACACACATTTCCTCTCCCTCCCCTTTCCCTCTCCCTTTCTCCCTCCCTCCCCTCACATTTTGTGTGTGTGTGTCTGTGTGTGATACAATGTAGTATGATGGTCAGAGAGCCATTTGTGGAAAGCAGTTATCATGTTTGCTCTATGGCTCTCACGGACCAAGATTTGGTCCTCAGGCTAGGCAGCAAGTGCCTCTACCTGCTGAACCATATCACTGGCCTATTTTTCACTTTACTGGTGAGTTATGTGCACTGGTACTATGAGAAATTGATGTTGTTGACTATCTGTGCTAATCTTCCTGCTACAATGCACAAAGCAACCTAGGTCCTGAAAACACAATTGTCTCTCTGAACTTCCTCACTGACATCCTGACAGTTGCATCTATGGGACATCAGTTAACGTTTATTCTCCCTTTTTATTCTCTTACTGACCTTGTATTGTCCAAAGCACCTCTGTGATCTGTTCTGACTCAGCATTTGAAGCTTCTTTTTTGACATGTCTCCACTAGATCCCTCTGACTGTTTTTTTGCTGACAGGATTCTCTCTGCTCTGAATCACTGACCCGAGCTTCCCTCTCTGGGGCATTCATGTATCTACCTCCTTTTCCTCCCATTTTCTCTTTCCACTTGTTATTGTTCACATTGCTCAACACCTAGTCCCCTCAATGTACCATCTGCTAAATTAAGCTACATTACAGTCTAATTGCATCTAAATATATTATGATTATATACCCAACTGCTTCAGTCTTGTAACCTGTCCACAGTGAGTGCCTAGCAACAACTTGGACAAGGGGAAGGATGCCATCTCTTCATCTAAAATCATACTATTTATTAATCCATTTATTGAACTCCTAGAATATACTAGACATTTACTAAGCTCTCACTGTATGCTAATTATTGATGCATTAATGTAAGTTGGTGATTAAAATATACCTAGACCCTGTCTTTGAGAAGTTTGAAGTCTGTGATGACAGACAGTAAACACAACCATATGTATGTATGTAGAGTGATGTGGTTGAGAATAACCCAGAAAAGCAACTTCGGGAAGGTCAGTAGGGTTGCCAGATTAAGCTAGTGAAAACACTTAGGCTCTGTTAAATGCAGATGAGCAGTCCATGTTTTTCATATAAACTAAGAACTGAAGGAGTGACCCACGAGGACAACATTGAGTGCCAAAAATGGCAACCTTGTGAAGGAGACCAGGTAGAAGGGCTCTGATTGGTCTGATAGATTAGGCAGAGAGATTAGAATATGCAAGTCTCTCTAAATCTTGAAAAGGGAACAGTGTTTTGTTTTAGTTTTTTTTTTTTTTTGTTTGTTTTGTTTTTGACATATATATTCTCCTTGACTTAGGATAGAATTCAGTCCTGAAATCTTCTCTAGTACCTTGAAAATTGCTTTATCACTAGAGAATAGATTTAAAAATTAATACACATATACAATGGAACATTATTTAGTTATTCTAAAGAGCGATCAAGCAATGAAGAAGCATTCAAAGAACCTGGGGTGTTGACTATCAGTCTGCAAAGTCTCTCTCACATTCAGGAAAAGGTAAACTAAAGAGTCAGGAAAAAGAAGCAGTTGCCACAAAGTTGAGAAAGAAGGAAAAGAGGATTGTAGGGCATAAGGGGCATCCAGGACAGTGAAACTCTTCTATATGGTGTTCAATGTTAGGTTATGAGTTCAACACTTGTGAAAACTCACAGAAAAGTAGCCAGAGAGGGCTTCCTAATGTACTCTTGGTTTCAGTAAATGACATGCTGTTATAGATTCTAGTTAAAAGAAATGTGCCACACTCAAGATGTCAAGAATAAGGGACAAGCCAGGGAAGGGCAGAGGAACATCTACACTGGGAACCCTATTTGTTAGTGTGTGTGTGTGTGTGTGTGTGTGTGTGTCTGTCTGTCTGTCTGTCTGTCTGTCTGTGTGATACTGCACATGTCATAGTCAGAAGACAATGTTAGGAATCAGTTATCTCTTTCTACCTTTATGTGGCTCCAGGGTTAGAAGTAGACATATCAGGCTTACTCAGTTGACAAGCATCTGTAGAAGCTGAACCATCTCAGAAGCCCCCGACTCTTTTAAAACATAATTTGTTTTAAAAATTATATATATATACACAGTATTATATATCATATGTATTATACATGTTATACATAATATATATCGTACAAAATAGACCTAGCAAAGACAGCCTGGCCTCAAATTGGGCTCATTCCATCAAGCATCTGCCTTAGTTGTGTGTGTCTGCTTTAGCAAAAGGTCCTTTGACTTGTGTCCACTTCAGAAAAACACCCCTTCATGTGTTTGCACCAACAAAACACCATCTGGCACAACTGACTTTCCAAAGAGTCCTTAAGTTTCCACCTCATTGGTATGTTTGTGTTACCATAACATCTAAAAGGATACAAAATTGAAACATTGTAAATTTTGTAAGGTGTCTATATGTTTCAAAACTTTTGAAGCACAATAAGACTGAAAAGCAGATCTTAGAAGCCAGATGTGGTGGATCACACCTATAATCTCAATACCTGGGAGACTGAGGCAGGAGGATCACTGAGTTAAGGTCAATATGGTCCATATACTGTGACCTAGCCTTAAGATACAAAACAAAGAGGAGTGGAGTCAGATCAAATTTTAATGTTAAAAGAATCATGATTATAGCCATTCTGTGGAGAAGAGAATGGAGAAATATGGAGTGTTGTGATTAATATTAAATATGAATCTGTTCTGTTGTTTTCATCCCCCACAGTCTTACTCCACAGGAGCACAATCCCCTAAGTGGTCAGTTCCCAAGTCTAGTACCCATACATTTCATTCCACGGGCCCAGTAAAAACATGACTCCACAGTCATTAACTTATCAAACAGGTTTATATGTTAAATTCTCAATCCACAAGCCCTCTACAAAATAATGTCCTTACAACCAGTGGACAAAGATATAAACTGCCCATCTAGATAAGATAAATTGACCCATAGAAACCCTTAGAAATAATCATAATAACTGTATCCATCTAGAGATACACTGAAACATCCATGTTTGCTTCCATGTTGCCTCCTCTCCAATCTCCTCCTTTCTCCTTCTCTTCCACTTTCCTAGACTTTTCCCCACCTACCTTTCCTTCTCATCCAATGATAGGCTTGACCTGCTTTGTTGTATAATGACATCATCCTACAGTGGAGAGATATGATGGGTACTGCAGCAAGGGATGCATCTATCAGAATGAGGTACAAATGGTGTCTGTAGAGTTGAGATGGACTTTGCAGATAGGAATGTCTATCCCCATTTGCATCTTACAGGTGGAAAGCCATGAGGGAGAAAGACCAAGCCCCAGGATAGCTTGCATTTTAACAGAATCACAGCTGATGAGAAGAGCCATTCCTGACGTGAGGAGGAAAAGAGGAGCAGAAAGATGTGAGGAGCAGAGTCAAGAGTTCTGAATCAGAGGGCTGAGTCTATACCAAACATGAGGCCACCACAAACACTGGGACAGACAGAGAGCTTTACCTTGGTGCTGTGTAACTGATCCATTCCTGATGGAGGGGTTAGTCTTGAGCCCAACAAGGATTTTCTTCCCATCTTTCTTGGACCTCAATAATTTGTGCTGACTGAGGATTAGCATTTAGTCTTGAAACTGGTTCAAATTTGCATATCTTTTTAGATGAACTGATGTCAAGACTTCTACATGCCAACACATACTGAACTTCTAAATAAGATATGTATTTGAGGTATTTGTTTAGAACATATTGGACAACCAGGGGCTTTTTGCCATGATGTTATGAACTCCTGAGGTTATGGACAACAAACACATTTGTGCATGAGTGACTGTGCCTCCCTGTTGACCTAGATGCCTGACCAAAAGTCCAAAATGCAGCCTTTCAATTAGTGGACAATGTTATGAAACTTGGCATCAAGAGACCAGGATTCAAAGCCAGGACTGTTCACTGACTCTTTTTGTGTTTCCAAATATCTACTGGGCTCTCTAAACCTCATTTCTTCCCCTGTCATGGCATTATTCTATGGTACTTACTAGTAGCCCACATTTTGGGGAAGGATATTTTTGGGATTTTAGAGAAGCTAATTCTAGCTGCCAATACTAGACATAACTGTGACTTAGACATCAACAACCTCCCTCTATTTTTATTGTTCCTCTAAGTCTCCATCCTGAGGTAATCATGTGAGCCATGCTAGGTCAATGAGTTAACCATAAGTCTTTGCTTTATGTTTCTGGGATAACACATTCTTTTTCCTTCTAGACCACTGATAGAGGTAGCCATTTTACTATTCTGAGGGAACCCATTTGTTATCACACACAGGAGAATTATCTCACCCAGGAGAATTATCACACCCAGGAGAGTAGAGTTGGATATTATGAAAAAACATAGTTCACTCTTAGAGAACACCCTGAACCCTTGGAGCAAACTGCTTGAGGCTGACTCTGAACTACTTTAGTCATGAGAACAATAAATTCCTTTATTGTTTAAACACTTTAAGTCAGTCATTTTATTTTTTCTTCCTTTATCTAGCTTCTTCTGGATTTACAGGTCAAATATTTCAGCTCCTGAGAGAAAATCCATCTTATCCTAGACAGCCTCATAAGCCCTAGAGCAAATTCATAAGTGGTATCTAAGAGTGAGTGGCATGCAGTAAGCTTCTGTCAGTGTTCTCCACTATTGCATAAGGGATGTAGCCAATAGGCAGGAGAAATGGAAAGTAAATTGGAATAATAGAATGTTAGCAAACAAGTCTAAGGTCAGGGCCACAGGGTTATTTATATGAGTTGCATGTTCAATAGCATTTAGATATTTTTTCTAAATGACTTTATCCTTTTTATGTGTATGTGTGGGTGTGAGAACTTATGGAGGCCAAAATAAAGTCTTATTTATTTCTCATGCTGCATATGCATCGCAGCTTGGCTTGGGAGCTCTTCTCTGAGATGTCACTGGTGCCCTAGAGAGTAGAGCTGATACTCATCTTGTTGGTATTAAGAAAGAGATCTCTGAGGAGAAGCTAGTTAAATCCTCCACTGAGAAATAGAAAATTATCTCTGACCACAAATACTAGTACTAATAAAAACAGCTCTATACCAAAGGGAAAGGGTTGGGAAATGCAACTTTATTTCTTCCCTGCAAGGAGAAAGCTAGGAACATTTGATGAAGACCTAAAGACTTTTACCTTGGGCTTTGACCCTGCTCTTTTCCCTTCCCAAGACTGTTTTGACTCATAGTTCATGAACATCAACAGATACAGTTAGGTTGCCGACCGAATAATAAAGACCTAGGAGGCCTTGTTAGATGGCATTCATATCTCTGTTCTGACTCATCATTACAATATAATAATATAATCTTCCAAATTCTTGAAGCATAAAAGTTAGATTGATTACATCATCTGGCCCTTTGCCTGTCTAAAATCTGCTATCAAATTTTTTATCACCAACCCTCTTTCTTCTAAACAGAAAAAATTTTTTTCTCTGAAGTACAGTTATGTGAGCTTGAACAACTGTCTTTGAATGATTTTGCACACATTCCAAAAAGAGAGATCATGAAGAATTACATGTTCTTACATAAAATTACTGGTAACTGAGCATGATAAACAGTCACTGATGTCATGTAATTTGAATTTGGTATGTGATTCAGAAGGGCTTTAAAGGATGGTGTCAGTAGAAAACAAGCAATACCATAACACAAGAAGGGCAGCGATGCCACAGTCTGCCCATCAGAATGGCTCATGGGTTTGTCATGGTGGAGGCTGAGCTCCAGTTAAAGCAAAAGGGCTCTTCTGAGAAGAAATTGAGCACAGACAGGGCTGGGTGACAGGAGGGCATTCAGACTCTCAATGGCTTCTTCCGGGGTAGGTATGCTTATGAAGGTCATATAGAATCACTCTCCACTTTATGTATTGAGTCAGGGTCTCCCACTGAACCTGGGGTAGCTGACTAATGAGTTCCAGGGACTGGCCACTCCTCACCTCCCCCGTAAATGCTTCAATCACAAGGTCTCACTACTATGCCTGGCTTTTTATTTGGGTGTTAGGGATCTGAGTTCATGTGCCTGTGTCTCCAAAACTTTACTGACTGAGGCATCTCCAGAAGCCCTCTTTTGAAACATTTTAATTAAGGAATTATCTTTCTTACTGACTAGTCTTAATAGTGTTTTGTTTAATTGAGAACAAATTATCTTTATTTTTAAAAATGTATCTTTTGTAAACTTTTTCTCATCTCATTTTTTTATTTATCCTTTGGGAATTTGAGTATGTGTGCAGTGAAATATGACCACACCCACTCCACACTCTGCTCTCTAATTCTCCCCGGATCTCCCCAACTTCACGTCTCTGTGCCTTTGTTTGTTGTTTTGAAAACACACATTATTCTGTTTATAGTGTCTTTTGTGAAACATTAAGTTTTAATTTTAGTGAAATCCAGCATATCAGTCATTTCTCTCACAGACAGCATTTTTGCTGTGACTTTTAAGTCAGCACCATGGCCATACCATCTTTTCTTTCCTCTTTTGTATTTAATAAAAAATAGTTTATTTTTTTGTGTTGAAAATTTTAGATTATTCATTTTGGGTTATTTTTTGGTGAAAAGTCTATATCTCATTAAAGTAGATATTTAAAACATGTAGATGTCTAGAAATTTCAGCAGTTTGTGTAAGACTTACCTTTGGTTTATCCTCTGAGCAGATATATGGTGCTCTTCTCTGAGATTTTAGATAAACCCATCCCACATAGGAGACAATCAGAGTCATTTCATAATAAGATTGAATCAATACCACTATTTTTACGTGTTGATCAAACTACATTCAGAGCCCATTAAGCTCAGAACTACATCAAATACCCCCACATTAACCCCATTGCCTGAATCAGTGAACAGACCTTCATTTAAAGTTAGCACATCAGGATTCTAATACCTTCATTTACTGTAAGCCAACAGAACTGCCAAACACAGTATACTCAACCTACCAGAACAGGGTCTTTCTGGTGTGAAGTTCAGATGTGGCTTGTCTTTTGTATCAAGGATGCTCTCTTTAAGGCAGCTGTGATGGCTACATCAGATGAAATCAACTCTGTCCAGAAACCAGGTCCATTACAATTTCAAAATGAGAAGTGAGGGAAGGCGATGTAAATATTAAACAATAAGTTTCACTGCAGTTAAGCTGCTTCTTACAGATTTCATGGTTGAGTTGGAGTCTCACTTGGGAAGTATTTTACTGGCGAAAGGCATGCTGATTGCAGATTAGACTTGGCTCCTTTTAGTGACAAACCTGGAGGAAAATTACCAGCTCATAATATCAAATTTTACCTACATAATTCAACAACCTCTTTGAGCTTGCCTGTCGTTTTTCATGCTTCTTAATTTCATGAAGCCAGGATTGGGGCTGAAGTAGGTGATGTTTCTGGAAGAAACAGACCACTTATTGGTCCCAGGTGGCACCAGATCTTTTGATCCTAATACAACCATTTTTAAGCAATGCCCGGGACTTGTAAAACTGGCCATTTTATTAGAGAAATACATTGGACTTGCACTCAGAAAATGCCCTCATTGGGAGCTGCCACCTGATTGGCTGATGATGCAGTCAATGTTTGCAGTTGCTTTCTAGCCAAATATTAGATTTTTAGAAATATCTCTGAGTATGCAATTTAGAAAGAGAAGGTCATTCTTTCCATATGGTAAGATACATCCTAGCACATTTGGAAAAGAAGATTATTCAAGCCATGGCTTGCATGAAGTAACATTGAAAAAGCAATTTTCTAGTTTGTAAGTTACAATGAGCAACTTTCCCAGTGCCTTTCTATGATAACTTGTTATCTCCTGTTTGAGTCTCATGACAACCAGACACGTCAGGGAAACAATCATTAGGCTTGCCTTTTGGCCACATGAAAACGAGGATCATGAATAGATGTGATCAATTTCCTATGGCCAGAGACAGAGACACTACAGCTGGTGACACTGCTTCCTAAGGATCTTTCCAGAAAATTTATTCTGGGTTTTTCCCCATGCCAACAATCTGAATCACCAGAAGCCTCTAGCAAACAGAATCCTAGTCTCATGGTTTAACTGGTCTCTTTAGGGACAGTTAAGGGACAAAGATGTTGAATCTGGATACAGGCAAGAAAGAGGCAAATGGGAAATAAAATTAATTCTTCTTCATTGCTTTGCTAGCTGATGGGAATGTGGTGAGACTTAAGGACCACCAGGAACAAACTGCCACTCTTCTGTTATTTTGCTTATAAAAAGCCAACCTTTTAGTGGCACGTCCACTCAGTTACCATCTTTTCCAGTGGAAATAGTTCTGGTAAGAGTCATCCTACCCTATGAATGTACCTTTATGGAGCAGACCAGAGGGAAAAGTAATTGAATTTAATAAAAGCTGTAACCAATATAAAGCCACAGGGAAATCCATTTTACTTCAAAGCCAAGATGCATGGTTCCTAAATAGAATTAATTGCCTGGCTGTTTCTTCCATCAAATCTCAATCCAACAGCAAAGAATTAAATTCCTTGGCATTTCTTATTTCATAGTCACATGAATTCTCCATTGATGGTGATGGCTGGATTGATAAAATCATTCTCAGAAACGACCGTCTTCTGATTGATCAGTAACCACATGACAGCTGGGAATTCTTACAGTGTCTCGCTTAGCAGAGCTAGAAGCTGTTATAGGCAATCTAAGTGCATTTGTCAAAGGTGAGAATCATAAAGACCATGCGGTCTGCCCCTTAGCCATCAACTCATCCCCCTTTTAAAAGTGTCGTCCCTAAGAAAAGAAAAAGAGGGGAGATTCTTCTCAAATTCTTCTCATCTGGATCCCCTGAAGTGATTCTTTGATGTCCTGGCTGGCTCATACCAAGGTTAGTTAAATGCAGATTTACAAAAAACAAAAAAGATTTATTTGTTTATTTAATATATGTTAGTAAACCATCGCTGTCTTCAGACACACCAGAGGAGGGCATCAGATTTCATTATAGATGGTTGTGAGCCTTATGTGGATGCTTGGAACTGAAGTCAAGATCTCTGAAAGGAGCAGTCAGTGCTCTTAACCACTGAGCCAGTCGTTGAATGCAGATTTAAGTTTCCATTTCATTGTCTGATTCTACATCGGGGGACCACTCCAGCATAGCAAGATGGAGAAAATATGAGGTCTGAAGAGGTTAGAGCCTTCATGGATGGCAGTAATATCTCAGAAAGAGGTCTTGTGAGCTTCTGTGTCACTCCACTATGTGAAGACACAGGAAGAAAGTACCACTTATGAGCCAGAAAGTGCACCCATGCTGTACACTGTGCCTTCACCTTGATCTTGAATTTCAGCCTCCATAACATTTCTCTTACTTACAAGTCATCTAGATAATGGTACTTTATTATACCCACCCAAATGAGACTGAGACACAAGACTACTCAAGGCTTTCTGAAGTCTCCTAGTCTCTATATGTCAAATCACTCCTCACTGGGCCCTTTTTAGACATCAGGGCATTGGGTAAGAAAAGGCCACTCCCTGCAAAGACAGCTATCTCATGTTTTCTTTCCATAAAACTAAATGGCGAATAGAAAGGGAGGGGGAACTGTGGTAATTTTAATTATGGCTCTCATAGACTCATATGTTTGAATGCTCAGACCACTGTTAGGAGGTGTGGCCTTGTTGGAAGAAGTGTGTCATTGTGGGGGCTGGCTTTGAGGTCACCTATGCTCAAGCTATGCCCAGTGTGGCACATGGTCTTCTCTTGGTTGCCCTCCGATCAAGATGTAGAACTCTAGGCCCTTCCAGCACCATTTCTGTTTGCATACTACTGTGACGATAATGGGCTAAACCTCAAACTGTAAGCTAGCCCCAATTAAAGGCTTGCGTTTATGAGAGTTACTTTGGTTATAGTATCTCCTCATAGCAATAAACCCCTAAGACAGACAGATAGACACACACACATATACATATACACACATATACACATTATACATATATACATACATACACATAGCTGGGAGGGAGGTGGGAGAGAGACTGATGCGAGAAATGAGCCCGGGATCTTTGCCCAAGGGTTTCTTCCCTGGGTGGAAGCACATGGTATCAAAGATGTTCAGAGTGACTCTAAGAAAAGTATAGGTGAAAGGGCAAATGTGTGCAAATGACTGTGGTGGTTAGTTTTCATTGTTGGTTGACCAGCTTTAGCATCATGTAGGAGACACAGGTCTGCATATGAAGATTACTAAGAATGAATTATCCCAAAGACATACCCTGAATGTAGGTGATGCTATCCCATGGGCTGGGGCCCCAGAGTAAATAAAAAAAGAGAGATCAACCTGAGCATTCGTCTCTCTGCTTCCTGCAGTGACTGTGACATGACATGTGCCTTTCACCCCCACAGTGTTTCCTTCTCCTCCGAGATGGACTGTAAACTCTATAACCATAAGTTAAAATAAACTTTACCCTCCCCAAGCTAGTTGTTAGGTATTTTGGTCACAGCTATGAGATTAGTAACAAATATAATGACTAGTATCAAAATCATGAAAAAAATATGGATTTGAATATGATATCAATTAGGTTTGTCCACCATAGTAAAATAATAGAGAATCATCTGAATGCCCTCAATGAAAGGAATTGCCTAGATAAATTACAATTTATTAGATTGTTGGTATAATCATATTAAGATTAAAGTATTGGCTATATAGATAGGAAGATTATGGAAAGGTGTGCATGAGATAAAATTTAAACACAAGTAAATATGAACACCCATGACAAGAACCATGTAAATTCAAGCACAGGCAAAAATAGAAGTAAATGTATATACAGGAAATATTTATGCTGGGGTAGCAAGTTTCCAGTGGTTCAAAAGTCTCTCTTGCATTTTATTTCACAGGATGATTTTATATGTGTGCATATAAAAATGGTATGACAGAACATGGAACTTCTTGTGAGTGTTTATGTGCATCTTATCATCAGAAATACCAGCTTGTGATTCAAGTCATCTCAGATGCCTGCTGAAGTTTAACTACAGCCCTGAGGCCAGAGCAGTTGCAAAACCATTACTTTCTCCAAGGGTCAGACAGATCCCTTCACAGCTCAGCTTTCCTGGGGTTATCTGATCTCCAGCTAAAGAGATATATTCAGACACAGTCTGATCTCTAGTGGGCAGTGTGTGTATACATGCATGTGGGGCATATAAGTACAGGTATGCATGCAGGTGTGTGTGCAGATGTGGGTACGGGTTTGTGTGCAGGTTTGTGTGCAGGTGTGTGTGCAGGTGTAAATGCAGGTGTTCATGTTCCGTGATGTGTGTGTTTGTGTGTGTGTGTGCAGGTGTGTGTCCAGGTATATGTGCAGATGTGTGTGCAGGTGTGTGTAAAGGTATGTGTGCAGGTGTGCACACAAGCATGTAGAGGCTAGAGGACAACCTTGGGTATGGTTCCTCCTTTTCTTTGGAGATAGGAACTGTCACTGGCTTTGAATTTGCAGAAAGGTTTATGTGGTTGGCTGACTGGGGAGCCCCAGGAATCATCCTGTTTCTGCAGCCCCAGTGCTGTAATGATGCAATGTGCCATCAAGCCTGGATTTTATAAAATATGGTTTTGGGGGATTTGATCTCAGTTCCTTGTGCTTGCAAGGTAAGCACTTTGCTTTTCTGACTAAGCTATCTCCCCAGCTCAGCATGTGTAGTTTTTATTTTCTGGCTTGCCTACTTTCCTTCTGTCTATGGCAGCTGCTAGGGCCTTTTCACTGTATACCAGTGACCAGAGCAGTATTTGGCGTGTTGTGTGAATGGGTTGAGGGAACATTTTGGTGTGAGGCCAATCACAACTGTGTTTCATAAATGAAGGCTCATCTGGGAGTGCCCAACCAGGGCCTACCCTTATCCTGAGTTTGCAATCTGCTGCTCACAGCTACTGCTATGGTTTGGGATTAGACTCAAGGTTCTCTGAGTCAAAATGGTAGAGAGCCTTTGAGAGGGTGCTCCCTCAACCTCGGAAAGGAAGTGTTAGAGGGAAGGGTATGCTGGGAACAGGAGTATTGCTCACTCATGCTTGCTGGCTATGAGTGATTATTGGACCAATTTATTCTAGCATCTCTTCCAGATTTCAGGGGAGGGAGGGAGGGAGAGAGGGGGAGGGAGAGAGAGACAGAGACACAGAGAGAGACAGACAGAGAGAGAGAGAGAGAGAGAGAGAGAGAGAGAGAGAGAGAGAGGGATTTGAAAGCTGAGCTGCACAGGCAGTTGGAAAAAAAGCATTGATGACCATGCCTAAACCAGAGTGTGTCAGAATGGAGACAGCCTGTCCATCAGAGGCTCATACTTCAGCCTCAATGGACATCTAAATGCCAAGATCTCTGAGAGGACCAGGTCCAACAGCCACATTTCATTGCCTAGTCCCCAAGGAGGTACACAGTAGAAGAAAGAGGCCTACACAGATATAGTTCTCTCCTATTGGGGTTCCTAGCCACATTGTCCTGGTAGGAATATTAGCTGCCCTCTTTCTTGCTAAAGATGCTTGATTCAAACCCTAAGAGTTCTTTCCTACATTTTCTGAGCAAACCTTTTAGAAAAAGCCCTTTTAGTTCCTGGTGTGATAAACTCAGGCGGTAAAGTGCTTGGAATGAAAGCAAGAAGATTCAGAGTATACCTGTGATCCCAGGGCAGGGGGGTTGGGGGCAAGGAGGAGTCCTGGGGCAGGTGGTGCTGGGGTAAGGGTAGTGCTGGGGGAGTGTGCTGAAGTGGGTGGAGATGCTGGGGGGAGTGCTGGGGTGGGGGGAGTACTGTGGAAGGAGAGTGCTGGATAGGGAAGGGGCAGGAGAAGTTCCTTGGAGCTGTGGCCAGCCACTCTAGTTGAATTCAGACTTTTTATCAAAACTATAGATAATAAGGTGGGAGAGCACTGACCTCTGGCACTATATGTACAGCCACACATGAGACCAACATTTGTAACTGTAAACACAATCACATATATGGTCATTATCCATAAAATGTAGCCCTCCAGGCTCTCTTTGAGTTACATGCCATATTTATAGAAAATGTGACAACATTACCACTTGCCTTGTATCTAGAGGGCCAGTGAAATTCAAGTCTCAGTGATTATTTCTGATCAACAAATAGTGCAGAAAGGAATCCCACCTTATGAGCTTAGACCACTCAGCCTCTGCAGTGTCCTAGCTTTCTCTTATAAGCCAATAGCTGGGGACATTTTCTGAAATATGACCCCTCCATGACAGACTTAATCATTGTCATATTGCAAAATCTGAATATTGCTTGGGTTCTGTTGTTGTTGTTTGGTTTTTGCTTTTTACTTTTGTTGGTTTTTTTCCCTTCTATAAATGACATTTTCTTAGAACATTCCCATATGTTCCAGAACTCAGACCTAATGGAAAAAATAAGAATATTTTCTATAAGATGTAGAATATGCTTATAAGTTAAATATCTGTATGGATAAAGGATGGGCATAAAGTGGGTGCTTGTGAACCCACTGTCAATTCTTGTAAAGCACTCTTGCCTTTTCCTGACCTTCCTGAGTCCAGATCTTGGCCTCTTTCTCCAGACTTAATCTGTTCTCCTGGATTTTCTCTTCACAAACATCTTAACTATGTACAAATACTAACATGCCATTGATCTTCCTGACTGAATAGTACTCTGTTCAGATTTCCAGTGATTGAATTTTTATTCTTCCTATTGTGGACATCTTGTTTGTGTTCCTGGTAGCCATATGCACAGGCTTCTCTCAGTTTAATTCTACACCATCTGTTACCGGCAACATGGGAGTCGACTTCTTGGTTCCCTCATTCCCTTGATTCTTATTCAGGCAGACAATACAGTTGGCATGTGGACACTCAGCACCCATAGTTCCTCCTCTGTGACACCAAAGCATACTCACCCACAAGAGAGAAGTCCTCTCTGGTCCATGTTGGGGTCAAGGAGTGTGGCCAGAGTTGGAGTGGGACATGTCCTTCCTTGGTACCTTCATACTTTGACTAAACTTTGTTAATGAGACAAACACATGATAAATGTCCCACATCATTCCCCAGAGCTCAACATGTAGTCTCTATAACAATTAGAAGTTAAAAGAAGCAAACATCCCAGGACTGCTGAGGTAATACTTTGATGAAAAGCAGTATGACATCATCTGAGAAAGCAGAATGACATCATCTGAAAGAAGACTGATCTTAACACATGGGTCTTTGTGCAAGGTGCTCCAACTAGAGTATTCTGAAACTTAAAGGAATATGAACATTTAATCATAGTACTGGAGTGTGTGGGGGGAGCAGTTGGCCTTGAACTTACTCCCTAAATACTAGGATTACAGAAAATGTCACCACACCCAACAACAGGACTTTATTCTTGACAGAGATAAATTCTAGTCAGTACCTGTAACCTCTTGGGTCATGGGTAATTACATAGTTCTGTAATTACCCATACATTTTGCATATAAGTATATTATATACTTCCAAATAAATTATCCTATATAAATTTTACACATTTTATGAGTATATACAGAAATGAATACACTTCAAATATAATTTAAATGTATTATTAAAAATTTACATCTTTGAACTCATTTAAAATATTTTCACACATAGGGATGAACTTAAATAATGTAAATTATACAGTATAAATGACACCGGAGTGAGGTCAATACTGAGGCAGCTGACGTAGAAACAAAGATGAGTGTAAAACAGTTGAACACTTTTCCTCCTCACTTCCACTTCTGGGTATGCAGATATGGCCTGGGAGTGCTCCTGCGCATGTCTACCTTCCCCGCCTGTACAGCCGCAGAGCACACTCCTAACTGCGCATGTCTACCTCCCTTGCCTGTAAAGCTGTGGACTTGTTAATCTAGATGCAGTTGGACTAACCGAAGCTCTAGTCATTATACTTAATTGGGCAAGTGGCCCTCTGAGCTGTCTATAAACTGTGTGTTCACAATGAGGTAATTAATAACGCCACTTCCTTTCGGGAGACGTATCATTAGCCATTATTTCTAGAAACATGACATTGATCTCTTTATTCAGAGAGGTAATTGCAGGTTTCTGAAAAGAGTGTATGGTTTACCCAACAATTCCCCGCAAATGACATCATCGCTGAAGAGTAAAACCCACAAAATCTGTCATTTCAAATCCATGGCTGGGATTTAATTCCCTAGGTGGGGGGGGGAAAGACCCTGAAACTGGGAGAGGAGGTATTTTGGAATAGAAACTAGAAGGAAATATAAGATAGTTTTAAATTTTAACTTACTAGTAATTTCTTTAAGAGCTGTTGGAGGCAGAGAATTTGTGCTCAGTTGGGAGTATAGGAAGAAGACAAACAAAAGAAGCCATTGGGGGGGAAAAAAAAAAGGTTTGTGGCTGTTTTTTAACAATGGCCTTCCCATTGTGTCTTAAACCTTGCTCACAAATGAATTTGATTTCAATATTACCATATGAAAGCCCATGCATTAAATCTAGTTCTTGACCTTAAATAACAAGCCAGAGAATGCAGCCATACAGAACTTGACATTTCACATGACTTGGATCTGTCCTGTTGAGCAAGAAATAAGCCAAGATTTCAGAGTAATTCCAGGTGAACCTGGAGCCCTCGGGTCAGTCCTACACCAGTGTTCACATTAAATTGAAAAAGTCTACCTGCTATATTTGACCTTCTCTAGTGGACTTTCTAAGATAGTATCAGTTTTTTTTTTTTTTAAGACCTTTATTAACTTGGGTTATTTTCCTTCCAGTTTCAAATTCACCTGGTTTTCAGAACAGCCCTGAGCATTGGTTAATGATGCTAAAACCAACTAGGAGAATCAATGCATCTAGATTCAGCTGGTTTTCAGAACAGCCCCTGTGCATTTGATAATGTGGGCCATTCACATATTGGTGAAATTGGAAATCATGATTTTCCAAAACATCTTTCCTCTTTGGCACAGATGAAATCCCATAGAAAGGAGGTACCCTAAGTTTGTCATAAACTTGCTTTTTAAAAAGATGCCATTGGGCCCACAAAGTAAAAGATGCTGCAAATTAGTCTGAAACAGAGTACACTTTCTATTTTCTTAGGCAAGCGGGACAGATTGACACGTGAAAAACGTCTGTAGTGTGAGGAAAACTACCCAGCTTTATTTACCTGGAGGTTAGGAAGTTTGTTTAAAGTTGTTTACTCTTTCCGTTACAATGTATACTTCTTAAACGTTTGTGATAATGGGTTAACACCAACAATATCACCTTTTTTCTGTCTGTCATGGAGTTAGTGTATCTTAAAACACTAAAAAAAGTAATTCCTGAAGTGACCCCACTTAACTGTCTATTCAGTTCCTCTTCTATTCAATAAACAAGGGAATCATTTGAATATGGACTTTCTTATGAAATCTAGTAACTTTCAGCCTGGAAACAATAAACTGTCACAGGTACAAAGTTGGTGAGTTGGTGCTACCCAGGACCCGATCAGCATTCAGCCTGAGAAGAGAAGGCAAAAAAAAAAAAAAAAAAAAAAAGATGTCTTCCAGGAAAGTTTAAAGCAGCAACACGTTGAGCCCATAAACAAAAACTTAAGAATGTAAGGGAGATTTTCTGAAAGAAACTAGCTCATTTAAATTTTATCCTGATAAACAATGGTTGTTTTTCAGTGTGATGTTCAAATACTTCCATAATTTGAACTGTAGGTGTCATTTAATATCTCTGTACCAAACGAGAAGATATTACATTGAATAATTTGGATTTTAAGATTTTTCGAGCCTTGGAGATGGTATTTATTTATGGCTTATGAGTTTTAAAACCATAATCTCATGATGAATTTGGTTAGCATTATTAAAAGCCACATCTTAAACATCTGTGCTTTGTTAAAAATATTAACTTTATTAGTACCATTGTCTATTGAACTTTCTTTTTAATATGTCAGTAGCACATGCATTTTAATCTAAGTTTAATCTAAGTTTGTCCTAAATGCTCAAATTTCCCTCCTAATTTCCCTAGTTAATTATACATGTCATTTTGCTCTTGCAGAAAGCAACTCCATCTGAGATGTCCACCTGAGAATGAAAATTTTTTTGACTTAATAATCACTCCTGTTAAGAATCCAAAACTCCATTTTCTTTTTCACATTCGGCTCCAGATAGTCTCAATATCCTCCTTCATTTCCAAGGGGATCTCTGGGGGAGGGGCTGAGATGGGGACAGGCTGGGAGAGTCCAGATCTACAGGGTACAACAGAAGCTTTCTCAAAAGAACAGGTTCCTGGGGGCGTCTTGGTTTTGGGGATTGGAAAGTGTATTGGTGTCTCAGATGCCTCCCTAATATCTTCTATTATTCTACCTGTGGCCAATGAACAATGGAAGTCTTCCGAGGGCATTTAACTCTAACAAATAAGTTCGGGCTGCATCAACTCAGTGTATGGAGTTGGTTTCTGTCTTTCTTTCCCTGCCTTGATGGGTCTGATAAAATCAGAAGCTTCTCCACTCTTTGGATTTTTAAGTAGGAAAGAAAGACCAGATTAAGGCCTAGATGCCTCTCCTTGGGCCCACTGAACCCGAACCAAGTGGCTATAGGTCACAGGAACAAGGGGCCCATTGTTTTCTTCATTAAGCAAACCCACCATGCCAATGAATGGGAAGTATTTAAAAGGTAAAATAATTCACTAGAGTTTGGATGTGTTTCTCTTTAATTAGTCTGATGAGTCCTGAGTCTGAGGACTTGTCAAACACCTGGTATTAACCCTGTGCAGCCGACCTTCAACCAGGAACACTCAAGGAAGGGTGGGGGATTAGCTGAAGAGAGCCCCCTTTTGTGAGCCTGTGTTGCAGATGAAAAGAATCATTACCACAATGATACTTCTAATTATGCTGTCATTAGGATACATCCTGAGTTAGCAGTGGTGCAGCTTTTAGACAACATGACCCAGGATAGGGAAGAAAGGAGGCCTGGGAGATGGTTAACCCTTTCACCAGACTCAGCCCAACCTGAGTTCCCAGATTATAACTCAAGCACTTGCTACTGACAAACTCTTTGTATACCTCCCATCACCCAGAAGAGTCATTTGTAGCATCCCTGTTTAGAGTTGAGTAGCACCAATAGGCATGCTGTTTCTTGAGGTATGCCAGCCTCTAGGAGACATGTGAACAACCAACAGGACTCCAGCATTCTTAATTCCAGGGTAAGGGTACAAGAGCTAAGACACAGACTATGGGGCAATGTGCTCACAAAACAGTTGAGCTTTTTCACCAAAAACATGGATTGGGGAGTCTGATAGCCTGGAGTTGAATCCCAGCCTCATAACTCATTGTATTCATTGCTTTGAGTGAACATGTCTAAGATTTGTGTTCCTTATCTGATAAATGAAAGAAATGATTGGAGGGTTGCTGTGGTTTGGGTCCTTTGGATGGACATGGTGCAGGTCTTTAATCTCAGCACTTGGAAGGCAGAGAGGTAGGTGGCTCTCTCTGAGTTCGACACCATCCTGGTCTACACAGTCCTGAGCTTGAGTTCCAGGACTACATAGAGAGATTCTGTTGTCTCAAACAGACAAGCAAACAAACAAACAATTGCTCACCCACCATCAGTTAAACAAATATTTGTGTCTCCAGTGCACAGAGCTGTTGGGGACAAAGCAGGTATTTGCTGAGTCATCTCTAATGCTAAATATCATGAAGTGCACAGCAAGCTTTGGAAAACCGTTGATGTAATCGCTAAGTCTTTTGTGTGCCCATCCATATTGCACATGTATGAGCACTTGTGTATGGGGGTCTGAGGCTTGACCCAAGGATTCGCCCTCACCTCAGTCCACCTTACATACTGAAGCAAGGTCTCTCATTGAATTCAAAGCTGGCTGATTCAACTAGCCAGCTAGGGATCCTGCCTTCCCTTTTACACCCCTGCTATGTCTGCCTGGCAGACATAGCATGGACACTGGAGATTTGGACTCAAGTCCTCAAGCTTTCACATAGTAAGCCATTTACCCACCCAACCATTTCCCCAACCCCAAGCTGAAATCTCACTATAAGGTGAGTGTACACATTCCTGAAATCTCTAGACACTCAGCGATTCCTGCCTATGTTATAGCAAACCTCCTGACCAAGCCTGTATGTCTGGGGTTAGAAGTTTATGATTTCTGTGGACTCTAGATAAATGTATCTAAAGAAAACTGGCTATCAATGGAATTCTTTGTTCTCCAAAACCTGCCTTTCTGCTTCTAAGTACAAGCTCCTCAAAACTGTTTTGGTATAAATGCCCAATAAAACACATTTTTCTAATAAGGGTGGTATGTTTTGTGTTGGTGACATTCGGAGAGCTCAAATGATAATGTTAAAAAAAAGTCTCTGAATATTTTCAGGACTTTATTCTTCAGAACAATGAACCACAATGCCCCAAATGGGGTCATGGATTTCAGCAAGAATAAATCCAATCCTGTTGACATCTTTGAAAAACTGTATCTGCCCTAGACTTCAGTTTGGCACTGAGATTTCCAAAAAAGATTTTATTTCACATATTCTTCATACATATAAATGGATTTACATGTAAGAGAAGAATGTGAACTATTTGAAAGAATAGCACTATTTATATTTAAACTATTCTCATCCTTTATGGTGATTCTTTTTTGTCTGTGTTGAACAATAGCCTAGAGAAACCACAATTTCAACTATTGTAAAATAAATCGGTCTTGAATTTCACACTTCAAGGGTATGGGTTTTTTAGGCGGCATAACGAAAAGATTGTATTGAAGGGATTGATATTGCTAACAAATAACAAAGAAGATCGAGTGGGACAAGGCAAGCATAGCAAGCCTGCAGTTCCCTCTCTCCAAAATACACATTACCCACACCCTAGATAAAGATGTGATTATATCCCCCAATCAAATCATTATGCAACATTCCTAATATACTAGTAGGGATTTTGATTAAGCAGAGTCATTATTTTGTATTTCTAAACCCTTCCTGTGATTAATTTACAATCCATACATGGAGAGGGGTTTGGATCATGCTAAAGCCACTTGATTTTGAACTCTGAAGGTAGCTAAATCTAGGAGGTGCTTAGTTTCTGTGACCATTGTAAAGATGACATTGTATTGCTATGAATTTTAATTAAAACAGCAGACTTTGTTTAATCCCTTTATTAAAGAAAAAAAATCTCCCTAAGATGCAAGTTAAAAAAGTTTGTGAGATCAGCAGTTCATTTTTTGAGATCTTTGAATATCTTGTCTTTCTTGCAAGTCCCATAAGCTAAGTCCAACACAATCATTTACTCCCAAAAGCAGACAGTTTCCCTCCTACTTCATGAAAAAAAGTAGAGTCCTGCATTTGTTTTTAAGTATAATTAGGGCACTAAAATGTGTAGTTATTCTCGGAAAACGCTATTGCTGAGCTTTTCTTCCTTCCTTTCTTTCTTTCTTTTTTTTTTTTTTTTTTTTTTTTTTTTTTGCAATACAAGTTAATTAACTGGATTTAGATATTTGCAAGACGATATATTTAATGGGATTACCGCTCATATAATGTTCTCAGTGACTGATTTGGAGTCTAAGCTCACAGGACCGGGGCTGAATTTCCAGCTCTTTGAGAGTTAATGTTGTGTTAAGGAAAAGTACAATCTGACCCTCATTGTTCATGAATAGGTAAGTTATTCCCGTGAAATGGAGCTGGGCCCTACAAGGGCTGCAGCCTGGCAGATGCATGATCTGGAGGGTGCAGCCCATCACATTCCAGCAGCTGCCCCAGGTAGCTGGAACCCCACACCTGAACTCCACACAAGTTCAAGGCAATTGTGTCTCAGTCAAAATAGAATGGCCCATTATTCCGTTTGTCTCCCAAGTGGGATCAATCAGATGCTCCAGTCTTTAGGGCTTAAAAGATAAACACTCATGTTTTGGTTGGTTGAAAGTTAAAAATGGAAGCAGGCCACACTGCTCTGCACCCTGAGACCAGGCCATTGTGAGCATGGAATGCTCTAAATCCATCTTTCAATGAGGGCATTCAAAATATTTGTGATTATTATATTAGACAGGATGGAAAGGTAAGGGATAGTGATGCCCTTGGAAAGAAGGTCAGTGGAGAAATGGCGCTGTAAGAAAGAGAGAAAATGAGAAAGAGAAATAGAAAGAGAAAGAAAAAAAAGAAGGAGGGAGGGAAGGAGAAGGGAGGGACTTTTCTACTCCCCCAGTCTCTCTCTGTCTCTCTGTCTCTGTCTCTCTCTCTCTCTCTCTCTCTCTCTCTCTCTCTCTCTCTCTCTGTGTGTGTGTGTGTGTGTGTGTGTGTGTGTGTGTGTGTGTTAGTTATAAAGTTAATATATTTTGGCCCATCAGCTGGATATACTCTACTGTCTCCTCAGTTGGTGAACACATTATTAATGACTATAATCAATCTTTCTCTTCAGTGAACTGTTGTAAAAAGGACATTTTAACTAAAATGTTGAAATTTGTGTTAAGTGTATACATATTAGCTCTGTCAGACTACTATTAAGAAGAAGTTTAAGTTCTCACTCAGTTGGAAGGCTAGATCATGGCACATAATTTATTCCCATTGCAAATGAAGCACTTTTTGTTCTTGACCTAAGAAGGTCATTTTGAGAGCACACCTTTAACTCCATCATCACCGGAACCCATCAAGCACAGGATGGCATTAAAAGCGCTGGCTCTAAACCTTCAGAACACTGTGACCCTTTGATTCACTTCCCCATGTTGTGGTGACACCCAACCACAAAATTATTCCTGTTGCATTTCATAACTGTAATTTTGCTATGCTGTAAATCACAAGGTAAATATCTGTTTCTGATGGTCTTTAGGTAACCCCTTTAAAGGGTCCATAGGCCCCCAACCCACCCCAAAGGCATTATTCCTCACAGGTTGAGAACCACTGCATTAAAGAAAAGTCCACTCTAGTTTATTCAGCAGCTGAGGGGGGTTAAAATCTCATGTCTTGTGGTTGAAGCCCACCTTTGAAAAGGCCACCCTGGCTGGTTTGCATTTTCTTCATGTGTATCCAGCACAGAAGGTTCCGGGTTTGCTTAATTGCTTGATTGAACTTTGTCTAAGTCCAGGGATAGCTGTTGGCCTCTGGATCCCTTGGCTCATTCTCTTCACCCTTTCCTCAGTTCTCAGTTACTCTTTAAGCCTTTGTGATCTGTAAGAACAGGTCGATCCCTGTGTCAGAGCATTGGTACCTCATATATGGCTCCCATGGAACCAAACAGTTCTGTGTCTTTGTGTATATTCATGTTCTATTTCTAATGCAACCTTTTATTTTGAAATAGTTAAGACTCATGGGAACATTAGAACTTGGAAGCTTGTGTGGTCATCACTTGGTTTCCTACAACAGGCTTATTGGCCATAACCACAATATGATGTCAAAACATTGGTGCAGGTGCCTGGGAGATATCTCAGTCTATAAACTACAGGGAGATATCTCAGTCTATAAACTATTTGGCTCCCATGAAATCATGAGAACCTGAGTTTGATCTCCAGGACCTATGTGAGGAAACGTAGAGGGCTTACAACACCAGCATTGGGGAGGTGGGGATGGGTGTATCCATGGGGAGGGATGGTCAGTGAGATGCTCTATCTCAAAAACATTCCATAGTGAATATATCCTGGTAAATGACACCCAAGGTCGTCTGTGTGAACATGCACAGGAATTTGTAATTACACACAAGTATTGTTATATTACTTTTAATTCTAGTAAAAAAAATACTAAAATCCTTGCAGTTTACATGAATGCATGTGCATATCATGTTCTTTGAGGAGATTTCGAGTCTGGTAATGTTCATCGAAAGTGGGATACAGAAGCATTCCTTCCTCAAAGGGGCCTTCCCTCCTCAGCTCTGACTCATGGTCACCACTGCTTTGCTTTCCATCCCTATACTGTGGTGAGTCTGCTGTGTAAGCAGAATCCTAGTATCAGCCTCTGCCAGTGGCTCCTGAGCTCTTCTCTTTCCTTGGGACTCACACAAGATCTTTGTAGGACTCAGTCAGTTGTTTGTGTCTCTCTTATGCCTCAACAGTCTTCTCTGTGAATGGATCCTAGTCACTTATTCATTCACTTGTTGGAGAACATTTGTTTGGGTCTACTACAAATACAGGTCTCACAAGTACCCACATACAAGTTTTATGTGTGTTCTTTTTTTAGATAAACATTAAGTGTAATTGCTAGGTTATTTAGTATGTACTGAGAAGAAACCCTCAACTGCTTTGGACATGACAGCATTGCTCTCAGCTTTCATCAGCAGCAAGGAAAAGCTTGGCACTTATCCCGTGAGTTGTTTCAGGAAGATTGCAGTAGCATCCACATCTTTGATTTGTGTTAACGCCTGACTCTCTCTCTCTCTCCTCTTACAGAGAGTCTGCTCAAATCTTGCCAGCTTTCTGAGGTTAGTGAGATAGGACAGTGAGTACAGGCACTTGTCACACAGACCTGGCAAGCTCAGTTCCATCTCTGGAAATCATGTAGTGGTAGAAGAAGAGAACAACTCAATAAAATTGCTCTCAGCCTTTGAACCCACATGTCCCTGTGTGCTCCCCCACCCCGTCTTTCTCCCTCTTCCTTTCTCTCTGCTACACACTAAATAATAAACAAGTAGTAAGTGGAAAATTCTTGCTAGGTTTCTAACAGGGTTGTGTACTTCATGGAATGTTCTTGATTCAGTCTAAACCCAAGTCTTCTACCACATTGTCCCAGTTTACATTTTTCCTTAAAAAAAAAAAAAAAACCCATCTTACGTGATATTTTTCATAGGAAACTTTCTTGACTTATTTTTTGTTTAATGGATAATACACCTAAGAAGATGTCTGAGAACACTTTACTCAATCCTAAATCAAAATATTTTTTTTTGAAAGTCATATCATTTTAGATCTATACGTCACTGTGAGTTAGGTATTTTGTATAAAATATGACTCATAACTGAAGCTTTCTTCGTTGATGTTTTTAGCTTATGCCCTACTTGCTGCAGACCCATTTGACAAAATGCTAGTCCTTCAACCAGATTCCTCCTGTGGCTTTGGTTAAACACTGATGGCCATCCTTATGTGAGGCTTTGCTGCTGAGTGGTTAGTTTATTTCATCTCCACTCGAACCCATGAAGCCAAAGGCCTTGCTGTTATGTGCTTACCAGGGATCTACCTAAACTTGGGTCCTGATGCTTGGGCAGCAAGTGCCCTATAACTGAGGGACTGACTGCCTCAGTGTGGTTGGGCTTGTAACTATAATATAAATACATGTTCCTGGGGAAATGCATTTCAGGTTCTGTAGTGTATTGGTTATTTCCTCACCCTGTGACCTCCTACCTGAAAGAAAACAGGTAAGAGAAATTAAGGGAATTTTGTTCCACCATTGCCTGTAATGTAAAAAAAGCAAAGCAAAACAAACAAACAAAAAACCAAACTACGCTTAGTCTGACTAAACTCTGGGATCAGCAGCTGCCTGCCTGCTAGCCAACACCTCTCCCCAAAATGCCAGGTGCACTCCCCCTCCCCATGCTATGCCTTAAAAACAGCTGCAGCCATGTTGTTGGCCTCCCTCTCAGTCTTCCAGGCTGACCCTGCCAAACCAAGCCACTCAGCTCTGTCTCTCCTGCAAATTCCCAGAGCCACAGCTCACGCTCCACAGACCGGCCACCGACTGGCCACGCTGTGGCTGGCCCTCCCGACCACCAACATTGCTAGCCCAGTGTAGCAATGGCCACCTCGCCCAGCTCCCTTTAGCCCCGTGGAAGGAAAACACTAGAGACTTTTATATTTTAAAACTGATCACATATTTCAAAGGCTGGGTGCTCCGGCTCCATCTTCCTTGACCTTCGCAGTTGCCTGCAGAGGCCACAACTATCTGTATCCCGAGAAACCCAACACATCTGCAGCTCCTGTGTGCTACCTGAGTCTGGTCTGACTCCAATCCTCTTCTCTTCCTGTACTGCCTGGAAATCCCACCTTCTCTTTTACCCAGTAATTAGTTTCTGCCATCTTTATTTGGCCAATCAATAAGTAGGGAAACTCCCCCTACATTCCACTGTGGTAGGGAAGGCAAGGCTGTTGGAGTGTGTGAGGGGGAAGAGCTTACAACACTCCAGGTCAGGAAGCAGAGAAGAGGCAAGAACAACTCTCAAAGCCTATCTTTCTCTAGCTCCCTTCTTCCTCCAGTTAGGCTCCCACCTCCCAAACTTTCCTCCAGTATCCCCCGCCACTCCAATAACAGCACTAGCTGAGGATCAAATACTCAAGAACATGAGCCTGTGGGGGCATCTTAGATCCAAACCATAACAGAGCAGTGAGAAAACATTGCTTATTAAACACACCACATTGTCACGTTTGCAAGCTATTCACATATGCCACAGTGGATTATGGAACCTGGAATTTTTAGTCTTACCCTGGTCTCCCAACTAAAAAAACCAGAAACGTATATACCTTTTATTAAACATCAGACTGAGGGGGGAAAGGAGAGATGTTCAAGTGAAAAGCTTGCTAAGTTGCGACTCACAGAAAGAAGCAAACTCCTTGTCCCCTGAAATACTAGAATTTATACCTTGCTTTTATTCCTGTGAGTCAGGGGACCCAAAGAGCTTCTCTCTTCTCTTGTGATGTGGGTCACTTGATATTTATCATATTTGATAAGTACTGAGCCCAACATTCATTTCCAGAAAGTGACATAGTATGTAACTGCTTGAAATATACTGTGAGAATGTTGGAGTTTAAGTAGGACCTTCTAAGGCTTAATAGTGTGCCTGACTCTTTTTCTCCATCCATTTTGATAAATGACTGACAATTTTATTCACCTGAGAATTAGAGCATGACACCGAGGCCAGTGTCATGGTGTGAGGTGACAAACGGGGGAGGCAGGAAGACCTGAGAGTCTTCCTCTGCTAGTCAGACCATTTCCACGCATTCTCTCATCCATCTTATATGACTGTTATGTAACATGTAATATATAATATACAAGATGGCAGATAAAGCTTTTAAGTGAAGGAGACAAGACAGATGAAGCAGTTTTCTAGGGGGCAGACAGTAGGTCAGGACCTATGAGATATCAAGGTTCTTTACTTTCTATCTCATACTGTGATAACTTCTTCACTGGTCCCCTATGACACCTCTTTTCCTCTGACCCCTCTCTCTCAGTAGAGTTATGTTGAAAGAAGCTAGGCTGAGATGCTACTGTTTTAATAACCCTGGTAATTCTGGTCTAATAGGTATATCAACCACTGGGCTAACCTAGCATCTCATCAGATGTGTATGTCTATAAGTCTAGCATTTGGCAAGCATGGTCCTAAAATGTTCTTTAGGTCATTCTGACAAAGACCTTGTTTATCAGATAGAAAGCAATACTAGGCTACAAAGCTGTTGGCCATTTTGCCTTTTTTTCAAGTGTGTGATTCACAGGAGTGGTATCACTCTCAAATCCGATAGAATTTGTAACCCGTTGTGGGACTCACTGAAGGGATAGTATGGGGAGAAGGTGGCATCTGTTTGAAGAGTTGGCAAGTTTTAAGGACCAGTAGGATATGCACAATGGCTAGGGGGATTCTACGAAACAGAGTAGAAACCTGGGTAGGTGATCATTGGTAGAATAAAAAAAACATTGTAAACTGTCTAAAGCATCAATGACACTGCAGACACAGAGAAAGAAAGGGAGTGTGTCCTAGAAAGGGACTTTTTGACCAAACACTGTGAGTAGCAAATAGCCAAGTCTCAATAGTTAATTTTCTAGGAATAAAAGAAATGTATTGACTATTTTAGACCAAAAAAAAGAGAATTATTCCAGAATCTCTACTTGGCAGGTGAAGCTGACACAGTTCCAAAAGTGGGCTCTTAAGGTAAGGAGCCTTCTACCCATGATGGGTGCTGACTTGGACGATTTCATGGGGGAGGAGAAAGAATTATAAACAGGACTTGGTACTTAATCCCCATGATCATAATTTGAATAAATTAAAAATATTTCATAAATTTTATTTGTATTTGTCCAAAGTCCTTATCTACACAAGGTTTGGAGCAATGGGAAAAGAAGTGTTTATAGTTAAATGGCATTACTGCATGTTTAGAAAGCTTATAAATAAATAAAAAAGCTCAAATATCTTACAGTTAGTGCTATAATGTAACCAGAGTCTTAGGGAAAAAACATCCTCCACCTATTCTCTCATTCTCTATCTTATTAGAAAAAATGACATGGAAGGAAGAGGAGAAAAGAGAAAGGAGAGAGGAGAAAGAGAAAAAAGAAAGGAAAAAGGGAGGTAGGAGAGAGGGGAGGAAGGAAAGAGGGAGAGAGAGGAGGAAAAAGATGGGAGGGATAGAGGAGGAAGTAGGGGAAGAGTAAAAGAGACCAAAGGGAGGGAGAGAGGGAAGGAAAAGAGATGAAGGGGAGGGGGAGAAGAGAGAGAGAGGGAAGGGATGGAGGGGATGGAGGAGGAGAAGAGTAAGAGAAGAAGGGAGGAAGAGAGAAAAAGAGGGTGAGAAGAAGGAGAGGGGGAAGGAAAAGAGATGGAAGGGATGGAGAAGGAGAGGAGGAGGGAGAGAAGGAGAAAAAAGGAAGAGAGGGAGGGAAGGAAAGAAGAAATGAGAAGGGGAGGGGAACAATACAAGTGGGAAGGAGGGAAGGAACAAGGGAAGAAGGGAGGAAAGGAAAAAGAAGAGGAGAGAGAGGCAGGCACCTTTGGCTCCTGCATGTCTATAAGCCACATCTGTCTTCTACCAGCATTCTCGAGCTTGGAGGCTGCTTTAATTAGAAGTACTGGATGGTTCCTTGCCAACCTCCTAACTTAAGTAAATTCCAGATCAAAACTTCAAAGAGCCCAAAGTACTGATTGCAATATGATTTTAGCCCAGAGTCTTAAACCACTGAGCCTCCCTAACTGTTAAGAAGATACTGACTCAGACCATCATCAGACAGGAAGACTCCTGCTCTTATTTTTAAAGGAGCAGGAGAGAGGAAGCCACTGTGGGGCCTTTAGAAACCAGCACACAAGAGACAAAATAAGCCATTAAAATTCAACACAATACCCTGAATTCCTGTTAAGTCATTTTTGAAAAGAGAAACAGGCATTGGTTACATGAAGATAAGGCCAAGATGCTTAACAGCAGGTAATTGAGATGCTGTGCTGCCAGGGAAGGAGGAAACAGGGCTCTGTCAGTGTGACTTGGACTTGGCCTGAGGAAGCGTGTAAGGTCCACTCAGCACACATTCTGGGTTGTCCCTCTGCTGCCACAGACTTAAACAAACCCTTTAGTGTCCCCGTGAGTGTGCATCATGAGATGTTAGGAAAGAACAACCCTTCAGTGTATTCATGAGCAAGTGGCCAGGTCACCCCTGCAAGCGAATACTTCACAAAGTAATACCACCAGGCTCCAAGGCTGCCCAGGAGCAGGCACACGTTAACTCCTTCAGGGCAGACCTGAAAAGCTTACATTCAGGGTACATTAATCTGAAAACAAGTGTACTTTTGTGTCTCTGGAGGATCTTTTTCATTGCCGTCAATTTAGTACACCGATAGACTGAGATCCCAGTTTCGGTATCAGGTTGCCCCCCACCCAAGCCCATACCCCTCCACAGGCCAAGCTACTTAATTGAGACTAATCTAAAAAGAAGCAAAACAATGTAACCCCTCTTGATTAGTTTCCTCCATCCTAGAGGCTCCTACTTCTCTCAGTCACCACTCCAAGTTTCTTGGGAGAAACAAACCAACTGTGGGGCAGAATGAACTCAGCTCTGTTCGTAATATGTTAGTGGCAGACAAGAGAAACATATGCACATGCATAGGGGTACAGGGACATGTCTGCCTGCACACACATGATTTGAATGAAGGGCCAAGTTTTGTTTTATTCTAAAGAAAAAGAAAGGTCTGGGCTGTTCAGTGGTCTGCTGCTTTTGCAGAGGACCAGAACTTGTTCCCAGTACTCATATGGTAGCAAGGTTGTAAGAGAAAAAGAGCTCCCTGTGGTCTCTCTTTTTAAAGAATACATTTATTTAATTGTGTGTGTGTGTGTGTCTGTGTGTGTGTGTGTCTGTGTGTGTGTGTGTCTGTGTGTGTGTGTGTACATGTCAATGTGTGCAGGGCATGGTTGTGTATGTTGCACACACATGTGGACATCAGAGAATAATCTGTAGGAGTCAGTTTTCTCTTTATATTGTGGGTCCCTGAAATCTAAGTTAAGTTGTCAGACTTAACAGCAAACGCCTTGACAACCTCACCTGCCATCTGGGCATCAGTCCTGTCCATGACAGAGCCATTCTGTGACCTAATCACTTCTTCATTATCCTCTGCTTTTCAGTTAGAGTGAAACTGAGTAAACCCTACTGTGGGCACTGGGTCCTTTCATAATTAAAGCTGACTGAACTAGAAGTTACTTCTGCATGATGACTTGGAGGCAGCGTGGCTTTCAGGCTATGTCTGTGGCCACTGTCGAACGGTGAGCAACTCGTCAAATATTCCTGCCTGTCTTCCTTCCTTCCCTTTCTGACAAGGGTGGGAGGAGGGATGTGTAGTCGACGGGATCTGCTTGGCTTTGCTCATGAAAACTATTCTTTTAGCATTGTTGTAGGCAATAACAAAACAGGAGCAAGGCATCAGGAGAGAGAAATGCTCAAAAATACCTAAGAAGAACCAGAAACAAGATCGCAGTTTCTTGTTCAGAGGGAAAAAGTATTTAGCTGACACCTTCAGTCAGGCATGAGCTATCACAGAGAACCATGCAGAGCTCCGGGATTCTGACCCATGCCATTCGCCCTGCAGGTTGGCCTGCTGCTGAGCTTACTGCAGCTCAGGGAGTGTCAGGGCACCCTGTTTCTAGTCTCTCAAGTCTTTCCCACGGACACCTTATGCAGTGGCTACTATAAAGGTTGTTCAACTTGATGCTTGTGGTGAGCCCATTCGCAGGTTTTGCTCACTCACTCACCCCATATAAATTATGGTAATTTGGGGGCTGCTTTAATGTTAATTACGGTCTGCAAGAAAACATTAGAAATTGGCAGCATAAACCCTGGCAGCTGCCTGGGATGACTGTAAGTCTGTTTTCAACAGGTCTAATTGGGGGATGTGTATTACACAGTGTTGCATTTAAAGAGTGACTTCCGCTTGTTATAAATGCTCCATTGTTTCCCCAACTCACTAGGTTCCATTTTCAAAGCGCAACCGAGTAACCAGTGATGACTTCAATAAAGTTCATATTAGAAATCAACTCTTTCGCTCCATGTGCTCATAGGCTCTCAGAAACCCAGTGACACCATGCTTTGAGGCCTTTCACAGTTTAATTATTTTTGTGGAGACAGTGGGGCTGAGCACTCATATTCCAGTCAGAATTAATTATGAATGGACCCAGTACCCATAGTGGGGCTGGGACAGTAAAGAAATTAAGGAAGCTTTTCTGGAGAGACCCAAAGAAAGAACCCGATAGATGGGCTGCAGTGACCTGTCATGAAAGGCCTAAGCTATGGGAAGTGCTGACGAGGAAAGCATTCATTAGTCCAGCATTAAGGGTAGTGTGACATAGTGGTTACACCCCCACTTGATCTGAATCTGACAAGTTTCATCACACACATGCAACATGACTGGAACAAGTATATGCTCTATGCTCTGCCAAAGTTCCTGATTTTAGGAGTTTAGATGTTTTCAAAGGGGCAACTAGTAAACAAGATTTTAAGGTGACTGTAGCTCCTGGGGGCTGGACAAAACCAGTCAGGTGGCAGCTGGAAGGTTGGACTTAAAAGAGAAACTGAAGCTGCCCAGCAAGAAGACCAGGTAGGAGGCTAGAGAGGGAAATATCATTGCGTTCTGAAGCAAAAGCCACTATTGGCCAGCTTGAGTACATTGGAGGCTCTCAATATATTGAAAGAAAGAACCTGCCAGTAGATCTAGTGATGGGTAGGTGGGAAGGATCAACTGTGATCAGATGCTGAGTGGAAATGCCCATACGATCACCTAAAGAAAGAGAACATCAGGTGGCTCGTGCCCTTATTGCTTTGGAAATGTCTCCCCATATTCCAAAGGATTACCCAAATCTCACATTTATGAAGTAGGATCTGTAATATCGAAGGAGTAGCTTTTATGGCCCCATGATCCTGGCAATGGACAAACATCTCAGATTCCCGAGAAGAAAGTGGTGGCTCTATTATGAAATTAATTTTTCACTGATCCAGGTCCAGAGGCTGTTTGAAAGATAAGTGTTGATGGATGTACGAAGATTTCCATCCAGCCTTATAAAACATGAGCTCAGCAACTCTGCAAGTAGAAATAGAACCTTTCTGGCAAAAATGTTAATACAGTGCCTCGGTGTTATTGGGTGATTGCTTTTCAACACCTGGGACAAGTTTTAAATTTACAATTCCTATTTATACCTTCCCCTTGAATATCATGAAACTCCCAGGCATCTTATAAAATTTGGAATGGGTCTGTGTTGCTGAGGTCATAACTTGACTAATCATATAGAAAGCACAAGCCCAGGCACATCACAATTACTGAGGGATCATGTCACAAAGGATCCAGGCACCTGAAGTGAGGAATGGTCTGGATCACAGGAGGGGTTCTGCAAAAAAAAAAAAAAAAAAATTCCAGAGGCTGTTACCAAAAGGCTATGGCGGTCTGTGAATAGACTGGGAAGTGAGCTGTGAGTAGTGGCCGGGGAGAGGGAGATGCCCACGGCTCTGTTTCAGTGCATCAGGCAAGTAGAAGGAGAAGCAGCAGAACAGAATAGGCACAGCACACACACCAGAGGGCAGAAAGTAGAGCCTTGCGGCACCAAGCAAACCATTCTGTCTCCCTGACAGAATCAACCCAGGGTCCCTTCCAGCAGCTGCTTTCGTTTCTCCAGGACATATATCTTGGGGTCCCACCCTGATTTGATATACTCTGTGCATATACCATGTACCAGTGACTCTCTATTTTTCTCATTTATTTATGTGAGAGAGAGGAGAGGGGAGAGAGACAGAGAGAGGAAAGAGAGAAGAGAGAGACAAAAAGAGAGAGGAGAGAGAAGGGAGAGAGAGGGGGGAGGGAGAGAGAGAGAGGAGAGAGGGGGAAAGAGAGCCAGAGAGCCAGAGAGAAACAGAAACTGGAAACTTGTGGGCCATTAAGGCATAGACATTAATTCAAGAGACACGTCCAAAAATTTTAGAGTTTCTTTTGGTTTTTGAAACTTGTTTAAGAAGGCGTGCAAGCAAGTGTAATCTCATTGTGATAATCTTGTAGCTGTGCACCAAAGACATCCCTACCTTTGACATCTTCATAATGTATCTACAAAGGTAAATAGTTACCTCACATAACAAAAGGCAGAAGTGGCAACGAAGAGCTCTATGACATGGCAACCTAGAAATCTTCATACGTCATATTGACAGGCACCTGACAGTTGTGAAAATGCCTGGTTAGGGAAACCAAGCCATGCATGTTTTGCAAGAGAATGGGTGTTCTCAGAATAAATCCTTCAAGGGAGCTAATAGTATGATTAGAGTTCTCTATTCCTCCCAGCTGGCTGTTCTTTCTGCCCATTAACTTGGCTTTCTCATTTGTAAGATGTTGATATCAATGTAAAATGTTAATATTATATTAATATAATTAATTATCCTACCCTTGACCTTAAATAACATAATTTATACTTCTAAGTTCCAGACATGGCACATGCTAAATGCTTGAAGAAATGGCAGCTGTGGTGTTCACTGTAGAAGGATTGACACTCGTTATTATAAAGAAAACAGTCTCTATAAAGCCAGGGTCCTTGTAGAAATATAGATTAGACAAAAATGAAAGATGCTGCCCATTGAACAAAGCATACTCCATTCTTGTAATTTCCACAGAGTGACTGGACCCCGTGTGAGATGAAAACAACCTCAGAAGGGGAGCGGGAAGACTAAGGCCCACAGAACTGTGGTTCTTTCTACAACACAAATACTCTTGAGGCTGAAGAGCTAGCCCATTGGGTGACATGCTTGCCTTCTAAGAATGGCTACCTCAGCTTGAGCCCAGGAACCCACATACAAAGCAGGGCTCAGTGGTGAATGTTTATCATTCCAGAGACTGTGAGATGGGAGGCAGAGACTAGTGGATTTCTAGAGCTTGCTCTCCAGCTAGTCTGGCTTACTTGGTGAGGCTTGAGGATTCAGAACCTCACCAAGTCAAAATGAGGCTTTGAGAGATTCCGTCTCAAACAAAAGACAAAAAGTGCCAGAAGAAGAACCTCTAGTCTCTCACACATGTACACATGTATCCATACAAACATGAACACACACACGCATACACACACACACACACACACACACACACACACACATACACACACACACACACACACATACACACACACACACATGCACACACACACACTGAATCCTCTTGCTATCAATCCAAATTCAGGCATTTCATCCAACTAGAGGCAGGTGCTGCTGCTCTGCAGGGTTCAGTTGTTTGTGGCCTTTGTCATATCTGCAGAAGAATCTGTAAATCAGAGTGTGTGCAGGCCATTTCTATAAAGAGGGCTTGGTCAGAACATAGAGAAGCTACCCAGAATGTTTTGATCTCTGACTATTGTTTGTGGGGTACATGGTGATGGGACCAGTGGTGGGTTTGGGGGTGTGGGGAGGAAATGGACACAATGTGAGCACAAGCGCCATTCAGCAGATATTGCTGCCATTGCTTATGCCTGCTTGACCTATCAGATCGTCAGTGCTTCCTCTTACCTGCAGACTCATAGTATCGAGGAGCAGGTGGACACACTGGCACTGTGCTGGTCTGGGTCTGATAACACTCAAGTAGCCTCGCCTTGCAAATGCTTCTGGGATCACATAATTATTATGAAATCATGCACCAGTCAAGATGCAAAGTCAGTGGCTCTCAGCAGCCTGAGTCAAGACCTGAATCATGGTTCACTGGGTGAGGCTAGTCTGAGAAGTCTTAAATGACCCCATGAGTAAAGGAGGAGGAGGAAGGAGGGGAATAGGACCAAAATGGGCAAGGGGAGGAAAGGAAGAAGAGGAAAAGAAATAGAAGGAGAACAGACCAGAGAAGTAGGGATGCAGGACCTGGAACTTAGTTTAGTCTCATACATTGCTAATCGGTGTCAGCCCAGAAGTCAGCCTCTATCTTGTTCCCTGAGTTTACTTTGCTCATCGTCTTTGTTTTGTCAAGGGTGGATTCCTCCTGGTGTTTTTATTTTTCTTGGTGTTCTTATCTGCAGTAATGCTTTTTCAGTCATGGCACAGGCAGGAGGAGGGTCAATAAAGTCAGAAGTGGACTGTTTTTACCCTCATTGTTTAAATGGTTAAAGTGAGGAGTCTATACCAATTATTCAAAATCACAAGTCTATACATAGAAAAATCAAGCTTAATGCTGTTGGGGTACACTGGGAGATTCTTTAGCCTTGATTATCTGACTGGTCCTGGGCCAGTTTCCAGCCTCTTTCAGAACCCTCAGTTCTGTGAGAGTCCAGATGGCCTCTCCAGTTTTTAACCCCCCCAAAAAAACCGAGATGAAAGTCATACACATAGCTTATTAAACTAGCATGCGTTCATTTTTCTTTTTTAAATTAAGCCTCAGCTGTTGTCATGTGTATACTTTACATGAGAGAAAATGCCCTTATAAATTTCTTCATGAGGATAGTTTCCCCTTTTCATTCTCCAATGTGAACCCTTTAGCAAATATGTCCTAAAGATCGTTTGGAAACTCCCCAGTCTTTACAAATAATAAAAAGGGGTGAGGGAGTTCTGATGAATTACATTAGCAATTTTCAGTTATTGTGCTTTTCTGCATAGTATTAAGCAAAGATCTTCAATAAATGCTGTGAGAACACTGAGACTTTTGGCTCTTTCCCCTTTTTTGTTTTTTTGTTTTTGTTTCTTTGGTTTGGTTTCACTGAAACTTTAAAATAAACACTAATAAATTTATTCCTGTATGTTAAACATTAGAATCTCATCACTACAAATGAGAAAAAAGCACAATAGAGTATTAAGACTAGCAAAATATTGATAGTTTTAATATCCAGGGTTCCTTATATCTCTTTATGTTTAAGTGTATGCTAAAATTTCCATAATGAGAATATTTTTAAAAACTAAACTATTTGTTTTCTATTTTTATAAAAACTATGGTATCCACCTGTCTATCCTTTTTCAACTCAACTCCTGTGCTGTTTAATTACCTGGCTTCCATAGTTACACTAATTAATATTTCCAAAGTCAAACAGAAATAGGAGATATGGTGAGCAGCGTTGAAGAAGAGTAAACACTTCAGTTCCTGACCTGAGAAGGATTTTTGATAAAATTTCTTCCAAGGTACTCCACTGGGACAAGAGTAAAGTGCACAGCTTTTTGGAGGAAATGGCCTCTCAAACCTATCTTTGGGAATTTTAAGCACAGTATCCATATGTGAATTACACCCCATTCCCCTGTACTTCAGTGTTTTGGCACAAGTTGATAAGAACTGAGCAGTGTTGTCTTAGGAAAGTACTCTGTGAGGGACAGTGGTATAAGATGTGAGGAGGAAGCTTTCTTAAGACCTGAAAAGAGAACATTGGGGACTCCAGAAGGAAGGGCCATCCTCCTTAAGCTTCTCCTTGTCACATCTGAAGATACACAAAAGCTCAACTTCTCCAAGCCTGTCAATGTGAGTAACTGGTTTGGAACTAAGATCCTGGTTAACATAATCAAGTTAGGAAGACGCTGTGGAATGCCCAGATAAATAGCTCAACACTACTTCTAGGTAGAAGTATTTCTGTAAGAGATTCTCATTTGAATTGATGAACTAAATAGATCCAGTGGCCCTAATCAGTGTTTGAGGGCAGCAGCTAGCCCATTGAGGCCCTACACTCTGCTCAACAGGAACCACAGTTTGGGTAGAAACCACAGTTTGGTTAGGAACCACAGTTTGGACAGGAACCACAGTTTGGACAGGAACCACAGTTTGATCTTTAAACTTCTCAGCCACTGAAAGGACCAAGTGAGCAAATTTATAACAATAAATCTTTGTGTGTGCCTATCTGATCGATTTAGTTTTTCTGGAGATCATAGATTAGGTTGGACCTACATTTATAAAAGGGCTAGCCACACGCCAACACATACAGAGAGGTTACACTGAGGATAATAATCTGTATAGCAGAGATAGGAGTGGTGACTCTAAAATTTAAGTTAATCAATTAATTATTCAATTAATAAAAACAGTCAACAGCTACCAGCAACTAGGAAAGAGACTTGTACTGGGTTCTTTAAGAGCTCTCTAAGAGAAACCAAAACTTGCCAGCATTGTCTTGTGAACCATAAGAGAATGGCTGTCTATATATGTTTATAGCAACCCAACTTCTCTTTGTTGTTAGAGCAATCTCAGAAAACAGGAGTTAATCTGCTTTGAGCAAGGTTGGGACTTGTGTGTTTCTAGAAAGCAAGTGATCTCTTTATACATTTGCCATAGGGGAACCCACTGATGCTGAAGAATAAAGAAATATGGACTGGGTCTATCTGGGGAATCAGAAGTGACCCACCCTGGCCATCTTAGTGGAGTCTTCCAATAGGCAGCTTCTGCAGCAGAGCCAGGCTAGATTCTGAGACAGGTATAAAGAGCCCACTGTAGAATAAGAAGATGCTGGGGGTGGTGAGGGACTTGGCCCCACCCTGATTCCTGCCTGAAAGCTTCATTTGCAATTCAGATTTCTGGGACTCTCTCTAAAGAGGCCTGGGTGGGCAGCCAAGAGTCTATACTTTGTTTTAGAGGTGTCAGCTTTTGCAGCCTACAGCATGGCATCTGGAAACAGCAGCCAGGTGGATTGGAGGAGGCTATAAATACTCATCGAAGAACAGATGAGCTGCCACCGCCCTTTAAAGACTGGACTCCCTATCTTTGCTTCCTGGTTGTTCTTAGAGTTTTTTGTTGTTGTTTTCTTGAGGCCAGACTGAATGTAATGAAATGGACAAGATGAAAGTAGTTCTAATTTAATCCTCTGCACTCTGAGATCTTGTGCCATTTTACTTTAAAAAAAATTATTTGTTTTATGCATTTGAGTACACTGTAGCTGTCAGACACACCAGAAGAGTGAGGACATCGGATTCCATTACAGATGGTCATGAGCCACAATGTGGTTGCTGGGAATTGAACCTAGGACCTCTGGAAGAGCAGTTAGTGCTCTTAACTGTTGAGCTATCTCTCCAGCTGCCATTTTACTTTTTAAAGTAAAAACAAACAAACAAACAAACAAAAAAACCCCAGAGAAATTCTTAAAAATTTCAAGAGAGACAGAAAGAATCCAAGGGCATGAGAAGAGAAATCAGGCATGCTCCAAAAGGTTGAGTATCCTCTTTTCTAATCTCTCATCAACAACATATGTACGGCTGACAGTTGGAGTCATCTTAGAGTTGGCAACACGGAACTGTTAGGAAGTTTAAATTTGTGTTTAATCATTGTTAGCGGTGTTTTAGCAAATCGTGTAAGGTACAATATGTGCTTTTCTGCTGTTTTGGAAAGGAGACGTTTTTAAGTCAGCAATATTTGACTGTAAACATATTTTCCACTGAACCCTATTTTCCCTTCTACATAGAAGAAAAACCAAAGCTTACCTAAGCATGGTGAGAAACCCAGTTAATCACTGCTCTAGGATTAGGGGGGATACATTCTTCAAAAATAGTTTATGAAAGTTTTAATTACACACATAATCATCAAATGTTCAGTAATTGCTGCATATTGATTCTGCTTTTTTTTCTGGAAAAGCTAAAACTATTTCAATATACACAGAATCAATAAACATAATTAAAAAATGAGCTCATCAAAACAGTAATTAAATGTACTTAACAGCTTTTGTGGCTTTCCCCCATATGGTTACTGTGGGAGTGTGAATCTGGCGTGTAAGATAAATGTAACAAAATGAGGTAAAACCTCAGAAGAGATTACTGTCGAATCGTAACGCAATAAAGCCCAGTTCTACAGCAAGTCTCCCTAAACCAAAAAGTTGACAAAAGGAGTTAGTTTGAGCAATTATTATACATTTCGGGCTGTTTTCTACTTATATGAGATTAACACTATCATAGTCTGCCTTCAGACAGAACACTAAAATCCTCTCACATGAAAGAAATTTGGAAAAAGCACCCCCCAATTATTAATAGGACAATTTCCCCTTTTAAGATCTTGCAGGCAAAGAACTTAATCCTCAGTCTCTTCCTGGGGGCCTCCACATGCCTTTCAGAAATCAAGTCATGTGACTTTTGAGCCCTAGGTCATGTGGTCCTCAGAATTATGTTTTCTAAAAATGGTTGCTCTCTTACTTTAGCTCATTTCATCAGGCCCTGGCTGTAGAAAGGTAAATTAAATGAGCTTCTTGCATTTCTTAGGGTCCATAGCCCACTTTACCTGGAAATGGTGCTGTTATCTGAAGATAAAATCTGTCTGGAGTTTGGGTTGCTCCAGAAATGGACCCTAAGGTGAGGATGTAGCTACAAGCAGTTTATGGCGGAGATCATTCTAGGAAGCCAGGCCAGGGCCAAGAAGGTGAACCAGGGAAGGAAAAAAGAAAGAAAAAAAAAGAAAAAAGCTCAGAAATACATTGCAGCAGACAGGCTGTCACAACTCCGGTTCAACAGAGCGCCTGAGACCGTAGAGCATGCTTTAGGATTGCCTTACCTCAGGACCAAGGAAGAGGGGGTATTTTCTTCCAAGTCCCAGTTGGCTTTGTCTGTAGTCCACACCATAAGGCATAAAAACCCTCAAGTTGGCTCAGTCTGGGAAAATCGGAGACCCTTGAAGCTGACAAGCAGACGTGGAGGGAGTGCCAAAACTCTAGGGCTACAAGTGGAAGGACCACAGCTTCTCAGACAGGGTGTAGTAGACTTAGTAATACCCTCTGCAACAGCAGCCCTCAGCACGGGGGGAGGTCACAACCCCTTTGGGGGGGGGTCTCATATCAGATATCTTACATATCAGGTGTTTTCATTACAGTTCATAACAGTAGCAAGATTATAGTTATAAAGTAACAACAAAAATAATTTTGTGGTTGAGGGTCACCACACCATGAGGAACTGTATTAAAGGGTTACTCCCTCAGTCTCTGCTCCATTTTTGTCTCAGCAATTCTTGTAGACCGGGCAAACTTTGGGTCACAGGTTTTGTGGATAGGTTGATGTCCTTATGCTTCCACGAGGAGCTCTGCCAGCCATTAGGAGGGGCCACTTCAGGCTCTATATCCCTCACTTTTAAGAGGAGACTAGCCACAGTGGGAAGGATATGAGGAGTCCTGCAATGACTTGATGTGCTAGAGTGGGTGGTACCGAGGGGAGCCTCTCCCTTCTCAGAGGAAAAGGGAGAGGCTGTGTGGCTGGTGGGATTGGAAGGTGACGGGCAGCTTTGATCAGGGTGTAAAGTGAATAATAGTAATAAATGAGTGGGGGATTAAAAAGGAGGTCACAACATTAGAAAAGTTAAGAACCACTGCTCTAGAGGATTCCATGTAGCCTGAGGTCTACGTATGTTGTCTTACATGGCAGAATTTTACCAGCGATTAAGGGTCTCAAGATAGGCATGTTATTCAGAACCATCCGGGAAAGCCCCAAATACAGTCACAGTTGTCTTCACCAAGGTTGCCAGTAGAGGAAATGCTTCTGTGACCTCATAAGTGGGGGTTGACTTGATATGTTCACAAGCAAAAGAACGCTGCAACCATCGGAAGTTAGAAAAGGTAACAGAGAGGTCCCCGGAGCTTCCGAGGAAGTGAAAGTGTGGTCCTGGTAATACCTCACTTCTAGCCACAAATGTCAACTTCTGCTGGATTTCTAACCTCAAGAACCAAGACATACTATGCTTCTGGTTTAGACCACCAGGTTTATGACAACTTGTTACAGTATTCACAGAAGAATGAAGTAGGGTTCTGGGAGGACAAAGTTGGTTCACAAAGGGAGGATAGGTAGTGTATTGATGGGCAGAGACTAGGGACATCTGCAAGCAAGCACATTATCTCATCTGGGATGAAAGTCTATTTCCACGTCATGTTTTTTCCTTCTCTTGCCATGACTGTACTTTCTGAAAATCTTTTCTCAATCCTTCATCTTTCTCAAGATGGCCAGACAATTTTTGGATGACATGTCTAAAACATCTTTTGTTTATGTTTTCCTGTGTTTCATCTAAGTAGACACATCTTCTACCATCTCTAGACCCTCCAGATATACTTACCTGATCACATGTTTTCATCCATTCCTGAACTCACCTGTTGTAGAATCCCACCTGGGTTATGACTGAATGGGACCACTCAACTTTGAACCCACCCATGAGATGTCCCCTGGACTGTGCAACAACAACAACAACAACAACAACAACACAGCCCATTGTGTGGCCTCCAAGGGGCTAATAATTAATTTGGCTCTTAAATGTGAAGAAATACTTCTCACTAGAAATAATATAAGACCAAGGAGGGGAAATGCATTAAAAGTAGTATCCTCTTGATTATTTGGGACTTGGGACACAGATGGGAGTCTATCTTATTAAAAAAAAAATCTGCTGAGTTATAACCACTTGTGGGGGGTGCAAAGAAAATCTGAAAGAATCACATATCACCACCCACAGGAAAGCTGTATGAAGGAAGGAGGGGAAAGTTTGCAGATCAGTTGGTTTCTTGGTGCATCATGTGGCCAGATGAGAAGCCTGAGTTACATCTGCAGGCAGATTGTACTGGTATTAATATTCATGCAGAGACTGTCTAGAAAGCTGTTTCCTCTGCATTTTTAGCAGCATGGTAGGTCTGGAGGAAAAATCATTTCCTTTGTGTTGAGGATTTTGTGTTGCATTACTTTGAAGCTTAGTGAGGATTAATTTTAAAAGAACATCGTGAGAGAAAATACTAGGCCTGATGCAGAGATGGTGCTCCAAATATACAGTGGTTCAGGCTAGAACTGACCATTCAAGGCAGATGCTGCCCTAAAGGCTCTGCTGGGTCAGGTGCTAACCTCGTATTAAACTATAGAGAGGGATATATGCTTGCATGTGCAGTTGCTGTGTATGTGTACATGCTAGGGTGTTTAAGGGTGGTAGGGACACTTAGGGGCTAGGACTGAGCAAATCAGTATATCATACCAGTATGTGTATCTAAATGTGAGCCCTCATCCTCTGAAAAGATAATGAGATTTGGGGTTAGAGAGATGGCTTAGTGGTTAAGAGCACATATTGCTCTTGCACAGGACCTCAATTCAATTGTCACCTTCCATATCATGCAGCTCACAATGACCTGTAACTCTAAGTCCCATGCCTGTGACTTATGCAGGCATCTGTGCTCATGTGCTTCTCTCTCTCTCTCTCTCTCTCTCTCTCTCTCTCTCTCTCTCTCACACACACACACACACACACACATACACACACACACACACATACACAGACACAGACACAATTGAAAACAAAATCTTTACACAACACAAGAGCTATTTACTTAATGCATGTTGTTTGGGTCTGCTCTGTGTAGGGGAACATGCCTGATAAGCTCTAAGACTGGAAGCAGCTACCAAATAAAAAGCAACTGGACATACGTCACTGCTAATTAGTTGAAATGTCCAAGCACTTGTCTTATTTGATGCTTCTTTAGCTGCAGGTGATGAAAGTTCCATGCTATCTGACTTAAGTAAAATTGAGAGAGGGAAGAGAGTTATTAGCTCAAATGACAGAAAGCTGAGGTTCTGGTGCTACTGGGTTCATGGGTTCAGGTATGTGTCATGTATGTGTATGTATCTGCTTTGCTTACTTCTTTTGGATGCCTTTCTATTTGTATTTCCTCGATGCAGAACCTCGACAAAGACCTGGGTATAAATGGTCATTAATCGTTAGAGTGCAACAGGAAGCAGACAGGAGAGGGAGGGAGATGGGCAGAGAAGAAAGACAAGCTCACACACATCAGAGGAAAACTGCTGTGGGTAACTGAGGCTTAGTTCTGGGGGACCCTCTGAGAAAAGGATACATCCAGGATCTCCAGAGAATTTCCTGAAGTGCAGATGGAGATGGTTGAAATATTATCCACAAACCTTCTCAGCTGAGAAGTTATGTGGGGCTCCTAAGTCCTCGGTGTTTTAGAGATGAGGGTTACTTAGAATTACTTAATCCTCCATGCTTCGGGGGGGGGGGGGGTGCATGCATTGCCTGCATGATGCAGTCAGCATGAAACCCATCATCAGGATGAGAGTGTGCACTCCAGTTGCCCCTGTAACCTGTAGACTGTAGGAAATTGATAGGATGCCTCCTAGAGAGGCATCCTGTTAGGTTGAGCTCCACTCTGGATTCTGCATGATACCACAGAGGGCTTCACAGGCAAGGGTAGGAAGCCAGCTACAGATTCTTCTCCCTGGTGTTCACAGTTCATTCATCTGCATCCAAATGCAATGGTTTGAGAATGGTCATATCTACATGTTGAACTGAGTCATCCCAAATTCTTATCTCTTGTTCTACTGCATTGTGGGTGACATTCCACGGGCCTTTGATGGTGGATCTAGGTCGTGCCAGTGACTGTTTGCAGTTCTATAGCTGTGTGTAGGCTCCAAGCTTAACCTTTTAGTTCACCCTCTGAAAAACACTTGCTAGTCTGCGTTTGCTCTGCCCTTCTATTGGAGTAAGTTTAAATGTCATTTTATGCTGGCATATTTGCTTTGTCTTGGGAAAGGGTGAGGTGAAAATTGCCTTGGTCTGCATCTCCACCAACCCTTATTTGTTAGTAGGGGTTACCTGCCTGGATCTTGGGCCTAATGTGATTCTTTCAGGCTGATTCAATTTTAATGTCAACTTTCTTCTCAGCGACAGTCCCTGTGGGGTCTCAGTCACCTCAGCCAAATCTCTTCTCAAGCACTCGGCACATATAACTTGTAGTCTGCTGGGTCCTGAACTCTGACTCCTCAAGCTTGGTTCCCCTCAGAGTCTCTGCTGAGGTCAATTGACTTAGGTTGGTGAGTATTTGGGTCAACATTTTTCCCTTGCAGGAGGGCAGGAGGGAGTGCTGGTCAGACTGAAAGTAGTGTATATTGCCTATGACTTCGTCTATCTTGGAAATCGCTTCAAATCCGCACTGCAATTGGTCTGCGTTGATGAAACATGCTGATATTCTTAAGACATGGAAGGTCAAAACAGTTGCTTTCTGCCTCTTTTCCCTGTGAGCCTGATTGAGTTTGGGAAATAGGCTTTCCAGATGGATGGCTGGCCACAGAGCTTCGCCTTGTGGTGGTATGAGGGGTACTGATGCTGGGTTTTACCTGCCCCTGGGAACCAATAACCACTCGGATTTTCCTCTTCTGAGGTGGGGGTTGGGCGTGACAGGGCTCAAGGCTTAAGGTTGGATCTCAGTATTAGGACATTCTTGTGACCACATGTGGAGCCAGGTTCCTCTCATTCCACAGTCCGTCCTGATGGAGGCCACTTCCGCAGAAAACTCTTGAATTAATCTCTCAGTACCCAGGCCTTTTTAAACTTGGTTCTGGACTTTTATTAACTTTTACTTCAAACACAATAGTCAAAGGCTCTGAAAACCTACAGAGAGACTTGAGTGAACGCCTCCTCTGTCTTGCAGGGGCTATAATTTATGTCCTGTGAGGACTGGCTTGCAGAAAGTGTGTATTCACTTCTATTTCTGCCTTGGCTTTGGGGCGGATCTAATTCTTTATCACCATTTAGCTTATGAAACACCTATTGGAGCAGCTTGCACTGACCTTCTGCATTCCTGCTGACAGTTGAGAGATAGATAGGCATAAATTACGAAACAGAAGTTTCCTTTTTGAAAATTGGCGACTTTTTAACCATTCCGAGGGTTAAGTAAGCAACTAAGATCCTTTTTTCAAAAGGATTTATTACACTTTCTAATTGTATGTGTACACATGTACACATTTACCTTTGCCATGGTATATTATGGAGGTCAGAGGGTAACTTGTGATCCTCAGCTCTCTCTTTTCACGCTATGGGTTCCCATGATCAGACCCAGGTCATCAGATTTGGTGTTAAGTGCCTTACACTGACCCATCCCATGAGCCCACTGGATTTAAATCTTTCAATGTAAAGTGTTTTCTTAAGACCCTGTGTTGTATTTATTGGTATTTCCAGTTGAATTTTTATGTAATCTAGTATTGATAAGTCTTTCCTCTTCTATAGGATCAAACAGAACCGCAAATAGGGAAAATTACTGTCTTGGTAGCTAGATATACAGTGGAACTAAGAATTACGTTCAAGGAAACAATGTTTTTAGGTACCTGGACCATCTGTTTATTCACAGTGGAAATCTTTGCACCTTAGTGTTTCTGCGCCTCACTTTCCTAAAATGAATGGACAATAATATACCTACCTAGAGTTGGGGTGGTAGAGCACTTGGCTGTACGCATACAACTCTTCTCTCCATCTTGAACACCAAAGTAAACAATAAGACCCTATCTGATAGAGCTATTGAGTTAAACACTAATCCAGACTAAGAGCTAAGCTAAGAGCCATGTCTGGAGTACAAAGTGTAGTAGATATTTTTTTTACTACTATGATTTTTAAGTTTTTTAACTTTGGTGTGTGTGTCTGCAGGCACGTGTATGTGTGAATAACTGTATGCAAACATATGTGTTCTTGCGTATGCACGTGGAAGAGGCCAGAGGGCATCCTTGATCAGAGATGAGGTCTTTTTCTTTTTTAATTTTCTGGCATCCAATTTATTTGTAAGAACAAGACACTGGTCATCTGCAAGTAGTGCGTAGGTGGGTGTCGCAGCTGTCTGTCTGTTTGCACACTGGCAGGAGCCTTCTCTATGGAGCCTTCACAGGGACCTGGGCACCTTTGAGAGCCTGAGCTGGAGCTGTGGCCTCTGCTTTGGTTTGCATGGGTTTTGGTTGGCAGAGCCTACGACCCTTGGCCATGTTGCTTTCCATCTGCTTCCCAAGCTTTGGGTGAGCGATGAAAGCCAGATGGCTGAGTTTGTGGCTGGGGCCCTTTGGCATCTTGGGCTTGCTGGCCTCTGGGCCTGTACTCACTGCCTTTGCATTGTTGGCCTGTATCCTCTTCAGGCCTTTCTTGTTATACTTCTTGGCAAAGCACCCATTCCTCGGGAATTTGGGGTCAACTGCCTTAAGAGATTCCTATCTTTGTAACCAGGGTTTCTTGATGCCATTTCTGTGCCATCTGCAGGACTGGTTGTGTGTGGTGTGGTCTTGGACTTGGCCATACTTGCACAGTAATCCCTGGCTCCGGCAGTGCCTGGGACTGGAAGAGGAAGACAAGGTCTCTTAATGACCAGGAACACACCCATTAGACAAGGCTGAACCTGTCTTAGGAACCCCTGAGAGCTGCATGTCTCCATCTCCCCAGTGCTGGGGTTACAGAGCAGTATGACCATACCCACATTTTAAAAGCAGAATAGAGTTCAGATCCTGATGCTTGCAAGGCAAGTACTTTACCAACACACCTGTCTTCTCAACCCTCAAATTAGTTTTAATATTGTTGCAAGTACTTGTCACTCAAGGTTACAGGTATGCAGAGGCAAATGATACACAACCAGTAATTTAGAAATGAATTTCAACCCTCTGATACAGGGACCCGGGCTTGAAAACACAGCAGTGATCCAGGGAGTCACTACCCTCCTGGTTACCTAGTGGGGCAGACAGAGGACAAGTACAGGAAATGTAATCATGTTAAGTGGAAGTGGGGTAACAAATGAGAGTGAAAGGTGTATGTGTGTGTGTGTGTGTGTGTTTTGGGTTTCTCTGTGTGGTGATTTGCTGTGGTTTTGTGTAGTTTGTCTCCTAAGTTTAAGGAACTTGGGCCCCAGGCGGTGGTCTCACACCTGGCAGGAAGTATGTGGAGGCAGGAGGTGGATAGTAACACTGTATCCACAGTAAACAACAGCACTGAATCCCTTTTAGACAATCTGGTATTCCAACCTATGGCATGGCACCGCCCATGTTTAAATTAGATCCTCCCACCTCAATTAACCTAATCTAGATAATTCCTCAGATACACACCTAGATTTTTGTTTTCACAGTAATTCTAAATCAAGTTCACAAGATTTGTCACGAATCTAAGAAGTGGGACTTCAGAGAGAAGACAGGTGGGGGGAGAGGAGAGTGAAAATTTGAATAACTCGCTGGAGGAACCTAAGGGTAAAAAGGAGAGATGTTAAAATATCAAGGGAAACAACTGTATGATAGAATGTAGAAGAAAAGAAACTTATGATGCCAATCAACTCAGAGCTGCAGTTCAGGAAGAGCATGAAGAGCTCTGGGGTATTAGCCAATGTTCATCTTCTCTGAATGCTCATCTAGCAGGTTACAGGAGTTGGAGACAGGCAATGCTTCTGAGTTGTGAATTATCTGAAATAGGGATAGAACTAAACACAATATGGATTCTGTGACCACGGCCTGCTATCAGAAAGATGGAGACCATACACCACATACAGACACACACACACACACACACACACACACACACACACACACACACTCATTATCTTTTAATAACTGGTTATTTTAGGAGTCAGAGAAAAGAATGTGTGTCCTAAAATGTGGGGGAAAAAAGCTGTACTCCAATCTAAAGACAAAAAGACAATCTTTAGTGTGTGTTTTTGCATAGTTCTTGATATATTAATTCCATGTACTAAGCAGAGGCAACAGGCTAGATCACTAGAGCAGAAAGCTCAGAGTTAGAAATAATCCACTCAGGGTGGAGTCCTGAACACACCAAGCCTAAGATCTTGAGCAGTTTTCAGTGCCTCCATTTCTTATTCTTTCTAACAGAAAGACCATAATCCTCTAGGGCAGGGCTTCTTAACCTTCCTAATGCTGTTACCCTTTAATACAATTCCTTATGTTGCAGTAGCCAGCAACCATAAAATTATTTCATTGCTACTTCATAACAGCAATTTTGCCACTGTTATAAATTGTAACATAAATATCTGATGTGCAGAATACCAGATACCTGACTCCCAAAGTGGGCACGACCCACAGGTTGAGAACCACTGCTCTAGGGCCAACTAGAAAATATTCAAAAGAAAGACCTACTTATAAATTCCAAAGAGTTTCTAGGGGCTGGGAAGGGGGAATCCTGGTGATGAAGTAGAGTAGAGATGAGAAAATAGAGAGCATGATGCCAGACGGGTCTAGCACAAGCCAGGCAGGTTCAGCACATGCCAGACAATGCCATGTGTCTCTCTCTCTCCCTCTCTCCCTCTCCCCATCTCTTGCTCCCCCCTCTCTATCTCTATCTCCCTCACTCTCCCTTTCTTTCTCCCTCTCTCCTTTCTCCTCTCTCCTTTCCCCCTCCCCCTCCCCTTCCCCCTCTCTCTACCTTTCTCTATCTCCCGCTCCCTCTCTTTCCCTTTCTCCCCATCTCCTTGTCCCCCTTTCCCCTTCTCTCTTTCCCCTCTCTCTCCCTCTCTCTCATCCCCTCTTTCTCTCCCCCTCTCTCCCCCTCTGTCTCCCCCCTCTCTTCTTCTCTATCTCCCTATCTATCTCCCCCCCTTCTCCCTTCTCCTCCCCTTCCTCCTCCCTGCCTCAGAGCACCTCAACCTTCCTCAGCATCATCTACTTGATGGATGAAGACAGATCTTCTTTCCTCCATGAATCCTTCCACCCCAGGCTGTTCCTCTCCAAGTTCCACACTTCTGCCCCCCGCAACCACCATGTTCTCTAACTCAACTGTATCATTTTAGAGACACCTGGTTATGTTAACATTATATGATTGTTTATCGCTTACATGTAAACCAACAATAGCAAATTGCTTAGTGAACAAATGTGAGATATAGGGTGTGCAGAACACGTGATGCAGATGGGGGGAGATGTGACAATGGAGAGAAACTGCTTTATACGTGTCTCAGAGGGATCGTTTGGGCCCGAATGGGACCCAGACTGAACCTTCTGGATGTCACATTATGGGTGAGTTTTAGGAAAGACAGCTCAAACGTCAGAGCAGCAGAACCTGACACACAGAAAGGGCTTTGGCACCACATCAAAAGCACGGCAAGGGAGAGAGCATCCATGTGTTTTAGGTTAAAATTAAATCTCCAAGGTATGTACGTATCGCATTTTATGATTCACTGCTTTAATTAACTTTTCCAGTGGACTCGCCAACTGCCAGCCCAGCCTTGCTGGATGACGGCAAAACTCTAAGAAAGGGCTACCTCTCCGCTATTACAGGTAAGCACCCCTTGTGAATCCACTGTAAGCGTTTTAAATGCATGGAGAAAATAAAAATTGCTAATCCGGAAGCAGGCACAAGCTTGCAAGAAGAAAGGCCTTGTCTTTCCTTCATTTAATAAATATACTTTAGAAATAAGATGAAGGAGCTGGTGAGATGGCTGAGCTGGGGAAGGCACCTGCGGCCAAGCCTTATGACCTGGGTTTAGTCCCGGGATCCACATGGTGGAAGGAGGGAATTGATTCCCACATGTTGTTCTTTAACCACCACACATGTGCCATGACATTCAGACACACAGAGAAAAATAAATATCTGCAATTAAATAAAAATAAAGAAAGATTATGATGACCCCAGCTTAGCTTGGTAACACATTCCTGAAATTCCAGTACTCAGGAAATGGAGGCGGAAGGACCTGAGCTAAATGAAACTTTGTCTCTAAATAAAATGTAACAGGGATTCTATTTTTGTCCTCTGATTATTGTTGTTAGATGATGAGCATTTTTTTTTATGCCCCACAATACTCCTTTATTGGCTTTATTTTATTCTGAATAGTGTCATGGTTTGTTAGCTTTAGTCAATACTAAAAGTGTGTGAAACAAAAGTCCCAAGCCAATCTGAAGACAGGAAACATCAGTGTCAAAGTTCAGTACATTGTACCTAGACTTTATTCTTCACAGATATGTGGAGGAAAGTATAAATGGCCATGCAGAGTGTATTTTTAGGAGCCTCTTTATATACTGAGAAGTTACAGATACAGTACCTCGCACCCTTATCCCCTCCTCACTCTGACTCTGCTAATATTAATACGCAAGTTGCCAAGGCACGTTTGCCATAGCTGAGAAACCAATGCTGGTTCATTACTGCTTATAAAACTAGGTTTTATTTGAAGTTTAATGAATATCATACTGATATTCTTTTAAATGTCCCTTGGTCTAATTTATCATCCATTGGGCATTCAGTAGACTATTTTAAAGTAGATAAAATTCTACTATTTTGAATTTTTTGCTGAATATTATTAATAAAAGGAATCAGAGGTAGCATCAAGAGCTTCTGAACCATAGGCATTTTTATCCCATTGATTGGTTCCTGGATGTCATTATACTGATTCCTTTGCTTTACTGCAACAGAATGCCCAAATGCCTTGATTGATATACTTATTTTGGTTAAAAAATTAAGAGGATTCGTGTGTTGTGCATTGCATATGGCAGCTTCAGGACAACCTTTGTGTCTTTCCTCAGCTGCTTGATTTTGAGACTGAACCAGGGATATTCAGTGCCTTGGCGCTCTCTGTGTAGGTTAGCCTGCCTGGCCACCAAGCCTTGGCAATCCACCCCTCTCTGCTTCCCCAGCATCGGAATTACAAGTGTTTGTCATTATAACTGACTTCTTTTCACACAGGTTCTGAGACATCAAAGTCAGGTTCTCATGCTTAAGGCAAGACCTTAATGACTGAGCTATGGTCATGTAAAGAGGATTTTAGTCTGTCATGGCAGCATTCATGGTATTGCAGTGATGGCGTTGATTTCTCCTGGCACAGTGGACCAGGAAGCAGAGAGCACGTCATAACCAATGCTGAGTATAGCTGTTAAAGGCCCACTGTGAGGACATCCTTCAGCTAGCTAAGACCCAACTCCTAAAAGTTCCACAACCTCCCCAAACAGCACCGCCTACTAGGGACCTCTTGGGGGACATTTCAGGTTCAAATAATAAAGATCGCTATGCATTTTAAAGTAACTATGCAAAAGCTTTAAGAAGTTAGCGGTTTCATGCCACATCTTAAGTAAATTCTTGTCTTTGTTGAAGATACAATTCATTTTTTAAGATTTTTCTCAACACCCACGCTGGGCCCTTTGATCTCACTGGTTATATGGCTTCATAAAGCTTCAGGTTTTGAGTGCCTATCTTCTTCCTTCTTTTCTTTTTCTTTTTCTTTCTTTTTTTCTTTTCTTTTAAAAACTATATAATTTATTTACATTCCAGTTGTTGTCCCTATCTTCCCTCCCCCTCAGAGTTCCTCATCCTATTTCTCTCCCCCCTTGCCCCTGACAGAGTTCTCCTCCATCTACCAGATCTCCCCCTCCCTGGGGTGAGTCTCTCAAGGATGAAGTGCATCATCTCCCACTGTGGCCAGACCAGGCAAACTTCTGCTATATATGTGCCAGGGTCCTTGGACCTGACTGTGTATACTCCTGGTTGATGGCTCAGTTTCTGGGAGCTCCCTGGGGTCTGGGTTAGTTGAGACTGCTGCTCTTCCTATTGGGTCACTCTCTTCTTCAGTTTCTTCAGTCCTTCCCCTAATTCAGCCATAAGGGTCCCTGGCTTCAGTCCAATGGTTTGGTATAAGTATCTGTGTCAGCCTCAGCCAGTTGCTGGTAGAGGTTCTCAGAGGACAGTCATACCAGGCTCTCGTCTGTAAGCACATCATAGCATCAGTGATAGTGTTAGGCCTTGGTGCCCCCGTCCTCTGAAGTGGATCCCAAGTTGGGCCTATCATTTCTTCAGTCTCTTTTCCATTTTTTCCCTGCAATTCTTTTAGACAGGAACAATTCTGCGTCAGAAGTTGTGATTGTGGATTTGTAACCCTGTCCTGTCTATCTACTAGAGGTGAACTCTTCAGGGTCCCTCTCCCCAATGTTGGGAATTTTGGCTAAGGTCCCCTTTATGTCCTGAGAGTCTTTCACCTCCCAGGTCTCTGATACTCTCTCAGGGTCCCCTGACTCTCAGGAGCTGTTTCTCCTTCTCCTGGCCCTCTGGGCTTCTTCCCCTCCATACCTGATCCTGTTCCCTTTCCTTTTCCTCCTTCCCTATTCCACCCAGGTCCATCCCTCCCTCTGCTTCCCATGATTACTTTCTTTTCCCTTCTAAGTGAAAATGAAGCATTTTCACTTGGACTTTTCTGCTTGTTAAACTTCTTACAATCTGTATCCCAGATATTCTATACTTTTTGGCTAATATCCAAAAATTAGATACCCTTATCAGTGAGTACATACCATGCATGTCCTTTAGGGTCTGAGTTACCTTCCTCAGGATGGTATTTTTCTAGTCCCACCCATTTGCCTGCAAAACTCATTGTGGGGCGCTGCCTGCACATTCTCCATTACAAGATGGCGCTGACATCCGGCTAGAGTTAGCAGTAAACAAGTCATGTGTGCACGCTCTGGGTAACTTTCCACTCCTTGAGCTCTGCCTCTCCCATGGCGTCATATGGCCTGATGAGTTTCAACCAATCAGGGGGCTCCACGTCCAAGGCGAGGACTGATTCCTATATAAGGGGATGGGCTAGATAGTTTGTGGTCTTCGCTTCTACTTGATATAAGCTTATGCTCTGCCTCTCGAGAGCATTAAAGCTTTACTGCAGAAAAATCCTATTTTGTGTGCCGCGTCGTTCTTGCTGGCGAGACGGTTGCGTGGGACAACTCATGATGTCTTCTTTCTTAATACTTGAATAGTATTCCATTGTATAAATGAACCATATTTTCTGTATTCATTCTTCAATTCAGGGACATCTGGGTTGTTTCCAGCTTCTGGCTATTACAAATAAGGCTGTTATGAACATAGTGGAACATGTGTCCTTGTGGCATGGTGGGGAATCTTCTAGGTAAGCTCAAGAGTAGTATAGCTTGATTTTCGGGTAGATCTATTTCCAGTAGTCTGAGTAACCACCAGATTGATTTCCAAAGTGGTTGTACCAGTTTGCAATACCACCATCAATGAAAGAATATTTTGCTTTCTCCACATCTTCATCAGCATGTGCTGTCACTTGAGTTTTTTATCTTAGCCATTCTGATTGGTTTAAGGTGGAATCTTGGGGTTGTTTTGATTTGCATTTCTCTGATGACTAAGGACTTTGAACATTTCCTTAAGTTCTTCTAGGCCATTTGATATTCTTCTGTTGTGGATTCTCTGTTTAGCTATGTACCCTATTTTAATTAGATTATTTGTTTTGGGAAGGGGTTAACTTCTTAAGTTCTTTATATATTTTGGATATTAGTCCTCTATCAGTTGTAGGGATAGTAGGTTGGCCTACTGACTGTGTCTTTTGCCTTACAAAAGCTTTCCAGTTTCATGGGATCTCATTTATCAATTGTTGATCTTAGAACCTGAGCTATTGGTGTTCTGTTTAGAAAATTTCCCCCTGTGCCAATAAGTTCAAAGCTCTTCCCCACTTTCTCTTCTGTTAGAATCAGTATATCTGCTTTTATGTTGAGGTTCTTGAATCACTTGGACTTGAGCTTTGTTTAAGGTGATAAATATGGGTCTATTTTCATTCTTCTACATACTGACAGCCAGTTAGATCAGTACCATTTATTAAAGATGTTTTCTCTTTTTCACTGTATGTTTTGGGTGTCTGTTTTAGTTAGGGTTTTACTGCTATGAACAGACGCCATGACCAAGGCAACTCTTATAAGGACAACATTTAGTTGGGGCTGGCTTACATGTTCAGAGGTTCGGTCCATTATCATCAAGGTAGGAGCATGGCAGCATCCAGAAAGGCATGGTACAGAAGGAGCCGAGAGTTCTATATCTCCATCTGAAGGCTGTTAGCAGAATACTAGCTTCCAGGCAGCTAGGATGAGGGTCTTAAAGCCCACACCCAAAGTGACACACCTACTTCAACAGGGCCATACCATCTAATGGTGCCACTTCATGGTCCAAACATCACACATTCTACTCCCTAGCCCCCATAGGCTTATTCAAACATGAGTCTATGGAGGTCATCCTTAAACAGAATCAAGCAAAATACATTTAGTACAACTTCAAAAATCCACATAGCCTATAACAGTCTCAACAATGTTAAAAGTCCAAAGTATAAAGTCTCTTCTGATTTATCCAATCACTTAACTGTAATCCCCAAAACAAGATGGGAAACCATCTGGGCAAACTCCAAACTCTGCATCTCCATGTCTGATGTCAAAGAGGTCTTCACATTTCTAACTCCTTTTTAGTCTTTGTTAATGGCAACAGATTTCTTTTTCCTGGGCTGACTCTACTCCCTCTTAGCAGTTTTTTTTTCCCCAGGAGATAGCCCATGGCTCTGGCTTCTTTAACATCTTGGAGTGTCCAAGACAACTTCAATGTTACAATTTCTTATTTCAGTGTTTGAGATTCACCCATGATCTTCTGGAGTGTTTTAAATGGCTGATGTCACTTCTCCAGCTCTGTCCTCTGTAGCACCCTAAGCTCAGGTTGATTCAATCCACTACTGCTCTTCTTAGTGATCATCCCATGGTACTAGCATCTCCAATATGCTGGGGTCTTCGTTGCAAGTAGGCTTCATATATAGCTTCTCATAGGCTCTCTTCACGGTGCCAAACCTCAACTCATTTACATCACCCCTGGATCATCAACTGCAACTTAGGCTGCACTCTCACCAATAGCCTTCCATGACCTCTCACAGTGCCAAGCCTTAGCTGTTCTTCATGGCCGGTTCATGCCTTCAAAACCAGTAAAACCTGAGTGACTCTTACACATTACCAAATACAGCTACAGCACAAGGCACAACCTTGGCTATCTCTGGAACACAGCTTCTTTATGTTATCAGAAAACACTTCCCAGAAGATTTCACCTCAATGATGCTGGTCTCTTCTTAATCACCACCAATTTAATTTAGCTCCAGTTAACCATCATCAGTTGTCCCAGTTGTCACTTCTATTCTGGACTCTAAAGCCAGTGCCATGTAGCCAAACCTGCCAAGGTCTCCTGTTTGCTGGGGCTGGAACATGCCCCCCTTGTTCTATTACATTATCAGCAGCTTTCTGTTTTCCAACTCCTTCACTACCTAAGCTTGGCTGTCCTGCTTCTTGATCCATAGACTGACTTTGAACTCAGAGATCTGCATGCCTGTCTCCTAAGCACTAGGATTAAAGGTGTGATCCACCAAGCCTGGATTTAAGTTTTTCTTTACCTAGAACTTACTCTATTCTAGGCTGGCATTAAACTCAGAGATCTGCTTGTCTTGGCCTCTTGGGAATAAAGGGTTGTACTACCATGCCTATACCCAAACTTAGCTGGGGTTAGATCTTGCTCCAAGGTCAATACTCCCTTAGTTCAATTTGATATCCTTGAATACAAATTCAGCACCATTTCACTTCCTGGTGCCCCTTTAATACTAAAACCATATATTTTATATTTTTCCTGTCTCGGTTGCTATACTTGTTTAAAATGCTCTTCATAAGACTTAACCAAAGTCTATGATGGGCATTTCTGAGTCTTCCTTTGTCAATGCAGTTAATCTGAACCTTTTCACTAGCCTGAGGAAGACTCTTCAGACAAGGGCAAAAAATAGCCATATTCTTTACCAAAAGAATACAAAAATAAGCTCTAGGCCACATACTGAAATTGAAATTCTCCACTGAGACCTTTTGGACCAGCTCTGCACAATTCAAATCACTCTCAGTAACAGTCTTCTATCGTCCTACTAGAATAGCCCAGTAAGCCCCCATGTAAAGCATTCCATTGCTTTCCAAATACAAAGTCTCCAAACCATATTCTTCCAAACAAAATCATGGTTAGGTCTATCACAGCAATACCTGACTCCTGGTATCAACATCTCTTAGCTAAGGTTTTACTGCTATGAACAGATGCCATGACCAAGGCAACTCTTTAAAGGACAACATTTAGTTGGGGCTGGCTTACATGTTCAGAGGTTCAGTCCATTATCATCAAGGCAGGAACATGGCAACATCCAAGCAGGCATGGTACAAGAGGAGCTAAGAGTTCTATATCTTCATCTGAAGGCTGAATACTGACTTCCAGGCAGCTAGGATGAGGGTCTTAAAGCTCCCCCTGTCCACAGTGACACACTCATTTCAAGAGGGCCACACCTTCTAATAGTTCCACTCCTTGGGCTGGGCAAACCATCACAGCTTCTTTGTCAAAGATCAAGTGTCCATAGTCGTGTGAGTTTAGTTCTGGATCTTCAGTTCTATTCCACCGATGGACCTATCTATGTCTGTACCAAAACCATACTGTTTTTAAAAACCACTATTGCTTTGCAGTACAGCTTGAGGTCAGAGGTGGTGATTCACCCAGAAGTTCTTTTAATGCTTTTCCTATCCTGTTTTTTCTTTTTGTTTTTTCATATGAAGTTGAGAATTCCTCTTTCAAGGTCTGCAAAGAACTGTGTTGGAAGTTTGATGGGGATTGCATTGAATTTGTAGATTGCGGTTAGTATGATAGCCATTTTTACTATATTAATCTTGCCAATCCATGAGCATGGAAGATCTTTCCATCTTCTGAGGTCTTCTTTTATTTCTTTTTTAGGGATATGAAGTCCCGGTCATACAGATCTTTCACTTGCTTTGTAAGAGCTACAGCAAGGTATTTTATACTATTTGTGGCTATTGTGAAGGGTATCATTTTCCTAATTTTTTTCTCAGCTTGTTATTTCTGTGTAAAGGGAGGCTACTGATTTGTTTGAGTTAATTTTTATCTAGCCACTTCGCTGAAGTTGTTTATCAGCTGTAGGAGTTCTCTGTTGGAATTTGGGGGGCAAATTATGTATACTATCATATCATCTGCAAGTAGTGATACTTTGACTTCTTCCTTTCCATTTTATATCCCCTTGATCTCCTTTTGTTTTCTGATTGCTCTAGCTAGAGCTTGGGGTACTATGTTGAATAGACAGGGAGAGAGTAAACAACTTTTGTCTTGTCATGGATTTTAGTGAAATTACTTCTAGTTTCTCTTCATTTGATTTGATGTTGGCTGTTGGTTTGCTATATACTGCTTTTTATTATATTAAAAGCTATATATTATATTATCTATGTGCTATGAATTCCTGATCTTTCTAAAACTTTTAACCTGAAAGGGTGTTGTATTTTTTGAAGGCTTTTTAAGCATCTAATAAAATAACCATGTGACTTTTTTCTTGCATTTGTTTATATAGTGTATTACATTGGTAGAGTTTTGTATAATGAACCACCCTGCATCTCTGGGATAAAACCTATTTAGTCATGGTGAATTATGTTTTTGATGTCTTCTTTAATTTGTTTTGTGAAAGTTTTATTAAATACTTTTCACCAATATTTATAAGCAAAATTGGTCTGAAGTTTTCTTTCTTTGTTGAATCTTTGAGTCTTTGTGTAGTTTAGGTATCAGAGTAACTGTGGTTTCATAGAATGAATTAGGTAATGTTCCTTCTGTTTCTATTTTGTGAAATAGTTTGAGGAGTATTGGTATTATCTCTTCTTTGAAGGTCTGGTTGAATTCTGAACTAAAACCATCTGGCCCTGAGGGTTTTGTTTGTTTGTTTGGGGGAGATTTTTAATAACTGTTTCTATTTCCTTAGGGGTTATGGGACTATATAGATATTGTACCTGATCTTGACTTAACTTTGGTTATGTAGTATCTGTCTAGAAAATCATTCTCTTCACCTAGATTTTCTATTTTCGTAGAGTATAGGTTTTTGGAGTAGGTTCTGATAATTTTTTTAAATGTCCTCAGTTGCTATTGCTGTGTCTCCCTCAGTCCTCTCTAAATGAATCTCAGTATCTCATGAACTCAGTCATTCTTCACAGTGTAGTAGGGTGAATGGGGCCCCAGGAGTCCAGAATGCTTGCCTTTCTTTATGCATGTGCAAGTGCTTGCATGCATGTGTGTGTGTCTATGTGTCTGTGCATCTCTCTCTCTCTCTCTCTCTCTCTCTCTCTCTCTCTCTCTCTCTCTCTGAGTGTGTGTGTGTGTGTGTGTGTGTGTGCACTCATATATGTGCATGTGCATGTATGTCTGCCTCCCCAGTGGTAGGATTACACACACATTCCCTTGAACCAGCTCTTTTGTGTGAATCTTAGGACAAGGAACTCAGGTTTTCATGCTGACCAAGCTATCTCACTAGCCTTTATGACCACTGTTTTGATCCAAAGTAGAATAAAAATTCCTATGCACTTTGCCAGCCCATGAAGAGGAGGAGTTCAGCTTCAGAATCACTAAGAAGGCAAATGTGAGGTGAAAAGACAAAGACACACTTTAAGTTTCCAGTATGTTAATTAGGTCTATAAAAAGTGCTTAGGGACCACCCTTCATTATTATTGTTTTTAGTTCCCACTATCTGCTGTGCTTTCAGTGTCTGCTACAGCAACAAAATAGTCTGTTTTCCTCCATTTTTCTCTCCCATGAAGAAAAATCAACAGCGTATTATCATGTTTCTTCAACACAACTGAACTCATCTTATTAGGGAAAAGCGAAGAAGGAAGTGTCATCTTATTAGAAGTGACATGATGTATATCCAGCCATATGTTTTCAAAGGCATTCTGTCAGTGTTAATCAAAACTCTTCCAAATTTATGAACCTACAGAGCAGCATGTCAACCATATGGGAGATTTCTTCCCTCAATACTGAGAATCTGAATTAATAATAAACATTACTTAGTGAACCTAAATGAGAAAAACACATCAATGTTGAATCTAATGGAAGTGGAAACTTATAAAAAAAAAAAAAAAAACAAAACCTCCCTTGGGTGTTAATATTTTTTCAGCGTTCATCATCACATGGCTGCACGCATACTCCGACTCTGTGTGCTCATTTACTGGACAGAAGGTGGCTAAAATTTATTTCATAACTACTAAAATCTCAGGTACTTTATTTCTCCCTTTGCCTTATATTTTAGAGGATAATATTTGACAAAACTGAGATTGAAAAGAAACCAAGAAGGCTGGGAGATATTGAGGTAAGTGCTTGCTGTGCAATTATGAGGACCTAAGTTCAAATCCCCAGCACCTATGTAAAGCCGGTGCCCCTGTATCTATGATTCCAGGGCTCAGTGGCAATTGGAGGTGAAGATATGGGATACTTGGAAGTGAAGGGATAGCTGTCCCACTGAATGAACCCAGTGACAGTAGAAACACTTGGTCTCAAATGAAGAATGGTAAAGATGTATATCTGAGATTATCCTCTGGCATCCACACTTGTGCCATGGCATGTTCCTGTGTTTCCATATGAATGTGCATGCATGCATACACACACACACAGACACACACACACACCCACACACACAGGGAGAGAGAGAGAGAGAGAGAGAGAGAGAGAGAGAGAGAAGGGGGAAGGAGGAATAGAGGGAAGAGAAAGGGAGGAAAAGAGGGAGGAGGGAGAGAAGAAGAGAGAGAATTAGGAATATTTTTTTCCTCACTACTCAGTGTTTAAATTCTGCTCACAGAGACCTTCCCTAATCTTCACCCATTAACTTTCTGCAAAAAATGACTAGTCTTTCTCAAGTCTAGAAGTAATCACAGCCCTTTGGTTATCTTAGGGTATATTAATAGTTCAGAGTCTATGCTATTTGACTTAGGCAATTCCTAGACCCTGATGGATAGGGAGCCTGGTTGGGTCTCAGCAGACAGCTGAGTTCCTCTTAGTTGAAGAAACATCTTTCATTCTTGCATATGGATCTTAAACATGAACTTTCATAAGACTTGGGGGGGCAGCCATAATTGGGAACAGGCTTAATATGTGCCAGAAATGTACAGCTGTTGACCATAAACCCAACATAATGGATAGGGGTTAGGAACTGGGCTGGGGTGGTAGGAAGGAGGAGTTAATTCATCCTTATAGTACCTTCTCATCATTCAGAGATAATTTGGATGAGGAAGAAGATGGTGACAGCAATGAGGCTTGTGTTGATGATAATGATAGTGTCTAGATGGTGCTGTTAAAATATCAGAAGACTATGGAAATTAATTTATTTTTACTTAAAACATTTTTTCTTTTTAAATAGTCCTTCGTGAAGCACCTCTTCATAACCCACTTTTCTTGGGTGTGGTTGGGACCTACTAACTTCTAGCCAATGGAAAAGAAAAAAGGTGAATGGAATTTCAAGAGGTACTTGAGGTTGATAGTATGTGAAAAGAGAGATTATCTTGGGTGGATTTGACTTAATGAGGTGAAAACTTGAAAGAGTTTCTTTCTTGCTTTTCTCTGGGAGGAACAACAGGACACCTATACAATGAGGTAAGAAATATTCGAGAAAATTCCTATAACTTCTTGAGTAGCCAGGGTGAGTAAAACATCTTTTGTTGTATTATTTGGCCTTTGTCCCTGGCTCCAGACATAAGGGATTGTAAGCCTAAGGAGTTGCTGTGTGACGGAAATGTCTTTGTTGTTCATAGGGACTGACTTTCAATGCTCCAAAATTCATGGTAATGGGTTGACTTAGAGAAGAACTGCTAGTTAGTTTCAGGATGAGTCTGATAATTCGAATGACCAACTTATTAAAGGGTCATTGACATCTAAACCTTTGGGAAGGAAACAGAAAGCTGGGGAATTAAATCTGATAGAGAGCTTTCCACAGGACTTGATAGGTTTCTGGTTTAGTGAAGGAATCCATGTTCAGTAGATGTTCCTGGGTGGTATTTCATTTCCTTTAAGCCCTTGCTGACTGAACATTTTATGGCTTTGCACATCAGTGTTTGTATTCATCCATTAAAATGGATCAGTACGTGTGAATGAAGTGCTTTCCTGAGCTGAGTCAAAGTATTAAAACTGACAAGGGTATGGTAGGAACTCCAAGGCTTTATAGTTCATTAGTCCCAAATCACAATGGCCCTGGGCTTGTGACTGATCTCTGGTATGGGACAACCATGAGAGACTGTCCTTCAACTTATGGAAGCTGCTAAAGCAGATGGTGTCAGAATGAATAAAATTATTAGACACCTTTACGTTTGCATCAACATGGTCAACACAGCTGTCAAAAACAGATTAGTGGAGAAAGGGTTAATTTTGGCTCATAGAATAAAGGACTTTCAGTTCAGCATAGTGGGGAAGATGTAAGTATGGGAACACCACCATCCATGAGTGGTAGTGACATCATAACACAACAACAGGGTCTCAACCAAACAGCACCAATAGTCATACAACCACAAATATTTTGATCTCCACGAGGGAGAAAAAACAACTTGGCTATTATCTTGATGGTGCTCTTTAGAGCACAGAGCCCAGCTAAGCTGGACTAGAAGCTTGATCCTCAGAGATGGGGTTATAAGAAACATGTGCTCTACCAAAAATGTGAAATTCATGGTAATTCACCATGTACCCATGTCCTTATATGGTAATTCACCATTTACCCAATGTCCTTATATGAAGGACAATCAAATTAATATGGGGATTAGAGGTTTGGTTCATAAATATGGTAATGAATTTAGAGAGAAAGGAAGGGAATAATTCTGTTTTCAATTTATAAGAGTAAAGTATTTTAAGTAACAAATTGATCACCAGCTATTCCAAGACCATAGACAACCAAACCAAAAATTAAAAAAAAAATGGTTTTGCTAATATTTTCTCAGAGACTCTTATTCCCAGAGGGCATGATCTAAGTTCTTTGAGTTACTTGCTGGGCATTAAAAGATTTCAAAGGTGCCTTCAAACGAACTCTAATGGGTACCCTGGGGTTCTCAGCCACTGTGTGTTCCTTCCTGGGAAGAAAACTATTCCTCCTCAGTCTACTGAGTCTGTTGCAGGTAGTATTAGAGTCTAATCACAGCAAGATAAGCTCTTAAAATAGCCAATGTCATGACCGTGCGAATGGGGTAAAATATCTGGAAAGAAAAGTAAACTAAGTCAAAGGTGGCTGTGCATATAAAATGATTTAGTCTAGAAGTTCTGTGTGAGAATCCCAAAGGATGTTGGTTGAACTTACAACAATGGTTAGGCCCCTCTTCTCCAATCTACCCAGTTGCTATCACAACAGCATGAATGGTCTCCCCTTCTCTTTTTCCATGTTCAGTGTTAATGATCTCTTCCCTGCATTGGAAAGATGGGCTTAAATTGTCAGCCCAAAACCTTCCTGACTAAAGTAGAACATATCTAAAGATTTAAGAATCTAGAGCCACAGGCAATGATAGATGTGTCTTGAAATACATTTGGGAATCTTCTGTTGGCCCCTAGAAAGCTCCAGGAAGATAGATCTTAAGTAAATTGAGTAAAGCAATTTGGGGAAAATACCATTTGAGCAGTGGCTTGGAGGTTCTGACTGTGAAGAATAAGTAGCTATCTATGCTAAGGAACTGAGTGAGTCAGTATCAAGCTAGGAATGCTGCAGTAACAGGCATTACTAACATCTTAACACGACACAGGGGTATTTCTAGTTAATGCTTCTAAATCAACTTCCTTTGACCTGAGTGGTTTGGTGTCCATCCTCCAGGTCTTTTCCTGTGTTCCTAGTCATATTGGTAGATGGAACTTCAAACACCCAGAGATTGCTGAAGAGAAAAAAATTAAACCATATATTTGGCTCCTTAGGTTTTCAGTAATGCATGATATCTAGGTTGAAAACGAATTCCAATCAGCCCCTTGAATGCTCACGAGATATTTGCCTCGGCACAATCAATGAATTTGGATGCTAAACTATGAAATAGCAGAAAATTGTGCCTGTTGCTTCTACTTGTGTTTTTATGGGTTGGGGAATGTAGTTCCATGTAATTCAGTGAGGCGGGGAAGGACAATCCTGTATAAAAAAGGATGTGCTGTTTGAATTTCCATAGCTAAGAAAAAGATTATTTTATTTATTTCAAAGGTTTTGGTTCATGTTCACTTGGCTCCATCACTGCAGGGCAAGGCAGAGTATCACAGCAGAAACTTATGGTGAAGCACACCTGCTTACTTCATAGTGCCCAGGAAGCAGATTAAGATACAGAAATGGTCCAGATTGCTATATGTTGGGCAACTGCATCTTTTTCAAGATTTTGCCTCACTATGTAGCCTTGGCTGGCCTGGTACTTACTATGTAAGACTAGGATGGCATTGAACTCATAGAGATACACCCAGCTCTACCTCCAGAGTGCTGAAAATAAGGCATATGCCACCTAACTTGACCTTGTAATTCTTTTATAAATTATCTATTAATGTGTTTATGCTCAATGTAATCAAATTGTTCTTACCCAAGGTACCTTTAGTCTTGACATTTATTTTCAAATTTTTTGAATCAAATGTTTTGACTATTAGGGGTCAGAGAGATGTCTCAGCATAAGAAGAGTACTTGATGCATAAGCATGGGACCTGCGTTCAAGACCCCATAGCCCACATAAAAGATGGTGTGTTTGTGGATACCTCTAACCTGAGCATTAGGTGAGGCATAGACAAATAGATCCTGGGAGCTTGCAGCCAGCCAGTCTGGCTGAAACATCAGGTTCCAGATCCAGTGAGAGTTCTTGTCTCAAACAATAAGTTAGACTGTGATAGGACAGGATACCCAACATCCTCTCTTGGCTTCCAGACCTTTCCACACAAATACAGTGGTTATGCTGATAGTATAGCTCAGTAGTAAGTGCAGGCTAGGATGTGCTCTGATCCTGGCTTCTACCAACTCTTACTATATCACAGATGGATTATTATAAAGTTTAACAAAACATCCTTGTGTCTGAGCCAATTGGGAGCCACTGATGTAATGCTAGGCCTGGCTCAGCGTGTGGCTCCTCCAGGTATCTGTCTCAGGTGGCTTCACAAACCAGGTGGATGGATAAGGCTGAGACAAATGTCTTGTGAATATTCAAGTGGCTATTGAAACTTATGCCTCACCTCTGTGGAATATGTGACTGAAGCCACCTCATTAGTTAGACACAATAATTTCACTCATCAATTTCTCCCATGTATTCCAGAATATAAAGTTGCTTTTGAAACTCCAAAGCAAGAGAAGTATACTCCTAATGCTAAAGAAACAAGTAACTTCTCTTTGCTTGCTTTTGCTGAAATCAGTTGTCAATAAATCGTTCACACACCTTAATCTCTGTGGCCACTCAGCAAAACGAATCTGAATGAAGAAGTCAGCATTTTCTAAATGTCCACCTGTATTCTAGTCCCTGCTGGGGAAAATGGGGTGGGGGAGAGGATCTTTGTTCTTAAATCTTTTGAGAAATATTCCATCGTGTTATTTTCTTTCTGCTTTTGAATGTGCCCTGCCTCCGGCTCCTTTCATTGGTGTGGGCTGAAAAGATGTTGAATTCACTCAGTATATTCTGAGAGACACTCCCCCTGCACCTGTTCCTTTCTTCTGGTAAAGATCAGCCACAAAGGAATAGAGTGCGAGGAGGAGAGTTCTCAGCTCTCTCCCCTGATTACTACTTCCTCCGTCCCTGGAATTTTCTTACACTATTGGTTATGCCATATGATACCCTGCAGAAGTCCAGCACCCCCGAGAATTTTCCCCAGGCTTGGAGTTTGCCATCCACCTGCAAGCTGCTTCATGACTAAAGACCGGTCAGTGTTCTTATCTGGGGTGGCTATTTACTGTTGTGGAAAAAAAATTGCTGCCTCGGATCTAGTAGGAGAGAACAGCCCCATGAAATTGGCATCTTTGAAAAAATCCTGCATCAGACGAAAGCAAAGAATTCCCCAAATTCAACTGGCCATTCCACAAAGAAAAGAAAAAGTAAAGTGGAAAACAACTTAAGCCTCCAGTGCAGGTGCGCTGGCAAAACTTTCTACACAATTTTCATATGCCTCCTGTGCCAAATGCAAAGAAAGAAAAAAGGGGGGGAATAAAGTAAAAATGTTTGTAATGAAGGGTGTTGAGCTGAGAAGAAGCACCTTCAGGAATGTTATCTAAATTCCTTTAAAAGTTTTAGTTCTTATTTCTGATTGGAAGAAAAACAAATCAATGTTTCCAAGAAGACTTAAAACATCCAAACAGTATAAACAACAATAAAGCCATTCTTCCCGAAAGTTGTCAAGTTGTCATACCAGTTCTTCCTATCCACGAAAGACCAATATTTCAGTCAGAGTTGTGCTATATTGCATGTTATCTTTGTGCAGGATCTACAACCATGGACTCTACTTGATTTAGTTTATTGTACAAGTAATCAAGTTTTGTTCTTGACATTCGGCAGACGAGCATCCAGAGTGGCATGTTAAAAGTCTTCAAAATCAATATTAATCTATCGATTTCTTATTGTTCTTAAATTACTCTCATTATTTGTATTTTTAATTTTTAACACTTGACTGATAGACATTTATGATGTACTATAGTTCTAAATCTGTCTTGACAAAACTACTTGACAAAATGCATATATATTTCTCAACTCAAAGACATTTATTTGCTTATTCGGAGAAAATAGAAGAAAGAAGCAGCATTAAATGCTGTTATGTTTGCCTATGTTAGAGTGGCCTCTGTTGATTCATTTGATACTTTAAGTTTGGATTGCATTTCATCTGGAACAAATATTTGATCTGTGCTCAGTTTTTATTGATGACAATTTTGTCTCTACTGACATTTTGACGATGCTTCAGAGTATTTCCTTTTGAGGGAGTGTATGGAATGTTTTATGGAGTGAGGGGAGCTTGGTTTTAGCCTTACCGGAGATTTTACCCCCGGAAGAGGTGCCTAATTCCCTTTGCTACTGATGGGTGTTGCACAGGAACATGGTGCTTCTGTGCTGTGCTTCCTGCTGCCTTCTATGGAGTTTGTCTTGCTCTTCTGAGCTCTCTCAGCTCACCAACTTGGTTCTAGAAAAGTGGTCCTTTCTCCCAGTTCTGACATCTGTGCAATCGGTGGCTTCTGGGGATTCCCTGAAATTGTGCAGAATTGTTTGCTAGGTTGATAGTTGAAGGGGTGAGCATGCACATATGCATGTGTGAATGTGTGCACCCAAGAGCTCTAATTCTACCCCAGCCAAGTTTCCCATTCCTTTCTTTCCATCTTCACTCTCTCCTGATGTTAAAGAAGCAACAGGTAGAAGAAAATTACCCCACCCTGGCCAGCTGTCTGCCAACTTACCTGCTGCTGTAAGGTTGTGAAGGAGAAAGCAAGCACCTTCTTGGGGATTCTGTTAGGGCCAGGGAAGAAAGATGAGGACACACACACACACACACACACACACACACACACACACACTGCTGGTGGTGCTGAAGAAGTCTGGCTTTCAGCATCTGTTCTAACGTTAGAAAAGGTATAAGCATGCCATGGTTGGGTGCTGGGGCTGAAGGGAAATTTGAGAGTCCAAGTTCTACTGTCTAATGAATAAACAAGTTTCAAGGACACAGGGAACTCCACCCAAAGGTTCCAAAATCAGAAGAAGTGGACAGAGATGCCACCAGAAAGCCAGGGAGGGTAAAAGGGCCCCTTCCTTTCCTCTCTTGCCAGTACAGGGGCAGAGGCCAAGGGAGGGCTGATCTTCAGAGAAGTGTCTTTCTAAGATTAAAACCCGGCTACCACATTCTAACCTCCTTAGAGAGTTCATTTCTTTTTTTTTTTCTGTTAATTTATTTATTCACTTTGTGTCCCAATCACTGCCCCTTCCCAGTGCTCCCTCACATGCCTTTCCCTCCATCCCCTCCCCTTCTCCTCTGAGGCCCATCATGGAGGGTATCCTCCCCATCCTGGCACATCAAGTCTGTAGAGCTAGGCATATCCTCTTTCACTGAGGTCAGACAAGGCAGCCCAGCTAGAAGAACATATCCCATACACAAGCAACAACTTTTGGGGTATCCCCTGCTCTAGTTGTTCAGGACTCACATGAAGACCAAGCTGCACATCTGCTACATATGTGCGGGGGCTTTGCTCTTTGTTTGGTGGTTCAGTCTCTGAGAATCCCCAAGGGTCCAGGTTAGTTGACTCTGTTGTCTTCCTAAGGAGTTCTTATCCCCATTGGGTCCCTCAATCTGTCTCCCAACTCTCCTGTAAGAGTCCCCGAGCTCCATCCAGTGTTTGTCTGTGGATATCTGCATCTGTTTCAGTCAGCTGCTAGGTGGAGCCTCTCAGAGGACAGTTATGCTTGGCTCCTGTCTACCAGCATAACAGAGTATCAGTAGTGTCAGGGACTGGTGCTTGCCTATGGGATGGGCCTCAAGTCGGGCTGGTCATTGCTTGGCTTTTCCCTCGGTCTCCATTTCATCTTTGCACAATTTTTGTGTACAGGCCAAATTTGGGTGGAAAGTTTTCTGTGTTTGGTGTCCTTACAATGGAGGAGTGTTCTCTTCGCTCCATCTCCTTGCCAGCATGTGCTGTTCCTTGAGTTTTTGATCTTAGCCATTCTGATGGGTATAAGATGGAATCTTGGGGGCTTTTGAATTGCATTTTCCTGGTGTCTAAGGATGTTGAACTTTTCTTTAAGTGTTTCTTGGCCATTAGATAAATGATAAGTTGGCCAAGAAAGAAATTAGGGAAAGAACAACCTTCACAATAACCTCAAATAAGATGATATATCTTGGTGTGACTCTAACCAAGCAAGTTAAAAACCTGTGTGACAAGAATTTCAAGGCTCTGAAACAATAAATTGAAGAAGACATCGAAGAATGGAAGTGTCTCCCAAGTTTATGGATCAGCAGTATTAACAGTGAAAAATAACCATCTTACCAAACGCAACCTACACATTCAATGCAATCCCCATCAAAATTGCAACACATTTTTTTATAGACCATAAAAGAGCAATTCTCAACGTCATATGGGAAAACAAAAACCCAGGATTGTAACTTTAATTTTTTTTCCCAAAGCCTACCTTTAATGGTGGTTCTTAAACACTTTAACCTCCCCTCTAGGCCACCACCCACCAGAGGTAGTGGAAAAGAAAGGTTATTAGGATATGGGAAAAGTGTTTAGAAATGATTCTTTGGAGTAAGCCCCATCTGTGTCATCAGGAAATCAGCAGCCCAGTTCACAGGTCAGCAACAGCAGCTCAATCCACTTACAAACACTGCATGGGTGTATTGGCAGTCCAGCTCAGTAGTGTTGGGTTAGCAGCATCAGTGGCAGGACCTAGCAGAGACAGAAATGCTTCAGACAAATTGGTGGGAGTCAGTACAAGGGACCAGGGCCAACAGGAATACCAGGAGACGTACTTGGCTATATCTCTGTCAATGAAGCAAAGACTAGAGACCAAGACACTTCGCACAACCAGCTCTATAAGCAAGGCTCAAGATCCTTTTACAGTACATAGAATTCTATTTATACTCTCTTCAAGTATAACATGTCCTCCACGGGACTTTCCTCACCACATTTAATGTTGTTGTTGTTGTTGACTTAGCACACAAGTCTGACTTAGCAAAACTCCACGTGAATATCAGCTGACATCACTCTGATCATTAGCCCAAGTCCTCAGAAGCAGCAAGAAACAACAACACACCACCAGAAGATTTTTGTTGCATTTCTCTCTATAGAGTTCCAACAAATGGAGCTCAACTGCACAATGTAAGGTTGACCAATGCATGTATGTTGTTAGTGCTTGCTTGTTTGACAGAACATCCTTTCACCTGTGTCTGCTTCGTAAAACATTTGCCCTAGCAAAACACCATACAACACACCAGTTTTTCAAATAATCCCTAACTTTCCACATCACAGGATAGCTAAAAGAGTCCTGAATAATAAAAGAAGAACTTCTGAAGATGTGTCACTGTCCCTGGCCTCAAGCTATACTGCAGAGCAATAGTAATTAAAAATTGAATTATATCAGTACAGAAACAGACAGATTGAGCAATGGAGTAAAACTGAAGGCCCAGAAATAAACCCACACACCCCTGAACACTTGACCAAGAAGCCAAAACTATACAATGGAAAAAGAAGCACCTTCAACAAATGGTTCAGATCTAACTGGATGTCTGCATGTATAAGAACCCAAGTAGATACATATGTAGAAGAAAGCAAGTAGATACATATTTATCACTCTGCAGGAAACTCAAATCTAAGTGGATCAAAGACCCCAACATAAAACCAGATACATTGAATCTAATAGAAAGTGGGAAACAGCCTTGAATGCATTGGTACAGGAGACAGTTTTGTGAACAGAACACCAATGGCTCAAGTAGTTATTAACAATTAATGAACAGGACCTCATGAATCTGAAAAACCTCTGTAAGACAATGAACACTGTCAATAGGACAAAATGACATTCTCCAGATTGGGAAAAGAGTGTCACTAACCCTATATCTGACAGAGGGCTAAAATCCAAAATATATGAAGTCAAGAAGTTAGACACCAACAAACCACATAACCCAATAAAAAATGGAGTATAGAGCCAAACAGAATTCTCAACGAAGGAATCTCAAATGGCCAAGTGTCCATTTCTTATTTGGGAAAAACCTTTCACAGATCCATATTTTGCCTGTAACAGTGGAGTTTGTGTGTTGTTCTAGTACACTAAGCAGCTTTGGCATGTCAATGAAGCATTTTCCATGTGTGTAGTTTTCAAAATCATCATTACAATGGCTCTATGGCTCCTTGTTCTACTGATGGGTCATAATGTTTTTCTAACCTGTATGCTGCACACTTAGCTTGCCTTACTGTGGGGAGCACGGTGATGTGGGGGAGCACGGTGATGTGGGGAGCACGGTGATGTGGGGAGCACGGTGATGTGGGGACCACGGTGATGTGGGGATCACAGTGATGTGGGGAGTACGGTGATGTGGGGAGTATGGTGATGTGAGGAGTATGGTGATGTGAGGAGTATGGTGATGTGGGGAGCACGGTCATGTGGGGAGTACGGTGATGTGGGGAGCACGTTGATGTGGGGAGTATGGTGATGTGGGGAATATGGTGATGTGGGGAGCACGGTGATGTGGGAGCACGGTGATGTGGGGAATATACTGAAGTGTGGAAAACAGTGAGGTGGAACTGCTTATGCCACGCCAAGCACTCAGCCTAGCAGTGGAAGTGGCCTGATGGAACCACACCATCGCACTACTGACCCAGAACTTGTCCTAGCCTTTCGCCATCGGCGTGGGAGCACAAGGGTCTGGGCTCCTTAAATGTGTTAGAAGAGACCATGGACAGGCTCAGACATTACCAGTTTTGGAGACAGGGAAGAATAAAGTACATTGGCTTCTACATATTAAAGTGGATCCTGGAAAACGAAGTATGTCCAAAGCACAACACAGATATGCCCAAAATGCTAGACAGGTAGCCCCATAGCCAGTGTTGACAAGAGGCTGCCTTGGCCACGCTGTGACTGATGCGGAAGAGGTGTATGGTAGAGGAGAAGGTGGGCATTGTATGGATAACATCACTAAGAAAAGTTAAGAGGCTGCCTTACTAGCTAGGAAGTAATATATCACAAAGAAGTCGTTTTTGCCTAATCACAAGAGAGGGTGATTATTTTCCCCTTTAGAATTTCCTCAGTTATTATTTGGACTCACAGGAAGTCATCCATGTTTGCTCTCGGAATCCCTGGGTCCTGGCAGAACACTTGCATGGACTAGGAAATCCAGCGGGTGTTTGCAGGATGGGTTTATTGATGTTCAAAGAGAACCTTCAGGAGTGGGAACTGAACTTAGGTTCAGAGAGATATTCACAGGGCATTCAGAGCTCTGAGTAATGTCCTCCACGCTATGCACCCGTATTAACTGGATGTGGGCCACTGTGACCCCACTGGCACATGAGCCTTGTTCAAACTCTTCAACACCTGTCTCTAAATAGTCCCTCCCATTTCTCCTCCACAGCCTGGACAACTGTCATGCCCCATTACCGCCCAGCCTCCTCCACCATTTCTGTGCCAAAATCTTTTCTGTCTCCCCATCATGTGAACAAGGAGGCCTCCGTACTCACGTCTTTGGAATGTGATTTCCAAACCTTGGTCCTTCCCTTCCACTGGTTCCTTGTCAAGTCACTGCTCTGGTCCCTAGTCCCCAGCTCTTACCCCTAATGCCAGCTCCCTGGTGACTGAGTACGGCTCACAAGCTGCACTTTTCCCCTCAATCTTGCCTTCCGTGTGCATGTCGTATACGGGGCTATACTTGTTATGTTTGTCAAACTGGCCCGACCCAGACATCTGGGAAGATAGAATCTTAACTGAGAAGATGCCTCTGTAAGATTGGCTTGTACACAGGTCTGTGGGTGTGTTTTCTTGATTGGTGATTGACGTGGGAAGGTCCAACCCATGGTAGGACCAGTCCTGTGGAAGTGGTCCTGAACTGTTTAAGAAAGCAGTCTGAGTGAGCCATGAGGGAGCAAGTCAGAAAGCAGTGTTCCTCTGCTTCCAGATTCCTGCTCTGCTTGAGTTCCTAACCTGTCATCCCTCAGTGATACATTGTTACCGGAAGTGTAAGATGAAACCAGCCTTCTCATCCCCAAATTGCCTTGGGTTATAGTTTATCACAGCAGTAGAATCCCTGAGACACCACTTGGCATGTGACAGGCGCATGGGATCGTCTCTTCCCGCCTCATCAACACTGTCAGAGCCTTTGCCTGTCAAACTCAATGCTCCTTATCCAAGACCCCTTCACACTGTCATAGATACCACATTTAGGGAATGTATGTGTGCATGCATGTGAAATGTGAATCATGTGTGCGTGAATGCATTTGTGTGTGTGTGTGTGTGTGTGTGTGTGTGTGGTGCATGTATGCACATGTGCACGTGTGAATTCCTGTAGTTTACAGTTCACCCTTTCTCACTAAAGCTGGTTCATCCTCTGGCCATCAGCAAGGAACATGTCATGTGTCATCTGTAGTGCTGAGTATAATCTCTGAGTTACAGTTTTACCTGTAGCCATATCTTTCCCAGTGTCCATGTTCTGTTCCCAGATTAAGCTGAAAAGCAAATACAGAGTTAAATCTTCCCACACACAGAAGCCCAGAGTTTTACTTTCATAAAGAAGAAAACTCTTGATTATGTTTCTGAGTAACAGATGACCCATCAGCTGAAGTAGAAAAAGAAAAGGATGCCCTTGTGGCACTAGTTGGAGAGGCTTAACGTGGCCTGAATGCCAACCAGGGGACCTGTGTCCCAATCAGACTTGTGATCCCCACAGACAGGACAATATGGGTTTGACCTCAGCAGACATCAGGTCTGCTCAACATGTCCATGATGATAGCAAACATATGGAATTGATTAAATGAATAAATAACCCTACTTAGTTTTGCATAAGAATAAGTGGTACTCGGGTCAAAGATAATCCCTAATTTTTCTATGCATAATAGATTCCAAAGTGTAAACATCACCAGTAGCCTGAACCAAACTAGATGCTTTAAGTCAACAGTCAAAGGTGTGATTGTAAACTCAGAAATATCGACAGTGTTTGTGAATATCACTTCTCTGAATTAGGTGAGAGGTCCCAGCTGATGTGGATGTCTTTCTGACATCTCAGCATTGGGCTGTTTGTCAGCCTCAGACTTCTTTCTAGGTCTCAACTGGAGAGGATATCTCTTGATTTATATTTCCCCCTTTTAATTTATAAAGGTATATCAGATAATCTATTGGAAGCTCCTCATTCCATGAAATATCTTCTGGAGTTATTTCTCATCTTAGACACTGCAGATATTAAAATTGGTTAAAGGTGTTTTCTGTTATTGGCAATTTTATTTTATTCTTTTCCTTCCTGAGAGTGAGATAAATTCCTCAGTGATTGTAGGCATGGGTTTGTTAGTAGGGCATTCCTTGTTGGAACCTAGGAAGACCATGTAATGCCCAACATCAGGACATCTGGTATGTGAGACTTGGATGATCTGAGGAGCAGCATATGTGGCAGATATCAGGAAATAGATTGAGAATTCAGGAGTTGATATTAAGATCTAAATGGTAAAAATCAAGAAAATTACCTCCAGTGAGCAGAATTGCCAGTCTGTATGCCCAAGGTAAGCCCAAGTCCTGACTTATGTGTGAATAGGGCTTTGGAATGGATGTCTCAAAGCCTTGCCATAAAGGGAAGGATTGTCTGCGACTTCCACCCAATGCTTTGTGGCATGGGGCAAGGAGGAGGGTGTGATTAGAGACACAGAGACACTACGGGGAGACTGTATGAGAAGGAGGCTGAGGCTGAGGCTGAAGCTGATGCTGAACCAAAGTGTTTCAGTTCCAAACAAGGGTTTCTAACAGCCTCAAGAAACTAGAATACCATGAAACATGGAACACACCCCTGCTAACCTTTTGAATTTTTGTAGTGTTCGGGATCAAACCTAGTCCCTCAAACATGATAGTCTAGCACTTTTACTACTGAGCTATATCTCTAGCCTGACACTGGATCTCCATCTTCTATAACATCAAGTTATTGGATATTTAATGTGGCAGACCTAGATAAAGACAAAAAAACAAAAATACCCCTTCTGCACATATTTACACTTGATACAGAATTCTCAGGAGATGTAAGAGAATAGACCCCAAGTCTTACCCACTTTGCTTCTTTGGCCTGTAGATAGCTTCTAGAAGATTCTCCATGGGTGTTATGGATGGACTAAATGGATCTGTCTTTCCTCCCCTCCCCACTAAGAGAGATAAGACCAAAGGTAGATAACACCTTCCCTACAGACTCAGTGATAAAATACTTAAGGTTGGCCATTTTGACTACAGGAATCATGCTGACTGGTTGGTATATCTTTATCTTCTTCTCTTATATAAACAGTTGAAGGCTTTGTGAGGAATGAAGGTGGTAAAGGGTATTACAGGATGTAGCCTAGCATGAGAGTGTAGGGATAGGGAGGAGAGAAATGGGTGGTAGTGACAGCCAAACAAAACAATGTATGAAAATGCAAAGGGAACTTTGCTGCTTGGCATGCTAATTTAAGATAGATACAGAAGTTCTCAGATGACCATAGTTAAAGGAAGACAAGAAAGATTACCTTGCTCTATTTCTACTCCTGTACAATGACAGTGTGAGCAAGACAGAGGGCTTGCACAGGACAAGACACTCGTTCATACAAATTTAGTTCCTGAGCCCTGTAACTGCAGGAAGTCTTTTGCTCAATATTGGGTTCAAGGCAAAACAGTCAAAGGTCCGAGGAACCTGAGGAAAAAGAAGACAGTTAATAAAAAACTGCACTTGTATCTCATTAAGGACATTATAAAAGAGCAAGAGGTGTGGTAATGGTAGTGTGTGGTGTATGTGCATGTGTGTGTGCAAGTGTGTGCATATGTGTGCATGTGTGTGCACAAATGTGAGTGTGTGTGTACATGTGGGGAGAGTGTATGTGTATGTGTGTGTATCTGCATATATTTGTAACTGCATGTGTGTATGCATTTGAGTGTGTATATGTGCATGTGTGTGCATGTGTGCGAATGTGTGTGTCTATGGAGTGTGTGTATGTGTGATATTCTGGTCATAGGACATTGATTTGTGCAGTGCATATCTGTAACTCACCCATGAAGAAAAGGCCAAGAGCCATTTCTTTTCACACCTTTCTGATTACTCAATTAAATAAATATGTACACATTAGCATTTGATCATCTAGACTCCTCCAGTTACAATATTTGGCCCTCTTCTAAGTGGCTTTCATTGTAGAAAGATAAATGCTTTCTTCTCAGAAGATCAAAGAGAGGAGCCAGAATTTCAGGAAACCAGACATCTGTAGAGAGGCAGTGAGCACCTGCTCTCAAGGACCTGGCTCAGAGGTGAGGACAGTGGGCGGAATTGCAGGGACTAGTGTCTTCGCAGCAAAAGGAAACCACATCTGCAGTGCCAGAATCCTGCCAGGCCATCTGCTTTGGCAGCCTCGGGCACCTGTTAGAACATGCGCTATCATCCAGTGCCGTTATCCACATACACGGTCTCCGAGGGGGAATTACCAGTTGAAGGAAAGAAGAAATCAAGGTAAAATTTTCATGAGACAATTCTACAATGTCTTTATTTTTGTCTGTGATAGATGATATTGATTGACAGTAAATATGGGTAGCTGCCACTCAATTGGGGTCCAGGCAAAACATCCAATGGATGCATAAACAAGGTTTGACCCCAAGGAAAGCACACAGATTTTTTTTCCTGGTTTTGCTTATTTCTGGGTGGGGCAATGGGCCTTCTTGGGGTGTTTGCATCTCTTACTGCAGAATTTCTTCCTTTTGCTTTGTGTCCACTCTGGAATGTGTGGCTGAGATCAAAACAATCAGCACCATCTTCTCCATTGTCTATGAACTTTGGCTGGGAACATGTTACCCAGATTTCCCTGTTTCCTGTGGAGTGGGCCATGGTAGCTACTGACAATTACCTTATGCCCATGTGAAGCCACAGGCATAGAACTGGGACACTGAGACAGGAAAAGCAGATTTTAAGCACAGCTTTTAAACTCTGCTCAAATCCCCCCTGAAGCCCATGAGCCAGTTTCATTTCTGTGTTTTAAACTTACCTAGTTTGGTTATTTTTCAATCACCGACAACCCAGCAAATGTCTTAATTTACACAGAATTGCTAACATCCAAAGGGTGTCAGCCAAAAATGCACAGGCCACCAGAACGGCCCACATGAACTCCAGATAGTCATGAGAGGCAGAAAGAGAGTTCAGGGGCTCTCCAAATGGGCTGGAGAGTGGAACAGTGTGACTTAGGAATATCTTGGTGGTTGTAGAGGAGACATGCTGTTGAGGCCGAAGCCAGTCCATTGAATGGTTGAAATGTGCATTTGGAATTGGCCTAGGGGCACTGAGGGCTTGGACCTTTTGGCATGGGAAACGATGTTACAAAAAGAGACGAATGTGTAGGTGTCCTCCTCTGTACACAGCCAGGAGGGACGGCCAGCCTGGCCAGAAAAGCAAATGGATGACATGTTTGTTGAGCTGTCCTTGTCAGAGACCTATAGCCCATCACAAAAGAGGGTCTACATTGAGACAGTTCTCGTCAGTGACAGAAAGCAAATATAAGAAGCTACCCACTGAGGAGAAAGAGCCAGGTAAGGGGGCTAATTATCCCCAGAGACTGGTGGTGACCAGTTTCTACATATCTGTGCTCTTGAAAGTGCATCCAAGATAAGGTGAGGGAAGTGACCCAGGCAGGAGTCTTGAAGTCTTGTATGTTAAGGATCTTCACATAAGATCCTCTCAGCACCTCTTTCTCTCAAAACATAGAGACAGATGTGGCTCAACCACACCTGATTAGAACCAGACCTGTGACTTGTCTTTAGAACACTCCCAAGTGAGACCTACCGTCACCTCATAGCCCTGCTTTATAAATTGGGTGCAGAAGAGAAAAAAAATAAATCAGAGGGGTTGTTTTTCTCCCCTTCCAGTAGGTCTGTGGAATCTCTGACTCTACCACTGGGGTGATTATCTTTCAACAGCACTTGATTTCAGAATTACAAAGCAGGCATAAACAGTCCCTTTTCTGTATGGCCTGCGTCTTAACGTATTATTAGGAACAGAGAGGAAGGGGGGGTTTCTTACAGGTAATGTTTCAAAGGAAGAGAGAGTGATTTCAGAGGGGCTGTCTAAAATTTTGTAGGGTTTTAAGGATAACATGAGACTCACAGTGGTATTATGTGAAAAGATGCAGGAACATCTGTTATGTTAAGTATAACAACAACAAAACCAAAATAAACCTCCCGAGAAGAAAAACTCATCATAGATTTCAAAGGGGCTTCTGCCTGATTTACAGGGAAATCGGCAGAAAACCACGGCAGTTAGGAATGTGACCGGCAACGGTCTCATCTGAATAAAGTGGTGCCAGCTTCCGGGGTCCGCTAGCTCAGCCCTCTCGTGCTTGGCATATTTGTGCAAGGAGTCCCGAGTTACTGCTGCCAGCTCCCAGGGAGGCTGCTGTCGGTCACGTATAATTCTGCTCTTCTGTGTTTGCTTCATTGTTTTTGACATGGGCTTTTTTTTTAACCTATTAATAAGAAAAGTGTGATCTGACTTGTGACAAAAAGAAACAAGTGTGTTCGCGATCACTCACACACACACACACACACACACACACACACACACACACACACACAGTGGAGTCCGTCTTTCTCCGTTCATTATAATGCATTGCCATTCGAGATGAAAAGACTTTAATCTGCCTAGATATTGAGAAACAAACAGATGAATTGCTAAAAATCACAGCAAATGTTCAAAATCCAGATTGGCTGAATCTGACTTAGGAAGATGGTCCTGAATAATTTCCCAAGTGTGTCTAATTTGGTCACACTTCCACACCCTTGGGGTGGAAAATGCCCCTCTTTTGGCTTGGATCTGTGAAATTTTAGCAGCCTGTGATATGTTTCAGCATTGTGTTTGTGTGTGTGATACAGGAAGAGATAGATAGATAGATAGATAGATAGATAGATAGATAGATAGATAGATAGATAGAGAGAGAGAACATACATGCACACACGTGTGCAAACTGAAAGACTAAATGGGAGAGACCCAAACTGTATAAACAGCAACAGCATGTATAGCTCTTAAACCCTAAAAGCGCCAGCTCTTGAAAAGTTGGTGAGCTACAAGCCCCCAGTCAAGTGTGACCACATAATTCTGTGCCACTATTATTTCCTTTTTACATTTATTGATTGGTTAATTGACTGGCTGGTTGGAGGGAGGTGTGTGCATTCATGTGGAGGCCACTATTTGGGTCCTGGGGATCAAGACCAGGCCATGAGACTCGGCAGCGGGCCACTTTACCAGTAAACTTGCTGGTCTGTGCTGTCACTATTAATGTAGAGAGTATGTCTCTGTGGAACAGAGTAGCTGCCCTCTCACGATTTTGGTGAATTTAAATAAGAAGAAACTGCTAGACAATCTCTTAAGTAACAACCTGTTGCCTACTGTGAGGAAAAGGAACCAGAACGGATTTTAAGCCATTTTCCTAGAACGTTTGGTGAAGAGAGCCGTGTGCACGCCTCCCACCTCACCAATGGCACTGGCACCCTGACACATCACCTAGGCGCACAGTGTCCAGGTGCTAGTCTCTTATGAAGAGCACACTTCTTGCTCTACTCTTTGCCTGGCTAGCATTTTTTAAGACCAAGGCCCTCTGTCCAGCAGACCTTGTATATACCTCTTGTAGTCTATTAGAGACTTTCTGTGCCTCACACTCAGCCAGTAAGATGTTGAAAGAAGCTGCTCAAATCTTCCCATGAAGCTAAAAGGCACAGACATAAATTGTTGTATGAGACTAGTAGCCAGTAAAGACCAGCCCCTACACTCTAGGAGCCAATGAAAATCACAGTTCTATTTCTCATCTCTCTCCACCCCCTTTCTTTTTCCTTTAACTGATTTGAACTCACTTATTGTATCTGCCCCTCCCATTCTCTTGGTAAAACAACTTTAACCACATGATGTGCATGCTGGCTAGCTCCTACTGTAACAGGAATTTCTTGAGATGTTAAGAATGCAAGAGTAGGAAAATATTTTGTTAAGTGGTCATTGTTATGCCCATGAAGGAATATGTACAAAGTAATGGTCAGATGTGAGTTTTCTTTAGAACAGACAAACTACAGAGTTCAAGACAGTAATGTGTTAAGAGATAGATGGATGTAACTGTGTGTTTTACAATCTGGGTCTGCTGCCTCTGTTGCTGTGGAAGACACTATTGGCTTAGTAAGAACAATGTTTCAGGGCTAGAGAGAAAGCTCAGTAAGTAGAAACTGAGTTCAGTTCCCAACATTCACAGGAAGAAAACAAAACAAAAACAGGTGTGGTAAGGTAATCCCAGAGCTGGGGAGGTGGAGAAAAGATCTCTCGGGTCTGATGGCCATTTTTCCTGTCATCTGTATGCCAGTCAATGAAGTTGTATTTTAAAAACTATGGGAAGTTCCTGAAGAATGACAACCAAGGTTGTTCTCTGGCTTCCACCAAAAAATGTTCATGAGTACTCACTTACAGAAGTGCATTTGTAAATACACACACACACAAGCACACATGCACACACACATGCACGTACACATGCACACACATACAGACATTAACAAATATACACATATATACACACATAAACAAATATACACATACATACAAACATGTACACAACATACACACATGGACACACACACACACACACACAAAGATGAACGGACAGAGGGTTTCATTATAAGGTCAGCTAAAGAAAGTGTTGGCTGAGCCTTGAACTTCAAACCTCCTCCTGATACACATCACCACTGGATTGATGAATCATCCCACCTCTGTGGTTTTGGATGGGACATGATTTCAGGGCACAAATCAGAATAGCAAGGAGGCAGAGCTGGCTTCCAATTATGGGAGCCTCAGCTGGGATTCTATTGCTGCTGTTTAAATTCTAAATAACTTTTAACAAGGAACTTCAATTTTTCATTTGTTCTGGGTCCCATGAATTACATTGCTTGTCCTGCCTAGGGGAGTTTGCAAACACACATGCTCAGGCCCTACTCCAAAACCTTGATACAGAAGAAGTCACACTGTTTTCAGAGAGGTCACCTCTAGCACAGAACCTAGGCAGTGCTATAGTGAGCAGCCTCTGGAGAGACAGCTGCACCAGTACTGAGCATAGACTCCCTTAACAAACGTCTAAGGAAACCTGAGGTCTGGGAAGAAGAGAAAGCAGGCACTGGAACCTCAGTAAACAGGAGGAAACACATTACTATTTCCTCTTGGAAACAACTTCAACTCTAGCTTGTCTCTGATCATTGCTTGCAATCTTCGGCTCCATAACTTGCTAAGAACTTCCTTCTATGGAAACTCAGAAATGCCAAAATTATTTTCCTTTGCTGTCCAAAAAAGAGAGGGAATACAAGGCTCCTAAGTGCATGAATGATTCTCATGGTAAGTAGACAAATGGCAGATACAAAGAACCAGTCTTTCCAAGGCCCTTTCCCTAGCAGACATTACTAATCATTCCCCAGGCAGTACTAATCAACCACAACATTTATTTCCTATGAGTTCAGCTCTTGCCTCAGCTCTGGTCTCAATAGACAGCACATATTACCACATTAGAATTGACAATGAAGTTTAGGACTAGTTCCTGTGTGTTGGGAAGTTGAATGGGAAGCTGAAGCAAGGCAAATATAAAACAGTAAGTTTTTCTAAGTTAAATTAGTGCCATTAGAAAGGTCATCCTTATAAAGGATAATTTTACTTACAAGTTACTCATGTTGAAAATAAACAGAAACCCAACAGTTTGGAGGATGATAAATATTACTGTTAGCTTCTTCCCATGGGGTGGTAGAAACCAGGGTCCATTTTGATAGGAAAAGTACTGGCTAATTTTTATTAGCATATTTAGCTCCGGAATGGAGGACCTCTCAAAGCTGAGGAGAGTTCCCTCTGTAGCCAATTCATTAACTACCAGTACTCTCAAAAGAAAATTAGGAAATTTGCACTCTTAAGTCGGAAGTAATAAGGGCCTTACCTCTGAAGTCAGGATCTCATTAAGAGGCAAGAGCACAGTTGTGAGAGTCTCACCAAACTCACATTCCTCTGAACTTGGCTTTTGGCTCCAAAAATGTCACACATACTAAAACTCACTAGAAAGTATATTAAATCCTGAGACTCTGCTCTTGGTTAGGGAGGAGGAAGCATATGGACTGAGAAGATTCTAGGATCCAGAGCTCTGGTCTCAACCACTACACCCTTATTGATCACTTCATCAAGGCAGGAATACTTTCTCTCAGGCATGTTCTGACACGGCGGCAAATAGGGGTCGGGCAGGGCCAGCTGTCAATCCAGATGCATCCTTGGGAGACTGTTGGAGTGAGAAAATGAACCCTTCTCCCTCACACACGAAAGCCAATGACAACAAGACCCTTTTGTGACTTTCTTTAATGTTCATAATATGATCTTAAGACATTGAATCATACTGATACAGAGGAGGATGCTTGCAGCTAACCATCAGACTGAACATGAGGACCCCAATGAAGGAGCTAAAGAAAGGACTGAAGGAGCTGAAAGGGTCTACAACTCCATGGGAAGAACAAAATCATCAACTAACCAAACCCACCACAGCTTCCAGGGACTCAAACACCAATGAGTTTGTACTGAGAGACCCGTGGCCCCAGGTGCATATGCAGCAGAGGATAGCATTCTCTGACATCAGTGGGAGGAGAGGGCTTTGTTCCAGCGAAAGCTCATTTTCCCAGTGTAGGGGAATGCCAAGGTGCTGAGGTGGGAGAGGGTGGTTGGGAGAAGGAGAACCTTCATGGAGGCAGTGGGGAGGGGGAGATGAAGAGGATTGCAGGAAGGGGATAACACCTGAAATGTGAATGCAGAGAATATACAAACAAACAACAAACAAACAAACAAACAAAAAACCGTCGAATCCGGTGTGTGTAAGGTGCAAACCTAGAAAGGCCATAGAGACGGATACTGAGCCCCAGGGATTTGCACATTTCAGACCAGAGGTGGCTCAAGCTATTGCCTCCATAGAGCACATTTCCCCCGGTCAAGAGCACCAGAACCCTACGTGACTACACACACACAAAGGTACAGAGGGGAGACTGGAAGGCAGTAGCATTTGGCAAACACATAGATACCACAGTGCTGGGCCACCACGAAGTGGAAATCCGTGGTGCTGATATCACTGAGAACTTGGCTGGATCTAGAATCAGCAGACAAGCCACTACGCATACCTATGAGAAATTGACTCCATTCGCTCTGCTTTGGTGAGAGGGAGGAGGGAAGGAGGAAAGACACGGTCCGGTCCGTGGGAAAGCTTGTCTTTATGCCTGCTTACCTTTCTGTCTTGATGGTCTACTCATCTACTCTGTTGTCGCTGCTGCCCCAGCTGCTTCCACCACAGCTGCCATCTTGTGTTGAGGTCACAACCCGGCTACTTCAGGGTTCCAACTTGGACCTGGGGTGTTGAGATCTAAACCTGCCCAGTATTACAGCAACATCCTGGACTTTACAGGATATGGGGGCAAAAAAAAAAAAAAAAAAATAAGATGAGCCTGTAAATTAACCGCACATGGCGAGAAATGAGAACATGGAGAAGAGCTGAGGGCCTGGGTGTGGTGAAGACAGCCTTGAAAACAAGCCAACTTAAGATGCATTTTGTTTGTGTGACTGTAGTGTGCATGCCTATGGAAGGGCACATGCCTGAACACACATTCAGAGGCTCAGGGAGGTCAGGTGTCCTGTTCTATTGCTCTCTGATTCATTCCCTTGAGACAGTGTCTTTCACTGATCATTACCCAGGCTGGTGGCCAACAAGTCCAGGAACTGTCCTGTCTCTGGCCCCAACAACACTGGAGTTACAGGTGTGTGTGAGCAGTCATGCCCAGCTTTTTACGTAGGTGCTGGAGATTTGAACTTAGGCCTTCATGTTGGTACAGCTAATCCTCCTCTCACCTACTGACTGGAGATTTGAACTTAGGTTTTTATGTTGGCAGAGCAAATTCTCTTCTTACCTACTGATTCATCTTCCCAGCACCGTGGGCATCTGGAGGAGAAGGAATGAGATGTGGCTGGTGAGAACTGTGTTAGTTACTGTTGCTGTGGCAAAACACCACAACCAAGGTGACTTAGAGAAGGAATTATTTATCAGGGCATATAGTTCCCAATAGATGAGAGTCTGGCATGATGAGGAAATATAGCAGCAAGCATGCATGAAGGCACGAGCTAAGAGCTGGAAGTTCATGTTCTCAACTGCAAGCGACAGAGAGAGCACACTGGAAGTGACACAGGCTTTTAACCGCAAAGCCTGCCACTGAAAACATACTTCCTTCATCAAGTCTGTGTTCTCTAAATCTCCCCCAAACAGCACCACCAACTGGGGACCGATTATTCAGGTGCCCAATACTACAGGGAACATCACTCATCCAAGCCACAAGGGCCTGTATGGGGTTAATCTTCTAGAAGCAGCTCTAAGCAGAGGGTGTGGTTGGAGAGGAGACCATCTATCTACATGATGTTAGCATCTACAGGATGTTGGCCGGATCAAGTAATGGGTTGGGCGAGGCAGCAAGATTGAAGGAGGGATGAATGAGAGAACGGGAGCTTTATGTCTAGTCTGGTCTGTGGACAGTCCAAAGATGATATCCTGAAACCTGGTAACATCACCGGAACTGCCATGTATCAACCGAGTTCTTTGACTATCTTAAGTTCTACAGAGACGCCACAGGGGAATGAAAGGGACTTTGTATCCAGATATTACAACCAGAACTCACACTGTTAAGTGCCTAGTACTGTAAGTGACTATTAGAATTTGCCCATTTTAAATTTCTCAGAGTGTAATGGGTCAGTTCCTCAAAATTAGCACACAATTATCTCCCTCACAAGTATTGATCCTGATCCTTCGACAGTCACATGTAGATCTGGATGTATACTTTACTCAGAACTGCAAAGGCTTTTTCCTATTTGGCTATAAGATAGTCACACATTTCCCCTTTGAGTGATGATAAAGCTCATATTAAATAATGTTATTAGTGTTACTGAAACATCAGTGAATATTGTTTCCACTAGAAAAGGGCACTGGGGTAAGAGCCAAACACGCCCTTCTGCTTTCTTAATGAACAACTGAGCTATCCCAGGGCCCACTGCAGTATCATGTCTCATAAGGTCACTTGAATCATTTCTCAAGCTGTATTTTCCACAAGCTATGTCTGTATTTAAGGGATTGAGTATTTGTCTGTATTCTTAATGGCAATTACTTCCATAACTGATTATCATCTGAAAACAGAGTCCTAAATAAAATCTGCTCACCCCAAGTGAACTAGGGGCACCCCCCCCATTAGTTCTCTTCTTCCAGAACCTCACCAAGAGGGGTATGCTTCTGCTGAATAAGTTTGGCATGTGTCAAAAATGTACAATGATATTCTCTTAAAATTAATACATGGGATCTCTTTAGTCCTACTATGTGCCTGATGCTGTATGATGGTGTTTACCCTACTAGGTCACTTTCTTTTACAGCTGGCCTCTCTCTCTCTCTCTCTCTCTCTCTCTCTCTCTCTCTCTCTCTCTCTCTCTCTCTCTCTCTCTCTCTCTCTCTCACACACACACACACACACACACACACAAAAGTCACCCAAAACTCCAGAAGTTAAACTGACCTTTCAGAGGCAAACCCAGCTGCTGTGTGTCAGGGCATGGATTCAAGTCCAGGTCTAGATGCCCAAGACTGATCTCTTTCTAAACCGTTACCTTCCTCCTTTGCTGTAAAGAGGACTTTGCTATGTACCATTAAGTCTGTTTAAAGTGTCTACATTTTTCTTGTTTGACATCCCCAGTACACACACCTTCGTGTAAGGGTTTTGGATCTGACTTCCCAAGTCTGTAGACAAGAAACCTCTCACATAAGAGTTCTGAAAGAGGATGAGCTGGAGGACGAGTTCAACTTGTTCTCGGGTGAGGAAGGTCCAGAGACTGTCCCGGGAGCTGTTTGGCCACTTCCATTAAACTGTGAGGATGGTTCCTATCCATGGTGACCGCCTTGTTCTCACCTCCCTCCAGGAGAAACTGAACACATCCATCTGCAACTGCTGTTCATTTTCTCTAGACACGAGCACATTAAAGCAATAGACGCCCACGGACACCTCCGAACCAAGAAAACCCTGTCTTCTATTATGTGTGCCTTATGACCAAGGTTCTGTCACTAGTTATTTCCTCTTGGACTGGGGTATTTACTCTGACCATGCAAATCCCTCTTACCATACCAGCCTGGGACAGCCTTGAATATATTAAAAAGATTATTGGTGTCCACTATTCAATTAAATATAGGAATACTGAAAAATCCTTGTATTCAAAAAGTTTGATCATTTTCAGATTGCTCTTCAGACCGGGACTTAACCTTATTCTCTCCCAACAACTTTCAAGTATGCATTCCCTCAAACTCTGAGTTTCATAAAATGCAGTAAATAACCTTAAAGCCCTTTATGAATAATTATGAGTTTTTAAGTTTTTGTGAATCTGCATATTAATTCTTTCCCATAAATAAAACATGAAGCAAAATCCACCATGTTCAGTGTCAGGGGAATAGAAGAAGAGAGGGAAGGATAATTATCAGTTTAATGTGGGAACAGACTTAACCTAAAAGATTACCTTCAAAATTGGTGACATCCTAAGTATATATAATTTACAAGGATGTTTTCATTAAATAAAAGGGGAAAAGATTGACGCTGAGTCTCGGAGTCCTTTCACGGCTCCCTCAATGGACTCTGGTTAGAAAAGCAATTGTCAGAGTTTATTTGCTGGGGATTAATCCTCCTCACAGGTGTGGTTTCTTTCACAAGCGAAGGGTATCTCCTCCATGATGCCTAAATTACATTTTCACATTCCTTGTGTGTTACTGGGTTATTTATCTGGAGTGATAGGTTTGCTCAGAGAAATGAGTGCTTAAAAAAATGGCTTCCTTTTGCTCATTCTCAAACCTATTCCGTAGGGGAGGAGCATGGTCATGGTGGGTCATGCCTGAGATTTCAGCACTCTGGAGGCTGAGGAATGATTGTTGTGTGTTTGGGGCTATCCTGGACTACACAGTGAGGCCCTGCTTCATAGCAACAATAATAGAGGTAAATAAATAAGCAAGGCAGGAAAAACAGAGCCAGTGCCCAAGCCATTGCAAGTCACTTGCATTTGCCGTTGATGCCATAGTTAGCATATGACCAGCAGCACCCAAGGTGAGAACAGGGCCCCCAAATCTCTCCAGGGTGGGATGCTTCTGGGGCACTGCATTTCTTCCTCATGGCAGTTTGCACACACAGGGATTATGATAAATCAAAGCTTGTAGGCTTACCGTCTTACCAAACTGTTCATGAAAGCCGAACAAAAGCATCTAACACCTCAGGCACCTGCTCATTTTCCCGTGCCTCCGAGGACCACTAGGACATAGCTAACATCTAGGAAGAGATCAAAGTCTTCCAGGACTTAGGAGGTACCATGCTTGCTTCTGTCTCCAACCCAGACTTACTGGGCAAATTTATACTGTCACCAAAGTGACCCCTCTCGGAGAGTCTGAATTGCTTTCTCCAGGACATATGGTCACCAGAAGTACATGGGGTTCAAATGGCTTTCAAGCAGGTCATTGCACTGCGTAATGGGTGAAAAATAATGTCAGATTTTTTTTAATGTCTAGGAAGAGCTGTTTAACTAGTGTTGATTCCAGAGAACTGCAGACCCCGTATGTATCAAAAACTGCTCTTCCTAAAACATTGACTGCCGCAGAGCAGAGCAGATGGGACAAGGAGGTATCTTTCCCAAAGTGGGGCCAGCGTGCATGAAGTCCCATTCTGACACTACCAGACTTGCTCTCCTGGTGTTTTCTCTCATTGTCTCCTAGTTTTTCCTTACCCAATTATAAGGAGATGGGACACTTCAATCTGTGGGACAATGAATAGTTTAAGAGAACAAACAACCTGGAGACTTAGTTTCACCCACTCTGCCCTCTCTGGCAGCAAGGCTCACATTTTATGCAGCTGCATGACCAATACAGACTATACATAGAATTCAATACATACTGGGAAACCTCTCATAGGAAGCCCTTAAAAAATGGTGATTTGATGCTAAAAATTCATCAAATAGACTAAAATTTGGTAAGAGGAGGGAGGGGTTTGACCTCATTTCAAAAATAACTCTAATCCCATAACACCCCAGTGTCTAGACAGAATGGACTTCTGACTTAGGGTCTTGGAGTCCTGGTTTTGAGATGTGTAAAAATTGGGGTCACTTGAAAGATGCTATGGGAGTTAGAAATGAACTGTGTAACACCATTTTGAGAGGGGTCTCTGCTAAGTTCACTATATCCTAGAATGACTGAATGAGAGACAAGTCTTTCTCTCCAAGACGGAAGAATAGCATCTTTGTCCAACCTATGACCTTCTGGAGACTTTTAGATCTCTGGTACTGTGCTTGGTTCAAGAAACTCAGAGTTGAATGTCACAAGATCTCTGGCTTCTAGATGGCTAAGGGCACAGACAAACACAATTAATTTATCAGAGAAGAGAGAGTGGCTGGCATTTCTGCCCTTCTCAGTAAGAGACCTGACAGTTGAGTTCAGAAGTTAGAGGAAAGATTGTTAAAGATCTGGTTGTAGAGGTGGGAACAAAGGTTGTTAAAGATCTGGTTGTAGGGTGGAAACTTTACCTGCAAGGACATTGCCCACCTACATTAAATGTAGACAAAAAGATGATGCATTTGAAAAGAACTCATTTTCAAAAAAATAGATGGCAGCTTCCCATCTTAATCTTCTCAAAGATGAAAAGAGATGTAAAAACCAATAACTGTAAAACCAGTAGCTGGTGTGTTCTGTGGGTGGGAGCTTAGACTGACAAGGGCGTTCTAAAGAACTTTGGAGCTGAAAGAGCCCATTTTAACAATCATGCTGTAGCTTATAAAATCTGTCACTTAATTATCAACTTCCAATAGATGGCAAATCCTTCCTTTGAACTGTGCCTTTGACCTCATTGTTGAAATCTCCCTTAATTGAATCAGCAATTTTATTGACAGTACATAAATCCTGCCCAGGCTGTGCCTTTTTCTACTTGTATTCTAAGATAAATCTTATATGATGAAATTTTACTTTTTCTGGTGCCAACATAACTGTCATAAAAAGCAAAATTTTGGTAATGTGCCTCTATTAAACAAAATCAAAATGCATCCCATCACTCAACACAGTCAACAGATACTGTGCTCCACTTGGAAGGGCCCGAGACTCTGCCCTTCTCTCCCTATATTAAGGCCTTTCCAGCTTGTACTCTGTGGTTAGCCACACACTAATTCTGCCATGTGCAGGACACTTGTAAAGCAGAACAAACTTAATGGTGCAAGCTCTGCTGCAGTTTAAACCATGGAGCAAACTCTTTTCATGAAGCTCCAACACTTTCAAAATCCACAACAAAAATAGTAGGCCAGCTGCCGGGGCTGTAAGGAGAGACCCTCATTAGATGTCATTTGCATTCCATTATCCGCCATGAAGTGGGCCGGTCACTGCCTGTCAGACGTTCAACTCATTCTTTTTGTGTTAATTAGTGGAGAAATAAGGAGTTAATGAAGATCTTTGGATCTGCCATAACTCATCTGGCTGATTCTTCCCAATCCCAGGCTGGACCACTGCAGTCACTCAGCTAGGATGCTTGAAGTAGGAAAGAGAGGCAGGCAGAACCTGGGGCAGGCGTTCTGAGGTTCTCAGGGGCCTTCAGCCTGGTGGGCTTTGTTAGCTAAAGATTAGAAGGAGTTAATTGCTTCAAGATCACTGGGAGATTAGGTTACTGGGTGGGACGTATCTATATAAGCATATGTCTGCACTAGTTAGAAGATAGGAGGTGCTTATTTTAATAAACTTATGAAAAGAAGAATTAATTTGTCATTACATCTGAAATCTTATTTTATTAACTTAATTTGAAAATGTAAAGCTGTCTGAAATGCCGGGTTTTCACTCACTTCTTCTGAATATGTATGAAGTGAAGATTAGTTCATGTGCAACACTGTTCCCTCAGGGCTTCCTTCCCAGGCTCCTCCCAAAACTCAGTGTGGTAGTAGATCTCTCTTTCAGGAAGCAAGCTGACCACCCTGGGTTCTCCTTCTAGATAGGAGGGCCTTGGCCTTAGAGAGACACAGCCTATCCTGGGACTGACTGGAACTCATCTGCTTCTCTCTACCCAGCTTCTTCCACAACCGTGACAATCAGGAAGAAGTTGCTACTTGTACTTGGGCCTAAATGTGTGTGTGTGTGTGTGTGTGTGTGTGTGTGTGTGTGTGTGTGTGTGTGTTAGTTTTCTTGTTGTGATGACCAAACACCTGACAAGGAGAGGCTTATTTGGGCTTTCAGTTCCAATGGATACAGTCAATTATAGCTGAGAACACATAAGAGCAGAAGTATGAGATGGCTGCTTGTATTGCATCTGCAGTCAGAAAACAGAGGACAGGGAGTGAGATGGGCTATCAAACCGCAAGGCCTGTCCTTACTAATTTATTTCCTCCAGCAAGGCTCTATTACTTGAATATCCCAAACATCAACCTTCTAAGCATCACTTGTCCAAACACATGAGTCTGTGGATCATTTCTCTCCCAAACAATAATACAAAACAAAAGTGAGGCCACAAGGACTCTTAAACTGAAGCTGGCAGAAATGTTTGTTAAGTGCTCTCTTTACAGCTCAAAGAGAGAATCCACCAAACTAATCGTTTAAAGACAAGGCTCAAATAGTACGACTCTTCTACATCCTTAGGAGCAGACCTGTTTATAGAACAGCTACTATGTGTCTATGTTATTGTCCACAGTATGTAGAATCACCTGAGACATGGGCTTGAGGACATGCTGTGGGGAATTGTCTTGATAGTGTTGAGTTGGAAAGACCTGCCCACTGTGGGCAAAACTATTACCTTATTGGGCTCCTAGACTGTGGTGCTTGTGGTTGTTGATACAATGCTACCAGCTACTTCAAGCTCCTGCAGTCTTGACTTGCCCTTGAATTGTGAGAATAAAACATTTCTCAGTTAAGTTGCCTTTTCCAGAATACTATATTATAGCAAGAGAAAAGTAGCTAAGGTATCAGGCAACTGAGATACATATTTATTCTTATTAGTTTCCTCAATCTTTGCAACAAATACATACAACAGGGAAAGTGTCTCAATTTTTCAGATCAAGAAATGGACACAGGAAGATTCAGGAACTTGCTACAGTGGATACAGGAGAACTACCAGCTGTTACCTTACAAGATGTCACTCACTAAAATAGCTTTACACACTGAGACATAACCGAAGGAGCCTGGCGGATGAAAGAGTTGGGAGGTATGTGGGTGGCAGTGATGCTGATGAAATCTGCCCTAAGCACATGATTTGCCCCAGTGTAGTGTAGGCAGGAGATACTGTCTGTTGTGATGAGGGTTGTAAAAGTTTCTGGCCTTTGTTTTCACTCTATCAAAAAGACTGAAAATATGGAGTTTTAAATAAGAGCACCGGAATTTTATATTCATCTTCCCACCCCTCCGCCCAGTTTTTAAAAAGTACTATGCAGGTCAGAGGGGAAAAAATGTAGACAACCACTACAGAATAGCAAAGCTTTCTGAGATGTTTCCCATACAGCACCTTGCCGGGGTTTTGAAAAATCAATGAACAAGTCAGTGGTTACAGAGGCGAGTATCTACCCTGTTGACACACTAAGGCAGTGTGTTACAAAGCGGTAGTTCACTTTTTAGCTCCCTATACCAAGAGTCCCTTTATCTGCACTGCAAAGGGGAAAGTGGTTACTGGGACTACCGTTTCCATAGAAATTACTTAGACCATCGTCCTGGACATCTCATTCAGTTTCCATTTCCTTATCAAGGTGTATATGTGCTGGGTCAAAAATATTCCTCAACTATTAAGCAACCACACTGTGATGGCTTGCTCTTGGGGCCCTGAAGACTACTAGAGAATTGTGTGATTCTTTTGCATGAATGGTCACATGCTTGGGGTTAAATTAATTTCACATCATCTCTGCAAAGGGGTCTAAATGCAAAGAAGAAGGAAAGGTATGTGGTGATGATTCTTTACCAGCCCTCAGCGAGATGACAGTTCCCATTGTGGGTTCATCGTCCTTATGATTTATGTGCATTGTTGAATTTTGTATAACATAGATATATGGTCATCATCATTATCACTACCATCTTCATCACAATACCATTCTATAGATGAGGGAATTGGGTTACTTTTTAGGATGACACAGATAGAATTGTACATGTGATAGACTTGAGATCAAACCAGCCTTGCTCCCTTCACAGCACAGGCTGCCTGTGTGCCCAGGACCAAAATGTATTAATATTTTCCTTTCTCTTTCCTTTATTGAAAATTGTTTTTTTCTCAAGTATTATACCCTTGATACAATTTACTCTCTCCCTTTACCCCCCCCCCCAGTTCCTACCTGCCTTCCCTTCCATCTGGATCCATTCCCTTTCTATCTTTCAATAGAAAACAACAGACTTCTAAGAGGACAGTAATTAAATTAAATTGAATAAAACTAACACATCAGAACAAGACAAAATAAACAGAAGGGAAAGAGCCTGAGAGAAGGCACAAGAAATAGACACAGATGGAGAGACTCCCTTGTTTGTGCATTCAGGAATTTCATAAAAATGCTGAACTGGAAGGTACATGTGCAGATGACCTGTAGAGTAAAAATAGGAAAATATATAAATATATAAAATAAGCATTAAAAAGATATTTTTTCCCAAAGGTAAAGCCCTGACATATTTTGAGACAAGGAGCCTCCAAAGATACTGTTGAGTTTGTTTTCTGCTGGCCATCCACTGCTGGGTAATATGCTTAAGAGTTGTTTGCTTCCTGATTGGACAGTCCCTTAGAGAAACAAAGTTATTTGCAAGTATCAATTGGAGTTTGCTTCAAACTGGGTTAAGGATGGAGGCATGTGTCCAGTTCCCTCAGCTCTAGGACCATCTGTGTTGGCACATGCCCTTAATGGTTCTTCCTCCCACATAGCCTAAATTTCTTTTTTTTTAACATTTTCTTTTTCTTTCTTTTCTTTCTTTCTTTTTATTGTTTTTCAGTGCCAAGGAGTGAGCCCAAGGTTTTATACATTGCAAGCAAGTACTCTGCCTGCGAGATACCTCTTAAACTTATTAACAAACTCTTATTAACTATAATAATCTAGTTAAGTAGTTCATGCTTAGATGACTCTAACAGGTTTGTCATAATCATAAAACTCTAACATACTAGAACAAAGTTGTCTATAAACAGCCTATAAACAAACAGTCAGGGGTGTATCCCGATAAAGCTTTACTTAAGAGTAGATAGCATCTGGGTTTGGCCCACAGGCTGTGGTTTGTTGAGTCTTATCCAAGACTCTACTATTTCTCATGGCACACATTCTACTTCTCCATCTTCTCACCTTGTGTGCCTCTAATTTACTAACCTGTTTGCTCTGAACAGGTGGATTTTAACTCTCAATGATCTTTCCCAAATTGTACTTAGACACATGGTCCCATTGGACTCTCCTTTCCACCCAGAACTCATGAGGAGCTGAAGCTTTGTGTAATATTGGCCCAACCATAGACCTCTAGCCAGTAGGACACCTCATCACTCAAACTATAAGTCAACACCATCAGCATCTCCAGGAACTAGCCAGGAATACAGGGTGACTCCATGCCAACAGAGTCAGCCTGCGCCCACATGTATGAACTGTGAATTCATATGTATTAATTTAATTGAGAAGCACCCACTGGCATAGTTCTGAAACAGAATCTGGGTGTTGTTTGACTTTGGTTCCAGATGTGAAACAAGACAGATGAACGAGAGTATTTTAGCCAATAGTAAGTTATATGACGGATAATTTCTCAGAGGCCATTGTCCAGAGAGCTCCCTGTCAGGTGCTCAGATAGAATAACTGAGTAATAACTGCTGTTGCTGAGTTTATCTGCTGTGCTAGCCAACTGGGATTCAGGAAACACACTCAAGGGCACAGCTCGTTGGCGAGAATCTCAGGCTGAGGATTGTGTTCAAGATAATCCCCCACAAATGCCAATAAGAATTGAAAGTGGATTGTGCACCAGCTTCTATCTGTCACTGGGTAAGAAAGCTGAGTCCTGCACAACAGCTGGACCAGCCCTGAGCGCTTCACTTGTGATGATGCAAGAGATGACCCAGGAAACTGTTCATGATGTGGAGGAAGAATCAGCTTAGAGAGGCAAAACCTCTTTTTTGGAGACAGAAATTTTCATTTTTACACCATTTTTGTCCCAGGGGCTTTTGTGAATGACAAGATTTTGATCATGGTGTATGAAAATGGCAAAACAGTTTGAGTCAGTCTGTGAGTGCAGTTGGCATTGATTTGAATCCCACCATGTCTGCTTCACTCCATTCCGCATCTCTCTCTCTCCCTCCCTCCCTCCTTCCCTTCCTCCCTCCCTCCCTCCTTCCCTCCTTCCTTCCTTCTTTTTTTCCTATCAGAAAAGTTTGGAGTCTAAATCCCTACACTCTTAGCTAGGTGATAGTTCACAGCCTCTCTGTTAAGGAACCGTCTTAGTTGTGGTCAAGTCAAGGATTCTTAGGCAACTGTAAGCAATAGAATTTGCAGAGGGGTTAACTCCAGATTGGACCTGAATCAAGCTTTGACTAGACTTTGCATCTCCATCTTCTGGATCAGCACTGCTCTGGCGCAGACTTTCTAAAACACCTGTGCCCATGACTTTGCAACTCAGACCAAGACTGGCACTTACTAGTGCTAAAATTGTCTCTTGTTTTTACATTCTATCAGCAGTATATTTTTAAAATCCCAATGTTCTCTTTATCCTGCAGTCAAAAGGTTAGTAGAAGCAGATTGGGAGGGAAAGAGAAAGGGGGGAGGATTGAGGGAGGAAGGGGAGGGGAGAAGGAGAGAGAGGGAGGGAGGAAGGGAGGGGGGAAAGGAGGGAGGGAGGGGGGAAGGAGGGAGAGTAAGGACAGGCAGGTACCTACCCACCTACCGAGAGGGAACTTTACACAAACATGGGTGAAGAAGTTGTGAAGCATTTATAGTTTTAAAGAACGTGCCTCTTTGCAATTAAAATGTTCCTGTCATGTTTAATCACTTTTTTCTACAATCACGGGGGCTTCATGAATCATCCTGGCTTTACAGAACCATAAAAGAGTTGCTGAAAGATAATAAGACATACCCCCTGAGGAGAGAGAATTGTCTTCCCAAATGTCTCATATTTTCTTTATTTCTCCTGACCTTTGCCAAGGAGACACAACCTACAGGTGGCTGAGAAAGGCTGAAAATGAATGATGCGTGTGTTTATTTGTACAAGGACAGCTACGCCTGACACCTAGACAGGGTCTGACAATGCCACCATCCCATCTCTTCCTCTGGTTCTTCTTGCTTTAATGTACCATTCTGCCAAACTTCAGGTGTCATTGACCTTTGGTTGTCACTGTCCTCGAAATAAAATTCCTAGAAAAATTACATCCCCTTGTTTTAGTAATCGTTATCATCGCTATGATAGAATACCTATTAAAAAGCAAACTAAGGACAAAGAGATTTGTTTTGGCTCACAGCATGAGAATACAGCTCATCAGGCTGGTGAGGGATATCAAGGCAATAACAGCTCCAGTTGTAGAGGCAAGAATGTTGCACTGCACCTACAGTCAGGAATCAGAGAGGAGTGAATGCTGGTGTCTCACTATCTTATAATACAATCTAGAAACCCTGCCATGGGATGATGCCCATTTCTAGAGTGGGGCATCCCCCTCTGGAAACACCCTCAAGGACCCATCAACAATGGATCTCATAAGTGATTCTAAGAAACACCAAGCTGACAATCAAAATTGAGTATCTTAAGTCTGCCACCTGTTATGGACATCCCAAAATAGCACTTTTAAATTGCACCATTCCATCCCTGGTACAGTCTCACAATTATCCCATAATGGAAAGTTACATTTAACAGTAAAAACTTAGTTTGTCTTTAGTAGTTCTCCAAATCTTAAGAGTCTAAGACTTATCTTAGGCAAGCTCTGCTCTGTGCCTGAAGCTTTCATTGGCAGATGCCCCTCGGGGCTTCACCTTCACAGCTCCAAGCAACAGTGTGTCAGTTTGAGGTGCAGTCTGGCAGCCTTTCATTGTAGATGTAGCAGCCCCTGTGCACCTTGGGCTGAACCTAAGCTAAGGCTTTCTTGAGTGGTTCTTTTCAAGCAGTGAACATCTGCAGTGACATTCTCTCTCTGCTATAAATAATTTGAATCTTCACCAGCCCGTTAGCTGAGAAAGCTTCACAGATTATGTCATTGGTCTATAACACAGGTCTCGAGGTAGAGGTAAGAGGGTATCTTCAGTTTCAAAAAGATGGAGAATGGTTAAGAAGGCTTGCAGATGCAGCTTCAAAGTGAGAAGCTAGAGAAAGAAGAGAGAGAGAGATAGAGGAGGGGGGAGGGAGCAAGGGGGGGCTGAAACACAGAGTAAAGTTAGAGAAACTGGAATTGAGCAGAAGACACTATGACCGAGAATATCCTCTGGGTTTCTATTTATAGATGAGAAAACCAAAGCTTTGAGTAGCTTTTGGGCTTCTGTGGTATCTGGCCAGTAAGTGGTGATGGCAGATTTCAAGGTCTGACTCCAGAAGCCAAGCTTCTTTCCTCTGCTTTCTCAAACACGCAGCTGCTGACTGATGCACTCTTCTTATCTGGGGGGTTTGACCATGTTCTAGTCCTCTTCCTTAAGAGCTGAAAACACTGATGGTTGCTGGGGCACACAGAAGTCCTTGGCTGCAATCCTGATCCTGTACCCCAGTGTCCACTTATTCCATATGCTGGGTAAGAGGGACCATTAGAGGTTTCTCTTAGTGTCTGAGTAAAGAGTGGGTGTTCTTCTCACTTAGGAAACATACAAAGATTGGAACCAAGCAGTTATGTGTTCTGAATTCCACCTACAGTCCACTTCACAGCAATGGCTGCTGTCCAACTGTTCCAGGATCCAGTTTGCATGGGAAATAGCTTCGTGGGTAGCCCAGACTGTGCACAAATGACTTTTTAAAATGTCTGCCTGGGTCTGTGGACACTGGTAAAGTACATGCTGAGCATGCAGAAATTTATCGGCTCTACCCAATACGAAAACAAAGACACTCAATGCTTATGAGTAGTGACACAGTTCATGGGCATGAAGTTGTTACCGTCTATTGTATGACCTGCATAAAAGCTGCTGGACCAGGTTTTTCCCCAAGTTCGGAGAGTATGTGGAGGATGGACAGATGGACTAAAGTAAAGGCTTCTTGGCATACATTAAAAAAGTTAATGGCTTGGGATGCTAAGAACACTTCACCAGGCAGCGATCTTCCAAAGCACCAGGAACTGCCCCCAAATCAAGAAGTCTTGAAGACTTGTAGAGCTCTGTCCTGCCCATAGGATGCTCAGAAGAGAAGAACATCAACAAAGCCTTTCAACAGAGGTGAAATTAGAAGGAGGCTAGGGCTTGTGCTGCCAAATACAAGTGCTGTTTCTCACCCAGGGATCTGCATCAGGCTCCAAGCAAAGAGCATCAGGGTCCTCAGATACTCAGCAATGCCCAGAGTTCCCTCTGAGTAAAACAACAGCTGAGGTGACTGACAGCTGCTGACTCTAAATAAAGTTTACAATAAAGATGACATTTTGAACTGTCAATGTAAAAACAAAATAGCAAAACAACAACAAACAACTGTTTAAAAATAAAACACAAAACAAAACAACAACAAAGCACATCAGTACTGTGATGTGCTGTGCAGCATAAAATCTAAGGTCTGAGGTTTATTTCCCAGAAGAGCAAGGTCCCTAGCACCCATTCTGTCTTATGGACACTGGTGCAAACGTCAATCCTTACGGCCATTTACTGCCTTTAGCCACAAGGCCCAGACACTAACTGCATTTCTTTGTCCTCAGTAGATGGAAAGCCACACACAGTTTTTCTCCAAGAAGTGAGAAACTGACAAAACCTCTTCCAGTCTTAAGAACAAGCCAGAAACTCTGAGATGGATAGTCCAGAGTCAGGGAAGCTTAATATTCATGAGGACTGTCTGACCACATCATGAATGGATAATGAGAATGCCGCTATCACCAAGGGATCAAGCCCAAAGCCCTGGGGTAGCTATGAAATACAGTATTGTGTTTACACACTGTAACCTCATCCCACAAAAGCGAACAGCAAAGCCAGGCTTCTGTGTCCTGCATCTGAGCTTTCCTCTCTCTGGGTGGGCAGTGCCCACCCTGCCCTGCCCCGGTGATCCAAGAAGCACCAAATGAACAAGAGGAAAAGAAAAGACCAATCAAAAGTCTGTTATGTCAACATCAATAAAACCAGGCTATTGACATGTTTTGAATTTAACAGCAGAAAGAACATACAACAAAAACAATTTGCATTCTTTGACACACACACACACACACACACACATACACACACATACACACACATACACTCACATACACACACACATATCAGATCCATAAATACTTGGTGTTAACTTGCTAAAAATATCCTGATGGTGGATCTGTATATGATTTACATAAATGAGGTATTTACATAAATTAAATTAACAAATATAAATACATGCTTATAGAATGCTGATACCACTTACTACTCTCATAAAAATAAATTATGAGGTCTGATATTTGATAGACTATGTGGTTTCTGGGTAACTGACTCACACTCCTGATGAATACTCCACTCTCTGTTGCCAAAATGTAGCAGGAAGCTACAGTAAACTAGTCTGGAATTTGCAGAGGCCTTGTTCTCCTGAGAAAACTATCAATCCTGGGAGAGAGGCAGTATAGTCTATGCAACGGAGAACTCACCTTTGAGCCTTGACTATCCTGGTGGGCTCTGCAGACAGATTTTCTGAATTCCTGTCCTGACTCTACAGCTGAGTCAACGTTCAGTTAGGACAAGTCAGTTCATATATTCTTCCACTTTCTCATCTTATAGATATATAGCTGGATGGAGGCAGTACCTGTCCCTAAAGCTGTTAGTTGAAGGGAGTTAATATATGAAAACTTAATATAGTACCTTTCCTATGGAAAAGCAGACAGCGACTGTCTGCTCTGTTAGTGTTAATATGCTGCCAGTGGCTTGTTGGAAAAATAGTCTTCCAGAGCCAAATGCTCGCCTACCTACTCCCTCTAGCGCTAGTCTCGAAGCCCTGGTGTTGTGAATCTATTTGCTCCAGTTGAAACATTCATTTACACTTTGGTAAGCAAACAAAACATATAAGAATAAGAACAGCCTTGAAACTCACAGGATCCCTAAGCCCCTGCCCCAAGCAGTAACAATTGCTGAGGAGAGGAAACTGTCCACCCAGCAGAGCTGGGCCATGAAGTGGTGTGGCTGCCTTCACGTCATCCACGCTCCCGAAAGCAAGACCAATAAACCCAACGGTTCACTGAGTTAGACTTGGCTGGAATCATTTCTTTGGTTTTTCATTGGTACCCTATGTGGGTTGAGGTTTGTCTATGCTTCCCCTGGAAAAGTCACACAACACCTGGGATTTGAGGAAGAAGAAGGAATGCCAGAATTTAAGCTTCAGCTGAAATATGTCAGCTGGTGACTGGGGTTGGGCGATCATGAGAAATAGCAGATTTTGATATGAAATAGATTTAAATAACACCACAAGTGATTAATTTGCTTCTAGAGCATTTGATGGATCATTTGGCTGACTTGTGACTAAGAGGACTATTAGTGGTTAAGTGGCTCATCCCGTTCAGATCGGGGAAGAGACAGGAGAACCTCATCCTGCCAGTGTGTGTTCCTTGTGACCAGTTCTGCTCAGCCTTTGTCACAGCCATGTTACCATGTCACCCTTTGATGCGGCCTTTGATGCGGGTCACCTCAGAAAACCGAATACTGAATTCTATAGGGCTTCTCAAAAACAGCTTCACTGTTGGCTACCATCTGCTTCCATGCTCACCTGTGGGATGATCACTTCTTTAAAGGCTGTTATTTTCTTCCCTAAATTAAATTGGGTAGTTATTTGTGTGTTTATCTATACAAAACGTAGATGTAAACATATTGGGTCTCCCTATTTTGGGTCACTGGAAAAATGGACTGTTATCTGGTGAAACCTCGAACTTGCTTAATGAGTCTGGACCAGTCCAGCTACTCATTTATGATTATTAGATGTTCTCCAAACCCTTTTACAAATCAACTTCCAGTTTCTCCTTGATAGCCCCCCCCCCATTTGAGAACAAAGTTGTCACAATGCCCCTGTTAATTAGGTCAGGTCTCCATGGAGGTCACCTACCTCCAGCTGTGGGGCCTGGGGGCACCAGAAGTATGTTCTGCAACCATCATACCTGTTTCACACTGGACCTGGCTGAACTGTTCCCTCAGGCAGTGTTTTGGGGTCAGGATCATATTTATCATAATAGCAATTCTCGGTGACTCAGCCTTCAATGGGGTCCGGCCATGTGCTTTATACATGCCACCTCAACCACTCTCCAAAGCAGCTTTGTGAATTGTATAATCATAGAGACAGAATATTGGAATTAAGGCTGTAACACATCTCATTTCTAGCAATGTACTGTTATACTGATGGTAAGCCTAAGTTACCTTGATGGGACCATGGATGTCACAACCACAGTGCGACTTCATGTTTAAAAAAAGAACTACTCAGGATTCTGTTCTCTCCATGCCACACTGATGTTCTGAAGTCTTCTTGTCCATAGACTCATGATTTTCATCAGACTCTCTGCATAGAACTATTGTACAGCTTCTTACATCTGTACTATGGGAAAATTAAGGTCCTGCTCAGAGTTTCAAAGAGTTGTTGCAACGATCAAAAGAGGAAATGAGTGTGTAGAACACTAGCACCAATGCCAGCCATCAATATTAACATCCCACTGTGACTTAGGCACTGAAGACAAATGACACATGATTGAGACTACTGCTTGAATTTCAGTTACAGAATTCCAGACCTAATTCTTCTCCTAAGTTCCAGACTTAGATGACCCACTGCAGGCTGGACCAACATCTGATGGAGCAACATCAGCTAAGGCTCCACATGCTAAAAGAGCACTGACTGGCCCCAGTTGTTACTGTGTAGGGGAGGGACATGATGGTTCCTCTCTTCCCTTTCATATATCTAGTCCAGAGTCCAGAGGCTTCTCTGTGCAGGGCGGGGGGAGGGGGGCATGATGATTCCTCTCTTCCTTTTTGTATATCTAGTACAGAATCCAGAGGCTTCTCTGATGTGTGGATTTCATCCTGACAAAAAGATTTGAGCAACTTTAAAAGAAATTGCGCATTCCCATAAGAGCATCATCAAGTCTCCTAGGGTGATAGATACTGGACACAGTAGTAGATTTCTGAGCTCATCCATTTGGAACCTAGAAAGTGTATTCCACTAGCTTTTTAGACAATGTTTCAGAACCACAAGTGTGGTAATGACCACTCTGCTGGTTACCTCTCTCATTTCTGAGACAAAATACCTGGCAAACTTAGTTTAAGAAAGAGGTTTCCTTAAGGCTTATACTTCCAGGGGATACAGTGTATCATAGTGGGGGTGGGGGAGGGAAGTAGTGTGGTATTAGACAGCTAGTCACATAATATCTACTTCAAGGGGATACAGTGTATCATAAGAGGAGCAGCCCAGTAGGAGGCAGCTTGTCACACTGCATCTACAGGCAGAAAGCAAAAAGAAAATAGGAAGTTCAGCTTGGCTATAAAAATCTCAGGTCTTGCCTTTAGTAACCCTCTTCCTCCAGCAAGGCTCCACTTCTTAAAGGCTCCACAACCTTCCAAAATAGTTCCACCAGCTAGGAATGAAGTGTTCAAACACATGAGCTGTGGGGACTTCTTACATTCAAACCACAGCCACCACTGTACTCTTCTTCAGTGACATTTATGCTGAGCACTTAAAAGAGAATGTTAAGCGGTATTTAAACTTATTTTTGTAACTTAAATAATTGTGGAGCTTGGAGGCATTAAGAAATGGATAGGCTTTTGAGAAAGTCTGCTTATAGGTCTGAATTTTATTGCTTTTGGTCCCAAGAGGAATTTTCTTTAGAAGAGAATGAAGTGTTTACATTCATTCATTCGCACATGCATACATTCAGTTCACTTAACACTTTCATATGTCAGTTGATAATGAAATGGGTGAAGAAGACACAATTCTTGTTTTGAAAATAAGAGCCGTCATCTGGCAGAGGAGAAAGACAACTTATTTGGAAGGGCAAAGCGACACGTCTTAGATTTCCCTCTGGGTCACCCACTGCTTGGCCACACTGTTCCAATGTTTGCATGACAGAGGGGGAGGGTGGAACCAATGCTTAGCAGTAATGGCTTGAAATAGATTCCTGCCACTTGTCTTACTTAACATGATGCTATAATCAGAGTCTGCATTTTATTCAAATGGCAGGGTTACATTTTCCACAGAGCATATGACAACCCCTTTGGCAATGGAGCTCCAATTTAAAGCAAGCTCTGCAGTCAAAGCAACAAATCGGTAAGAGAAATGGGTGGGTGGGATTTGGAGTGTGTATCTGAGTGAAAAATGGAAGGTGGAGATTCCTCAAGAACATGAGGCTGGAACCGTAGCTCAACAGTGTTCGCCTAGTGTGTGTAAGGTTTTGAGTTTAATCCCTAAGTGAGTAAAGTTGATGGTATGCACCTAGAATTCCATCACTCAGGAGACTGAAGCAGGAAAATCGAGAGACTAAGGCTAGTTTGGGATAAATAATCTGAACCTGTCTCAAAAACAGGGTGATGGGTGTAGTGGAGCACTAAGTCCAAATTGTACAAGGCCCAACTTGATCCTTAGCACTACAGAACCAAACCATACTATCCAAGCAACCAACCAATCAATGGGCTGAACAAACAAAACCCACCAAGCAAAACAGCTGGGAGATAAAGTGCTCAAATGTGTGCCTCAGATGAGAAACAGAAGGCGTGGGGAGGGAGGGAGCCACAGACAGATTAAGGTGTGCTTGCTAAACTCAGGCCATTGACTCACAGGTAAGGGCTGGTTCTTGTTCCCAACCCTCTCCCATTTCACAACAGTCCATCTGGTCCCCTCAAAGTGGAATCTTCCCACAACAATGACAGCAGCCACCAAGGAGGCAATGGGAGTGGGTTGGGACGGGTGCCCCCCTCTCTCTGTGACATCCATCAGAAAGGGCTTGCTTTTGAGCACTGAGAGAGGAGGGAAAATAAGCAGAAGTAATTTATTCGGGATCTTTGAGAGGATAATAGCCAATTATTTGTTTATAACACTGGTTAAATTTTCATTAGGCAGATTAATGGAATATCATGTACTGTCAACATTGGACTGAGGGTGGTCTGTAAGAGATAAACGGGCAAACAGGCGCTGTGTCTCTCTGAGTAAATTAGTTTCTGCTTTCCTGTTTTTTATATGAAAATGGGAAAGGTGGTCAAGGTGGCGCATTTTAAAGCAGGTCTTGAGATGGGCCAAACTGGTTAAATAGGAAAGCAATCCTGGTAATAAATACATTATAATAACTTAGCATCTTGGACATAATTTTGACTTCATAAAAGTCTGGGATAATGTCGATTTTTAACCCGCTCTCTTAATACACATTTCCTCTCCCTGAACTCAGATGCAGCTTGCTGTGAGGTGAAAACACATTCCTTCAGGGGGGCCTAATGTGTCTGTGTCACAGGCTCAGCACTACAGCTGGGAAGCTAAGTGTATTCTTGGCGCTCTTGAGTCTAGCATTGTCAAACTGGATGGCAGAATATGCTCCCCCGGGGGGCTGCTGTAAGGACCAGAATTCCCTTTGCTCAGCAAGCCAGGAGAGTTGCTTATCCTGGAAAGGAGACTAGAAAGCACCCACTCAAAGGAGCATTTGATGCCACCTCTCTGGTCGAAGTGAAGGCTCTTAATGGCAGGTGAAGAAAAGTGACCTCACTCCATGAAGGAATCAGCAGGTTGAGCTTTAGGTTAAACAATTCTGCTAGCAAATTGGATATTCTTCTTCTCTCTATGTCTTTGTCTCTGTCTATCTATCTCTTTGTGTGTATAATTCCCAATTAGCTGTTTAATAACAATTGATATCTTCACTTAAGAAAAGCAATTGGCAGTTACAAATGTTACTGTAATTAGCATTCAAAGGCCATTAGTCTCTCTGTGTGTAGACTTCGACAGAAAACATATTTGCAGCAGAAATCTGGATTTTTTCAGAGCTGTTACTCAGGCTGAGGAGGTAGCTCAAGAAGTGAAGTGCTTACTCTGCGAACAAACAGACTGACATTTAGATCCCAGCATCCAGATAAAAACAGGATGTGCCAGTGCATGCCCTGGAAAATAGACAGGGATCCCAGAGGCTCACTGGCAAGCCATGCTAGTCAAAATGGAGAGCATCAAGTTCAATGAGAGACCCTGCCTCAAAGAGAGAGAGAGAGAGAGAGAGAGAGAGAAGTGATTGAGGATTTTGACAACTTTTGGTCTTTGCATACATAAGGGACAAGGGTGTAGATGTGTGTGTGTGTGTGTGTGTGTGTGTGTGTGTGCACATAAACACATGAACACACACAAACATGCATATATACATATGCATGCATACACAGACAAACACATATACACTCACAAACACCCATACACATGCATGCATGCACACACACAAAAGTGCATACACACATATGCAGGCACACACAAACACATGCACACACCCATATAGGTGCACACACATATATGCATATACACATATGCACACACACACAAACATGCACACATGTACACACACAAACTTACATACATGCATATTCACACAAACAAACACATACACACATTTATTTAGAAGGCAGATGACAGAATGTAACTTGTGTGTCATCACGAGGAGGCAAGGAGAGTTTGAGAGATGGAAATGTAGAGATAGAAAGAGGGGAGAGAAAGAAAGGGAAAGAGTGAAGGAAGGTTATAGGGGAGAAAGAACGTTTGAAGGCTGGCGAATCAATGAAATGAGAGCTATTGGTTTCGGTTTTGCTTTTGGTAAAATGTCATTATTTTTTAGCAAATACACCATTTCTGGCCTACCCCTAGAAACATAAGAAACCGTAAGCAGCAGCAACATCTGTAATTGGGCACTTTTGGGATAGGGGCATTACCGGGCCTGTCTGCAAGGCATTTTTCAAGTTTGTATATGAACTTCTCTTCACAGGAAGACTGTGGCCCTAAAGTAATTCCCTTCATGAGATGGTTGCAAAACTACATGTTTTCTAAAAAAGAAAGTTGACACAGGTTAATGGTCTGGTGTGAAAGGTCCTTTTGAAAGGTTCTACTAGGATTACCGGCTTCCTGTGCAGCTAGACATGGGCAAGACAGTGAGTGAGAAGACAAGTTATGTTCACTCCATGGCCTCTTCTCATTCTTCTCGATCATATTTCTATGCTTTTTCACAGCAAGGGCAGAAAGGATGGTAGATGAGAAGTTACCTGGATAGACCGTAGTAGGTATCGGGTGTGATTGTGTGACCAGGGTTTACAAGGGAAGCTGGTTGGTTGTCTTGCTTTCAAACCAGATCACACCCATGCTTAGTTGTAGACTCCAGGTCAGAGAGCAAGTAGGATGTGTGTTATTAGCAGGTGAATTGCACTTGGGTGAGGAGGAGCAGCATTCTGAAGATCCTGTCTGTCTGTCTGTCTGTGTCTGTCTGTCTGTCTGTCTGTCTGTCTGCAGGATTGATGCTGTGGGGAGATTCTTACACAACTCAGGAAGCAGGACAACAACCCTCCAAAGCTTTAGGGAGTTCACTTCTTCCACGTCCAGCCTCTGTTTGTTACACACGGATGGCCTCTCGACCACAGCTTTGGGAGAAGTATTACCACATTAATGAACAGTTCAGTTGGAGGGCAAAGTAAGTATGAGATTATTTTAAAGTCTCTGAGAACTCAGGGAAAACACCTTCAGATAGAAGCTACGTGGATCTCAGTTCTCAGTGACTGGACTATAAGAACTCTTCTTTGATTATTTGAAAACTAAAACCCGGAGCCCAGGGTTGAGTCAGTAAAATACTGGCTGTACACATTAGGACCTAAGTTCCCATGTCCAGAATTCAGGTCAAAGGCTAGGCATTTAGCCATGGGTTTGTAAGCCCAGAACTAGGGGACAGAGGCAGAGAGATTCTCCAGCCCAGTGGGCAGTCAGTCTAACTGAACTGGTGAGCTCCAGGCTCTGTATGAGGTCCTTTCTCAACAAAACAGAAACAAAGTAGGGAACAACTGTGGACAACAACTAACACCAGCCTCTGGTGTCGTTGAACACCTGCAGGTACTTGTGCACACATGCATGTGCACCACATACACAGAGACGGGGGACGGTGGAAGACATAGAGGGAAAAGAAGGAAGAGAGAGGGAGGAGAGGGGAGAAGTGTGAGAGTCAATCTCAGGTTTCCATGAACACCATCAGGCACATGTTCACACATGCATGTGCACCACAAACACAGAGACAAGGGGAATGGGGGATAAAGATGAATGGAGGGAAGAAAGGGAGTAGAGAGGGAAGGAGTAGAGAGGGAGAGAGTAGAGAGGGAGGGAGTAAAGAGGGAAGGAGGAGCTAGGAAAGAGGCAAGAGAGAGGGGGAAAGAGGAAGAGGGAGAAAGATAATAAGAAAAAGTGAGATGGATAGAGAGGGGAAGAGAGAAGAGAGACAGAGAGACATAGAGACAGAGAGAGACAGAGACAAAGGCGCACACACAGAGACTAAGACACCTTTAGTGGGAATATCCTTAAAGATAAAGCCTACCAATCTCTTAGTAGCTTGGGAAAGGACAGTGGCAGAGAAGAAGGCAATGCTGGGCTTCCTAATTTGAAATGTGAAAGAGATTCTTTGGGCTATTACATCCTTTTAGTGAAAGCAATTCACATTCTTTTGGTGGTTTATCCTACTTATAATGATCAAATCCCAGAGTCAGAGCTTTTAACGCAAACCACTTTTACAGCTGTAATTGGATCTAAGGGGAGTATAACCACCAAATGGCCCAGAACTCTCTGGCAATGTTCAATCAGGATATGATATCACTTATGAAAGTGATAGCTTACTATTGATACTTCTCCCGAGAGCAGCACAAATTGGAGACATATTCCCACGATTCCGATGCCTCTCAGACAGCATCAGCATATGCCACCGTGGAAGGGGGAGCTGGAAATACAGTCAGATGCACATGGCAATGTGGGCATCCTGTGGAAGCATCATGAAAGCGTTCTTTCGGGGATGGGGGGGGGAAGAAGCTCTAATATTTATGGGGCCTCATGAAATGTGGTTCTTTGGAAAATTCAAAAACTGATACTGCTAACAGCATCTGAAGGCAGACTTCAGGAGACAATGGAATACATGGTCTCAAAGTGAAAACACATGGACCTTCCTCTGCAGTGTCCACCGGGACGGGACTCTGCTCTGAGCTCATGCATGTACCCACACAAATCTTCTTTCTCCCTCCCTCCCTTCCTTCTCCTCTCCTCTGTCCTCTCAAAATCCCAGAGGCTTGCTGATGTCACTAATGATATCCAAGGTGCCCACATGTGACCTCTATCAAGACATGGCTTTTGCTTCTGAGATTTCAGATGCTGACATAATAAATAGCAGGTATTCATCTCAGCCTGCAGAACTGGGTCTATAAGGAAACAGGATGCCGTGTTGATATTTCATAGATGTTAAATATTCAGTCTATGGTTCCTGTATTTTGTATAATTTCTGATCTTACCATAACCTCACTTGCTCTCCACCCTCATCTATCCTGCAGACTGTAATACAACTCCAGGGTCTTAGTCAGTGAAGAAGCAATGCCAGGCATTGGACCACCTCACACCAGCCTGCACAGGTTGCAATTGAGACATCGACTCATCAATCCCCCCTCATCTGGCTCCTTCAGGTCTGAGCTCTCTGTTGCCACCTCACTGTTCTCAGAAAATGGGCAAATGTCTCAAGTTCCCTTATTTTTGTTTGGTTTGATACTATAGTCTGGCTGACTTGGAAGTTCTGGCAGTGGGTAAGACGTCCCTTTGCTGCCATAGAAAGAATCCTCTTCTCTTTCATTTAAACCTCAAGTTCTTCATTTGTACAATGGGAAGGATAATATCTTTATGAACATTAATGTTCCAGGATTTGATGCAGTTACTTGTGTGTGCGTGTGATTTTACTCACAATTGCTAGGCCTAATAGTGCTGCTCTGCTATGTGTTCCCAGATGCTACCATGGCCTTCCTTCGTGATTTCTAACGCTGTATCAAAAACACACGTTAGTGTGTAGTTCAGATACCGAGTTCAGAGCATAAACGGGTCCCTCAGAACCTCCCCAACCACATCCTCTTCTGGTCCTTCTTTATCCTTCCAGGATGCCCACTGTTCTGATTCCAAGCAGAATAGAAGTTCAGCTCTCTTCACACTCTGTACGAATGGGGTACTAAGCCATACATCCCCTGCCTCTTCTGTCTTTCACCTCTTTGCCTGTTTGTAAGGTTCAACCCTGTTCTGTACATAAAGTATTCTCTCTGGTTACAGGACACTACTCTATTTCCACACATTTTTATTTTAGGAAATTTATAAGTTACAGGCTTAGAGTTAATGCCCCTCCCCCAGATGAGCCTGTAGGTTGCAACTGTGGCCCGTCACAATGTAGGTGTCTCTTACATATCAACAAATCTGGGTATGCTTGGCCTTGTTTGCTGGGACCTTTCTTGGATTCTGGAAGTTCTCAGCTCAGCTCATTGTGTCTTCAGTACTGGTCCTCCTGATGTGTTTCTAAGCTGAGCTTTGAGTAGCCCTGTATGGGGAACTCTCATGAAGCCTCTGACACAGAATAGCTAATGAGGACATAACATTTACATGGTGACAATGATGACTTATGTTCTACAACACATGTGCGCGCACATGTTACTACCTTTAAATCTCACAAAATCTCCTGTCATGGTGACTCAATGGGTTGCTGTTTTGGACAAGCTCTTTCTATAAAGTCTGGGATAGCCTTGAGTCTTGCCTTTCTACCTTCACTTCCCAAGTATTGGGGCTACAACCTTGTATCATCACACACCTAGCTTATTTTTTTTTTTTTTTGTTATATATTGGCTGTTATTGAATGCTTGAAGTACCTACTGTGCCCCTGGACTCAGAGAGCCTATGGTCTGAAGAGACACATGGGGATAAATTAGCCATATTTGTCATATCAGACAAGTGTTCAGGGACAGATGAGTGGGGACCTAAAAGAACAGAAAGGTTAGAAAAGAATTCCTGGAGAGAGTGACAGTGGCTTTTTCATTTCTTCTTTTTTAAGGTTAGAAGAAATTTACCTACAGGTGTAAAATCACAAGAGCAAGGATATATGGGACAGGAAGCAAAAACTTACATTGGCCTCAAACCAAAATGGACAGAGAATCATCCTGCACCAGCAGTCTCAGAGAGGTGCATAGAGAAAAGCAGGATTCAAAGAAAGAAAGGCTCAGCTCAGGTGTGAGGAGAGGTAAATGTAAGACAGGACAGAAGCAGGATAAGCCAACACTTCTGGTGTGTCTTCCATCCCTTCTTTTGAAGCTTGTGGAGAAAGCTTGAGGGAGAAGCATCTGTAGTACCGGCATGAAGACCTGAGTCCAGGTGTCCAGGATCCATAGGACAGCCTGGTTTGGAGGTTCATCTTTAATCTTAGCACTGAGAGAGGAGAGTCAGGAAGATCTCAGAGGTGAAGCTTAGCAACCAGCAATCTGGTCAGTTAGTGGGATCTGGGATTAGTAGGAGATGCTGCCTCAAAATAAGATGAAGTGTGATTAAGATTAAAGGAAAAACCCAAAGCCAATCTCTGGCCTCTAAACATGTTCACACACTCACATTAACATATATACATGTATAGAACACACACACACATCATAGGCAGATTTCGGAAATCTCATTGTTGGAAATACAGTTCCATTTAAAAATTCAAAGAAGGAGGCAGAAAGAGTCATTATTACTCACTCACGTACATGGACAGACAGACAGACAGACAGACAGACAGACGGATGCTGTCTCCCTTTAATATAATAAAACAACCTTTTGTTTAAAAGTTTAAAAAAATATTATAGTCCACATCAAATATGGTCAACCAATGTAGTAATGCTCATGACAAGAAAGCGAAAGTCTCAGGTCCCCTCTGCTTCTTTCTGTCTCTGGATGTGCAATACCTTGGTCCATACAACGAACGGAAAGCCTTCTCTGGCCTTCTCTGCATATGTGTTACCATGGCATCTGATTCACGGTCTGTGGAACTGACAGTGGTCTCAACCCCAGAGGTCATGGAGCTATTACAACACACGTGACAGCCTGACTACAAATAGTATTGTTTTCACACATGCAAAGGACAGCGAGCTGTTCAGCTGGCAGAGGGATGGTTGCCCTTACCTGACCACTTCAGTGCAATGGGAGGAAGCCAGTTATTCTTACCACATTTCAAAGAGAACTGGAACCAACCAGCTATGATGAAAGGAAGGGTCAGTCAAACACACTCAGGACAAAGGAGCCTGCAGCTTCCCCGACTGTGCCCAAAGGGAGGGGCACTCATTGACCCACAGGATGGATGAAGATTTCCTGAACTAATTTCCCCAATTCTGCTTTATATAATTTAAAAAGAAGTGAAAAACCAGTCAATTTGAGTCAGTTTCAGAGGTGAGATTTTTAGTTATCTTCTGATGGGCCTTATAGATCAATCAATCAATCAATCCAACTAAGTCAGATGGAAAGCCAGTGACCAGAGGACATGGGTTCAATTCCCAGCACCCCCACAGCAGCTCAAAATTGTCTGTAACTCAAGTTCTAGAGGATCTGGCACCCTCACACAGAAAGGCATACGGACAAAACACCAGTGCTCATAAAAATAAATAAATTTTAAAAAACAAAGGAAAGAAAAAAATGACCATCCAGAGGAGACACTCAGATTCCCAGTGCTCTGTGGAGATCAGTATCAGCTCATCTGGCTTACACCATGTTTGTCTTTGTCCCTGGAAATCCAACAATTCCTCAGAAGTTGCTCAAACATATTTCTATGTCAGGTTTCCAGCTTTCCAAACACTTTCCACAGTCAGCGAGCTTCATGTTTTCTCACATCTTTAGACCCTTTTATATCACTGTTCCCTCTGCCATCCCCAGGAAAGGCTGATTAACCCTATCCCACCCTGGTACCTCTGCTCCACCCCCTCCACCCCATCCCTAACCCCAGCCCCATGTAGGATGGCTCTCATACACTGCACTCTGCAGATATGACAAACCCAGGCTCGATCTAAGATAGTTTGATCCCTAGGATAATGGACTGCTTTTTGCATACAACCCACAGCGCATGGAGGTACTTAATAATATTTCCCCAATGAATGGATAGTTGAATGAAGGAGGGAAAAAAGATTAGAAAAAATGGAGGGAGGAAGAGAGCCAGAGAGACTGACTTATGTTCTGTTTCGATGGCCCACTTTGCTTCGAAATCAATGAAAATTTTTATTATCACTTACTCCTTTTGGGTGGTGACCCAGCTTCTAGATGTTCCCCTTTAGGGAAACACAGCAGTCCTTGGGTTGTGCTGAGAAGTTGTGTTCTCTGCACAGTGGACATATAGAAACAGACTAGAGCCGGACAGGCCCAGATGGATGTGGCCGGGCTGTGGAAGAACATCTTGAACTATTTTTCAAACATTTCAGTTTTCGGCAAAAACCAAAACATGCATTGCCAATCACTTTCCCTTAATTTTAAAACCCACGGATTTCAAAGGAAATTTAATCTGAATGTTTTTACTTCATTTACCCCCCATCTTTTCAAAATGCTCTTGTGCAAATGTGAACTGATGTCCTCAAAGCTTCCAGGACCTTTACTTTTTACTCCTCTGCTGCTTTCTTTTGAACAAGGACTCGTTTTGAGATGAGGGGTGGTGGTCGGGGTTAGTCAAAAGCCCTAAACCATGAAGTCAAAAGGGAAAGGCAGTGATAATTTAATTTGGGGTGAGGAAAGCGGGGTGATGTGTCTTTCCATGTTGGGGGAAAAAAGAAGAAAAATGGCTAAAATTTAAAATTTAAACAAATGCAAATCTTTAAGAAGTGGATATAGCCCGATTGGCCAATCAAACCATGCAGAGATCATTATGGATACTGGCTTTTCTATAATAGAGAATAATACAGCCTAGGGCCCTGCCATGCCTGATCTCACCTGAGCACTGATCCTTCAAGCTAGGCAGAAGCAGGTCTTGTTAGTACTTGGAGAAGAGAACATGACAGAGATTATTACACATAGAGATTTGTCTGTGCTGTTTGGCTTGGTGCAATGGCGTCTAAGCGTGTGCTGTCAATAGCTCCTTAAACAGAAGGTCAGGGCATAGACAGAGCAGGCAAAATGCCATGGGACATTAAGGGGAAGTCACAGACCTTAAGGTGTACGGATCCCCTTAAACTCCTTATAATTAACTAATTATCTTCCTATTGATCTGTAAGTTATGTGGGGTGTGTCAACAATCTACTTCCTGTCTTTCGGATATGGAGTGGATACTCCCCGAAGACCTTACCTGATGTCCTTTTGTTCTTCCAGTGTTTCTGCTATGTTAAGTTATGTACAGAGAAGTCACAGGAGGACATTTTAGGGACAGCAGAGAACCAGTCAACACTCTCCTTCTCAATAATATAGTGTCTGACGCCATTGTGGCCAACAGAAGAAGGAGTCCATCATCCCCAGACCACCCACACTGCTAATGGTTAATAGCTAACACATGGGGAGACCATGGCTAATACAGTCCCTGGGTTCCGTGGTATGGCATGTTTTGATCCCTCACCCTGTGTATTAGCATTTGTTCTTTCAATTAATTATCCACAGAGCACCGCCAAATGCCAGGTGCTGAGCAGGGCATTTTGGAGATGAACATGCTGATGAAGAAAGAATAGTTCCATGAGCCCTCCTTCATGATCACCATTATTAACGGGATGCATGCTAAGAATGTTTTAATTTTTTTCAGGCACTTCTACATTTGAGAGAAAATTTTGTCCCACTAGGGAAACCTCCAGAGAAATAAACTACACAACTCCAAGAACCCATTTATTCACAGACTTGGGCAAGGCCAGCCCAGGAACAGACTTATAACTTAATAAGGCTTTACTTAGGGGCTGGAAGTATTGTCAAAGCCTCTTCTCAAATACAACAGGAGTCCTGGGGATAACTAGCCAATATGAGGAAGATCACAAATCAGAGATTTCTAGAAACAGCATCCTTAAGAAAGCTAATAACACTTCCACACAAGACCAATGATTGAAATCTCCCATCAATCAGAACACCATCTTCTGACCAGAAGTTATTGACTTCTGTGAGCTTGCCAAGCCTAGTTGGCAACACCCCTGCCCCACATTAACTTGCCTCCCAAACAGAGATTCCAAGAACTGCACGTTTTTAATTATATAAAGTAAAGGCTGTTGAATGATTCATACAACTAATCTAAACTTGGGCCAGGTTAAAATAATACCGTGTAATAACTTATATTTAGATAGCTTGTAAGAGGACTTTCCTTCAATACTAAGAGTTAATTCAGATACCATCACAGTCCTTCTCATAATAGACCCCTGAAAGACAACCAGACCCTCCTTTTCTTCAGATATAAGACATAAAAGAGCCAGAAACCTTTAGGGTGAATATGAGCTCATATGGGATGGCAGACAAAAGTCAGGACCATGCTTGGGTTAAGTTAAGAAGTGAGTTCAACATCCAGGGGACCAGAGGAGAGGAGACAAGAACTGGAAGAGACAGTTGGGTACACTAGTAGTTGGGGGTTGGGTAGTGACAGCTCTTGGCTGTAACATCCTAGGTTTTGATAGCTTTGGAGTATGTGGGGTTGTTTGAAGTATACCTTTGTGAGTCCTACCCGATAGTACATCATAAATTCCAAGAATCCCCAGTGGGAGGTGAAAGATAGCCTTGTAGCAGAATCTGTTCCTTCCCTGACTCCCTCAGCCTTCCTTCCCTGTACATTTGTTCTATAGCGTTCGGTGTCCCCCGACTTCACTCCCATACCTGCACAGTTATATCTCAGCATCCCATCTCATCATCTTTTGGGCAGGAGACCTGAGAAAGACAGAGTTGTCCCTGATGCTTCTCAGAGTCTACACAGCCGAGTGTTCCCAGCTGTCTATCACGAATTTTAGAACTATCTACTCGAGTCTATCTCATCCTGTAATGGTTTAAATATGTATGGACCAAGAAGTGGCACTATTAGGAGGTATGGCCTTGTTGGAGTAGGTGTGTCACTGTGTGTTTGGGCTTTAATACCCTCGTCCTAGTTGACTGGAAGTTAGTATTCTGCTAGCAGCCTTCAGATGAAGATATAGAACACTCAGCTCCTCCTGTATCATACCTGCCCGGATGCTGCCATGTTCTCTCCTTGATGATAATGGACTAAACCTCTGAACTTGTAAGCCAGCCACAATTAAATGTCATCCTTATAAAAGTCGCCTTGGTTGTGGTGTCTGTCCACAGCAGTAAAATCCTAAGTCACATCCCATTGGGGTGACTTGTACAAAATTCCTGCCTCGGGTTCTGCTTCTTGGAGAGGATGCACATGACATCCTGGACGCCTCAATGGTTTGTGGCCTCAGTCCGAAGACCAATCCTATATGGAAGCCTGCACCTGCCCATCTGCCAGGTTCTACAGCTCCCTCGACCCCATAGACCTGCTGCAGAAACAAAATTAGGAGTGAATATGGATGTGTGTTCTGAAAATCATCTCTGCTTCTATCCAGATGTCTTTGCAACAGTCAGAGCTGTGTTCAGAAGTTAGCAATGAGTGGACCTCCGAAATTCATATCTTCATTTATTCTAAGTAGCTGAGGTTTTTGTTTGTTTGTTTGTTTTGTTTTTTTAACCTACTGTATAGCCAGTGACATGTGTGAGAGGTACCATGCTGTCTGAATTCATTCATAGGTATGACAACAGCATGTGGCACTGCCCTCCATGTGCCGTCAATATTTGCCCTCTAGTGGCCTAGTATTTATATGCAGAAAGTCAATTCACTCATTCCTTCCTTCAGTCAATCTGTTAGCCAGGAGCCTACAAAGCTCATCGATAATGCTAAAAAATAAATCAAATTAAGAGTTTTTGTCTGTCCCCAGCTTTGGAGAACTTACAGTTTTATGGAGGAGACACAGAAAATAAAGGAGCACTCACATTCATTGATGACTATGACCAGACCTGTGAGGAAAAGCCCTCTGTGAGAAAATCAGAACACAGCTCACTTTTGTGGTACAAGATTCACAGAAGCTTCTCAGAGGAATGTGGGCCGAACAGCCAGTTAGACAAATGGTGATAGAGGGTGTTGTGCAAACAGGAACAGCATATCTGAAGTTCTTTAGAATGCCAAGAATCTAGAACATTCTCAGAGGGAATATAGACTTGTAGTTAAGGCACTCAGTCTGATCCCAGCGGACTGTGTGCAAAACACACTGCTTCTCAAACTAGCTTGGTGAGCTTAGGCAAACAAACTTCCTGTTTCCCATCTCTAAATCAAGTTGTGCTAACACAGACGGTCTCTCACAGACCCCAGCAATCTTTGGGGACTCAAAAGTGTTCTCTATGTCAAAGTTATTTATTGGAACAAGTGTGTGAGGTGGCTTTGAACTGACCAAGACTTAGGAGGTCATTCTTACCACATCCACATGCATGTGCACATGCACACACATAGATACAGACATACACAGACAGACGTGTAGCTGCACATAGACACAGACACACAGACATGCACACACACACAGAGACACACACAGATGCACACAGACACACACAGACACACACACAGACACAAACAGCCAGACACAGCCACACAGATGTGCACAGCACACACACACACACACACACACAATTCTTGAGGTCCCACCTTTCATTATCTTGAACACCAACATCCAATTCTCTTTACAGCTCTTGATACTCAGGATGAGGTCAATGACCGCAGTGGTATCAGCCTTATTTTTGGATAACCACTCCACATCTGCTGACACAAAATTTGCATTGACCAAAACACAGTCAAGGTTGAGAAACACTACTTTAGAGACTCCAAACACCAGGCTGCTCAAAGTCTAGACAGAACACATGTCCCATGATTACAGGGACCAGGGGACATCACTATTTTGACTTCACCACAGTGACTCTGACTCTGAGGAGAAAGAATTCCTTGCTCGTTGGAGATTGGGATCAGTGTCATTGTGGAAAGGTCGAGGAAGGGAAGACTGAGAGGAAAACCAAGAGGCAGCACAGCTTTTCTCTGTTCTACTCCAAGTGTGTCTTCTGTCTCTAAAAGTTATGGATAAACATGATTGAGAGCCATCACAACTGAAGTCTACTCTCTTGCACCTCGAACCCGTGGCTGGCACCACCATTCCGGCTGTGAATGAAGGCTTCTGTTGCTATGAGAAAGAGAAGACTTTCATTAACATGATGAACACACAGAAAAAGAATGCCTATTTGCAGTCCAAGACTAAAAAGTATTGAGTTCTTTTTTAAGTCATCTAATTTTTGATCTGTATTTTATAAATAACTCACATGCTTCGGATACAGCTAATATTATTTACAACCCACGGCACTAAAGCACAAAGGCTTATAAACTGCTTATCGTGTGAACATCAGGCAGAGGTTTGCATGCTGCCTCTCCTGGCTGTGTACAGTTTCTTTTTCGCCACATTTGGTGTTACTTTGAACACTTCATGGGTACAGCTCAAAAGATTCCAATGTGGCATTTCCTTTGATGGCTATTGTGCTCTGTGGGAGCCGTAAATCAAATCTCCTTGTTACCAAGAGATATTTCTCGGGAGAGGTTTCTCTGAGCTTATTTGCAAAAATGGATAAAGAAAGCCCACAGTCATTTCAAATGGAAACAAATCCAAGTCTTAGTAAGTTGACACCGTGCTCAGTTGTTCGTGAGATAAGATTTGGGTACCCCTTAGCAGAGATTGGCTGGGAAGTAATTTACCAGCCGGACAAGCCAGACTCCTCTTAAAACTTTTAAGTGCATATTTTAAATAACATCCTTTCCAGGATGGCTCTCTACCTGTGTTTAAAGGCCACTTTCTGGGAGTGTTTGAAGAGTCTTGGTTAGGAGCTCTCCAGAAAGCTTTCCTCGAGCCCAGTTCCCATGTCTGCGGCAGAGTTCTGAATTGCTGGAATACTGAGTACTCAACAACTCTTCCTGACCCCAGTCAAGTGTTTTTCAGGGACAGTTCAGAAGATGTGCACATCCGAAGGGAGCTTAGATTTGAGAAGCCATTCCTTCAGAACTATGTGGCTTTACTCAGATAAGGGGGGACTGAGTACAGGAAATGGTAAGAATTCTTACATTTTAAAATGTAAGCTATTCACCATTTTTTAAATTTTAAAGATTTATTATTTTATGAGTATTTTGTCTATATGTGTTCACACATACCTCGTGCCTGCTGTCCTGGGAGGTTAGAAGAAAGCATAAAGGCTCCTGAAACTGGAATTCCAAGTGCACAAGACACAAGTGTAGCACTTACGCATATGTGCAGACAAAGCTAAAAATGCAAAGGGTTGTGAGTCACCAAGTGGGTTCTGGGAACTAAATAGAGGGTCCCCTGAAAGAGCAACAAGTGTTCCTAAATGCTGAGCCATCTCTCCAGCCCCCTCCACACTATTTTAAGAAACTGTAGACAGTTGGTATATAGAGATGTTTAAGAAACTGTCCCTAAAGAGGCGTCACTCCATCCGTGACATTACGTTTTCAGTTATTCTTCCTGAGGGCTGCGGGAGGTTTAGTTATGCTAAATATGTCTGTGTCTCCAAAGGGAGGGATGTGTGTCTCATTCATTCTGGTTCCTTCTGTATGTGACACCACATAAGTGCTCTGTGGAGAATGGATGGATAGACTAATGGGTGGATAGATGCTATTGTGACTCTTTGACTATGTTTAAATTATGGGAAAACATAAATGAAACGAGGTGAAGGGCGTACTGTTTAAGACTGAATTCACAGTTGCCTATTCAAACTCATCAGAGCCAAAAAGGAAAAATAAGAAAAGTTTATGGGTCATCATAGAACGATGAGGTAAAAGAAGTTAAACCTGGTTCAGGCAGGGCTGGACCAAAATATCAGAAGTACATCCCTGGGGGCTCCATTGCTCTCTCTCTTCTTGGCTTGCCTCTGTTTCTGTCTGGGTTGTCTTCAGCCTCAGATAGAATCTTTCCTGTGTTCTCTCCTCCTCCCTTTCTGAGTTAATTCCTTATTTTTCACTCCAGCAACACACAGAGAATGTTCCCCTTAGAAGTATGTGCAGCATTTTTAAAATAATGTCGCAGCATAAACTCATGTATAATATGATGTAAAAGATTATTTTAACGTGCATTTGACAATATTCCTGTCATGAAGGAGAAATTTTTATCTCAAACACCCTCAACTATAATTTCACACTGTTAACCAAACCCCAGAGAAACAGCATCTTGGTAGCAGCTGAAATGCAGGGTGCCTCAGAAAACTTGCCTAAGTCCACCCAGCTGTTCTTTAAAGAGCTGGGTTACAAACCAAGGGAGGTCATCTCATGGAGACAGAGTCATGAACAGTTCTTCCCTGGTGGTACAAAATTTGGTAGGATAATAGTGGCTAACCACAGAGTTACAAGAAGCAGTCTGTGTATTCAGGCACAAAAAGGTGCATTTCCCCAGTGTAGGGGAATGCCAAGGCGATAAGGTGGAGAGAGAGGGAGCACCTTCATGGAAACAAGTGGAGGGAGAGAGGGGATGGGAGTGGGGGAAAGGTGATAACATTTGAAATGTAAATACAGAGAATATCCAATAAAATTATTAACAAAAATAAAAAGTATTATCTATAATTTTACTCATACCCAAAATTCGGGGCATCATATTTAATTTTTTTAACATTTAAAATTATCTTTTATATAGTTTCTGTATTTATATGATGAGCCATTTCATAATAAATATAACTTTAAAAACATTTTAAAAGTACTTATTAAAGTGTGCAACACCCAGTGGCATTTAATAAATACCAAGTGTTCTATGCTCTTGCATGTCCCTGGGCTAGAGTCTAGGCAAGCTGAGAAAGAGGGAAACCAGAGCCTAATTAATTGAGTGTTCTAGTTAGTAGGTTTCTGGCTCACTGATAGTAGACTATATTGAGTTTGTGGATGTCAAACATTCCTCTGTCAGACTGCATTCAGCACGTGTTTAGGCAGCCTGGCCAAACCTCACAGAGCAGGCTCTCTCTGTGGGACTGACTTCTGCAGCCAATCAGAAACGCAATTTTTTTTTTTCCTGCAGCTGAGGATAATTTTAAGTCTGTTATGGAAACTGTGTGAATACCATGCAATAGAATTCCAAATGCTTTACTTTGTAGGGGGAAAAATAGCACTAGAAAATAAGCATATAGCTTCTTAAGGGGAAAATACTGATGCCAAAAGAATACAGAACACTTAAACTGTGGATTCATAGCTTGCCCTGGGCACATGTCCCTCCTCTGTTTTCTAGCTTCCGCCTGGAGAATGGACACCTGACCTGTATAAGAACGTACTCCATATCTGGCAACTCACACAGCCACAGCTAACATTATCCTCCCCATGAGTCTCCTGTATCTCCCCACACCAGGGCTTGTCTGTAGTGACCAAGTATTTATTCTACAAGTGATGAATTCATTCCTGAACTCCCTGCAATTCCAGGATTACTTAAGATGGTGCATCTAAACAGGCTCCTGGCTGGCACTGACATCTAATAACAAACAGCCAGGACAGGTGTCTTGCATTTCTAACTGAGAACAAAGAAGGGGGTCACAGCATTATGATAACAGGGCTATCCGGGTTGCTATAGGCTGTAGTTGTGTGTTCACACTTCCATAATAAACCTATTTTCAGGGGCTTATGATTCAACCATAAAAATCTGTTCCACGCTTGAACTTGGCAGGCTGTGAGCTAGGGATCCCTCTCTTGCTTTCAGACATGTTTTGAAGAAGTGTTTTGAGATGAGTTTAAATTTACAATGACAAAAATATTAAGGATTTGAAACGTACCCCCCCCTTTTTTTTTTCATTGAAAAAGTCCAGAGAAAGCTAATCTATTTTCCTGAAAAGGGAGCTCGAGCTTCATGGAGCAGGTTTTCCAGAAAGGTAGTCAAGTTAGAAAGAAGTTAAACACCAATCTGAAATGAATTAGAGAGCATTAGACAATAATTAAACTGAAATTAGGGCATCATTTATTCATTAAGCCATCACTAAGAAAGAATCCAATCCTCATAGACACCTTTGAAATATTTAGATATCTTAAACATCTTTGCAAGAGGGAAGAGAAGGGTGGGATTGTTTCTGCTCAGAAGGGGTTGTCAAGGCTGAATTTTAAATGGTACTGAATGAACTGTGGGCAGGGGCAGTGGGAGAGGGAACTGTGTTCCAAAAGATGTCCTACCCTCCTGTTGAGAGGTACAAGTGGAGGCTGAGGGTTGCAGCATCCCTGAGGTCCTATCCGTGGGTGAGTCCTCTAGCTTCCTCCTCTGACAAATACAGAGTGCCTCAGTAGGGCACTGAGGAGTCCCACATAGAATGCAACTTAGAATTGTGTCTCTAGGGGCAGGGCTTGCCCAGCATTCCGAACATCCTGAGTTCAACCTACAGTGCTACATAACCAGGATGTAAAATGCTTGCTTGTAATCGTAGCACTCAGAATGGAGGGGCAAGAGGAGTTCCAGGTCATCCTAGGCTATATAGTAATTTGAGACCAGTCTGGGGTACACAAGACCTCTCTTTTTTTGAGAAAAAAAAAAGTCTCTCTAAAGAAGAGGCTGAGGCTAATCATTGGTCCATCTGCAGGTGGTAACTCAGTCTTTTGGGAGCTTTGGCTTCTCCATCTGTACCAAGCAAACCTTTATGAACTTAGGTCCCAGTACTCTGGGAAAAGCCTTGGTGCAGAGAGGACAGTGCAGTGGTGAAGAGGAGCCCTTTTAATCCCACAACCAGTTGTATCTGAAGCAGCTGAGGGAGAAAGAAGCAAAGGGAAAACCACACCAGTCTGATTTGACCAGGACTTTCCCATCGTAAGCAATGTGAATACCACCTTTTGGGGATCCCTCCACTGTGTGGCACCCCGTCCTTTATCTGCCAATGGAACCCATAGCAGCTGCTGGTGGGACTGACAGCATACAGGTCAGTGGTCTAGAGAGGTGGTCACTAGGGGGACTGTTCTAGAAAGAGTGCATCCCTAGGGCCTGGGTTCTCTTAAACAAGATGAGAGAGCCAGGACCTGGACACTGTAGGCATTGACACTTATGGTCCAGGCTCCCGGTCTTCATTCCTCTAAATAGATACTTTATTTTCTCCAAATAGATACTTCATGTATTTCAAAAGGATACTTCATTCCCTCCAAATGGATTGCTTCAAATGGATACTTCTTTCAGCCCAAATAGATACTTCACAGATGCAAAAGACATTTATTTGCAAGAAAGATTTCTTTCCCAAATCTTTCCTGTGACTAGTGTATTTCCAGTCTTGTATCTTCTACCCCAATTTTCAGGCTTCAGGATACCACTGTGGCCTACACTCACCCTTTCCTAGGTCCCTCTGTTCCCTGCTCTACACACTCAGCTTGTAGTTTCAGTCACTACCACCACTTCTCCTACTTGACAGTGTCCTTCTGGACACCTCAGGTGTGTTCCTGTTTCCTGTCTAGATAATCATCAAAGACTTCCGAATTTCCCGATTTAGCTCAGTTCCCAACACGACTACTTCTCTCGGACCTGAAGCCCCTACTGTTAGAGTAATGTGTCTGCCCATCCCTGATTATTAATAAAAGTGCGTACGTCTTTTCCAAAGTCAGCCTGTTCCTTTTGCAAACCTACCCCAGAGAATACCTGTTATGAAAACTTTCTTTCACAGAGCAATCAGAACATGGGTATAAGTTTAGAGCCCAGTAGTCTGAAGGCAAACACATGAGCCCTTCCTGCAAATGTGCCTGGTGTCTTGCAATGATGGACTCTCACTAGGTGGTTGGTGAGTATTGGTGGTGCTTTAGAGATAGTTTGAAAGAGATATTTCTTCTTGGTTCAGGTGGAAAAGATAAGGTTCAGGAATGAGTACAACAACTTCTGCCTTCAGTAAGGAGATGCAGCAAGGGAGCCCCACTTGTGCACTGCACCCTATTTTGTTCTGTGAAATGACAACTTTTGTTCTTGGAAGACTTTGACGCTGAGATCTTGATGTCTCCCCAAGCCTCCCTATCCAAATTCTGATGCCTGGACCTGTATCACAAATCTCACCCTGGGTCTTGTTAGAAATATAGGCTTGGGGTTCTATTCATACAGAAGCAGTAGACCCTGGTGCTGGGTATGCATGTGGGCATCCCAGAGGCACTGAACACCTTAAGTCCTCTTGGACCCTCTTACATAGCCCTACCCCACTGCAACCCTAAATGTGTGAGCACACCCAGAAAGTGGCCAGTCAATTCTAATGTGCATCAGCCTTTAATTAGTCATAGTCTGGCTCTTTGTGTACATGGGCATGCCCACGAGCCTCTGTTTTAGCCACACTGAAGATGGAAACCTACTACTTCAAAGCTAGCAGCACCTGCTCACAGTTAGATTCTCCCATGGGTGGTAGGAAAGGTCTATGGGGTGGCCCAACTGCCTTGGTATTCTTGGCTGACTTCCTGGTCCCTGCTTTGGTTCATACTGCAGGAAAGTCAGTTGTCTTTGAGGGAACCACGGGCTTGGCACAGATCTTTACAAACTTGGTGTCTTTCTTTCTTCATGTCCTTCTTTTATATCTGAGGTTTGTGAGCTCTCCATTCAGTTACTGTTTCTGAGAAAGCAATGTTTCACAGTCCCAGGCACTGGGTAGGAACAATGTCAGGAAGAAATCTTTTCTGTATAGTTTTCAAGCAAGGGCTTGTTGTAGTTTCTTTGCTTTCGAATATGCTATGTTAAATAAATGGACTTCCTAAAAAAAAAAAAAAAATCAGTGTTGCTGTGCTGAGCCTTATCCATCAGTCCTTCCCTCTGTCTCCCTGATGGTATTGTTTTTAGTGTGATTCAACTTTTAAGATGTATCTTAAAACTAACCTGAAAAGAGAAAACACTGGAAGACTCCTTATTCACAGTGATCTATCCATAGAGGTAGGCGAAGTGAGTGTTTCCCACCGTGGTCTCTGGGTGAATCCTGGTCACCTTTCCATCCAATGTGTTCCTCCAGCTTTTGGAGTTCATGCAGTTCATGTCCTGTGGATGCTGAGAGAGAAGACAGCTCCTTCTGCTGAGCCAGGAAAGTCCCCTCAGATGAGGAACAGATGAACACTCTAGAAAGTGTAGCATTTCAAAGCTGCCCAAAGCTTGCAGAATACTTTACATTTCAGGGGATTCATCTGTTTCACAGCCATTGTGAGCCTAGTGTATGCCCCCTTTAAGACATGTGCTTTTGGTTTGGCCCTTTATTGGGTTTGTTCTTTATTCCACTTTTTCCTTTACACAGGCTCCTAGGAAATCACGACTGAAATCATATTCGTAAAGTGCTGTATGGTGTGAATAGAAACAAATATCCTTTCTTCTGAGGAAGAGACAAGTCTAAAAACAGTTAGGGGCGATTGATCATCCATCCCGCTGCTGGGGCTGCCTTTGATAGGCACGGAGGAGGAAAAGCCCTGATTAAAGGCCATCTCCCACTCTGCTCCATCAGGCCAGTGAAGGTTCCAGAAAGTTCAACTCATGGTCATATTCATGTGACTGCCATCAGAACCAAATCGGCACTTCTGTGTTCATAGCTTCATTCACTGCCCCGCCACACACACACACACACACACACACACACACACACACACACACACGTGTTAAGCTGCATAAGAAATGTGGGTCTTTGAACATATTAACTTGTGCCAAGGTAGTCATTTGCTTTGCTGGCTCCTATAGACAAGGCATGGCTGGTTCTGCATGTGTGTGCTGCACTTAGGTGTAGTGGCTATTTCTGGTTGTCAACTTGACTATATCTGGAATGAACTACAATCCAGAATTGGGAGGCCCACCTTTGATCTTAATCTTGAGGCATAGAGGCTGTGAATCTTAGGAAACTAAGGCAAGGAGATCACTGAGCTCAAGGTCTGTGACTCTAGAGAACCTTGACTAATACAGAAGGTGTGGGATTTTATACTAGACTGCAGGTTTATAGAGAAAGTGGTGAGAGGGAGACCTGAATCCAGTAGGAGAAATGAAATAAATAAATATCCTTACTATCGATGCCCTTGCATTCCATTCTATGGACCAGCAAGATGTCGTAGCAAGGGTCACTAAACTAAAGTAACAACCAAAACCCCCTCACAAAACTCACAGGCTAAAGTCTATTCGACTCTCACCCGCAAAACATATACACAAACAATCAGGAGATTCATGTACATGTTTTGGTCAAGAATAGTTAGCAGTAGTCTCATGAATTATAATGGTGCTGAAAATTTTTATTATTTACAGTTTATAGTATACTTTCTTGTTATGGTTGGATCTGTAATGTTCCCTATAGCTTGGATGGTCAAGGCTCAGTTTACATCTTATGTCACTGTTGAAAGGTATAATGCAAGCTATAGGGTTTCATTGCTCTTAGGGACAATACTGGGACTCCAGTCCCTTCTTTTTCATCTTGGCTTCCCAGGTACCATGTGAAAAATTCCCTTCTCTACACACTACTGTTCCAGTGCCTTATGTCACACTGGTGTAAGGTAACTGATCTCAAGACCATGGACTGAAGCCATGAAGCAAATAAGCCCTTCTTTCACCCTTAAAGCTTGCTAACCTTGGGTATTTTGTCATAGCTGCTGACAGCCAACTAACTCATCTCCATATTGAGATATGCTTAGACCTAGTGATACTTACCATTGGACTGTAGTTGCCCACAGCATTTAGCACAATAAATGCTGTAGGCTCCGAGCCTCAGAACAACTAATCATCATATAGCTTAGGCATGTGGTAGGCTATACTGCTTGGGGCTGTGAAAGTTTGATGGCCTCACAAAGATGAAAGTGCCTATAAAACACTTCTTAGAATGTATCAAAGTAGTAATACCTGGAAGTGTGTGTGCATGTGTATGTATGTGTGTATCTGTATATGTGCGCATATGTGTATATTGTATGTGTGTGTGCATGTGTGTGAGGTATGTATGTGTGCATGTGTGTGCATGTGAATGTAAGTATGTGTGGATGTGTGCATGTGGATGTGCCTACATGTTTGCATTTGTATTCATACATGTGCATGCCTGTGCTTGTGTGCATGCAAGAATGTGTACATGTGTGCTCATGTGTGTATGTGTATGCATGTATGTGTATGAATGTGTGCATGTGTATGCATGTGTGCTCATGTGTGTACGTGTGTGTGCACGTGTCTGTGTGTTTATGGTTGTCTTCCTCAGTTACACACTACCTTGGAGTTAGTTTTTGGTCTTTGGTTTGTTATGTTTTGTTTTGTTTTGATGACAGGGTCAGGCACTGGCCCAGAGATCTAAGAGATTCCAGGATCCCCTCTCTGCCTCTCCAGCACTGTATTACAGGTGTGTACCAGTGACAGATTCCATGGATAAAATGCAGATCTCTATGATTGCAAAGCTAGAATTTTACTGCCTGAACTATCTCCCAGCACGTATTAATTAAATTCTGAGTCTGACACAGATTTGATGAAACCAGATAAACTTGGTAGTATAGGATTGGTTAAATTATAATTTCATATTATTTAATCTTATTCCTTTATGAACATCAAATTACATCAAAATACACACCTAGCCTTGGGTAAAAAAAAAAAAAAAAAAAAAAAAAAAAAAAAAAAAAAAAAAAAAAAAACTTGAATTATTACCATTCTTTCATTGGTTTATTTTATTCAACAAAAACCTCTGTGTTCTCTCATAGGCTTTAGACCCTCTGAAAAGCACTTGGAATGAGGGAGTAACCCCACCACACACAACCCAGTGCATTCTGTTTATATTAATACACTGCTCAACTAGAAGAAAAAAGTTTGTGGAGCAGGAGTTTTTTTCCTGAAAACCAAATCCTGTTTTTGTAAACCCAGGTTGTCTTAAATCTAACTTCTCACTATCAGAGATACAACCTGCATTGTTCACTTCGTTATATTTCTAAAGTTAGAAGTGACAGGTGCATTAAAAAAATAAAGATTTGCCTCATGCATTTTAGAAATGAAAATGCCTCTAGTGGAAAACATACTAGTCACTTAGGTCTTTTAAACTGTCATAAAGTGTAGCTTCCTGTCAGAGCTCTTGATTCCTAAGAAGGGTCCATTTGCATGTAATTTGCATATTGCTCATAGAGTTACTAAATGAACCAAGATTTGCCCAGTGCACCATGGACTCATTCTATCTGCGGTGTTTCTCACCAGTTTTAAAACAAAGGTCACTGAGATGTTGAGACTTTGTGACTGGGAAGGTCTTTGAGAGACTGCATGGTATTTTGCAACCTCATTATAATGAAGAGGTGAGTTTTACAGTAAAACATGTAGTTTGAAATGAGGATCTTTTCAGTGGCATACAGCTGAGTCTACATGGTTTACCTGCTGGTGGAATTAACATTTAAAGTGGGTCTTTGTGGGGTGGGGGTAGTCATTTTTGACTCATAGTAAATTTGTGTTTATATATACTCTCACCAGCCCCCTGCAGATGCTCTGGAGATTATCACCACCCACCACCACTACCATGATCACCACCATCATCAACAGCATCATCATCACCACCACCACCATCATCACCACCACCACCACCATCATCACCACCACCATCACCATCATCACCACCACCATCATCACCACCACCATCACCATCATCATTGTTTTGTAAAGATGTTTGGAGCAGAAGGGGAGGAGGGAGGGAGGAAGGGGAGGGAGGGAAGGAGACAGACAGAGAGAGAGAGAGAGAGAGAGAGAGAGAGAGAGAGAGAGAGAGAGAGAGAGATTATTAGGAATAGAATAGACTTGCTTGAATCAAGATCACAATAAATTCAAACCACACACATTCACTTTATGACTTCAGAAAAAAATCACCTCAAATGTCATAAAGTAGTACTAAAAGAGAAAAATCACAGACCACACTCCTGTGTGGTTACAGATGTGTACTGAATCTTGCAATACATTTGTAAATGAATACATCACGGCAAAATAGAATTCAGCCCAGGAGTAGGAAAATGATCTAACATGGTGGGGGGGGGGGAGTGTATCTGACAGTATAACTCATTACATCAGAGGAAGAAAAACATTACTACACTCTATCATTTGGGGAAAAAACTGAATAAATGTTCTGGATAAAATGTAGTATAATAAAAACAGAAGAAAATTATTTTAATACAGTAAATTCCATTTACCCCCAAATCATATCAAATGGCAAAATGCTAAAGTCATTTGTGTGATATCACAGTGGCCTGTATATTTTTGTCATGGCCTCTGGGAACTCATGATTAATAACTCATCGGGAGTTATCCATACTTGGAACTCGATTCTTATGGAATAACCCATGTGTCCAGAGGGGAAGCATTGTCCACCCATGTTCAAATACCTTCTGAGACTCTTTGCATTCACAGAACTTAGTTAAGTGACTAGCTAAAAGAGATGCCATTAAACTTTAGTAGCTTCAATACTCGGAGTGTTCTGTCAGCCTGTCACAAGCTGCAGTTGTCTGGGTAGGGAGACCCCAGTGGAGAAGATGACCCATCAGACCATCCTGCAGACAAGTCTGTGGGGCATTTCCTGCATTGATTATTAATGTAAATGGGCCCAAGCCGTTGAAAGCACAGTCACATTGGGCCAGTAGTTCTGGGTTCCATAAAAAAGTGAGGTAAGCAAGCAACCGGGAGTGAGCTGGTGAACACCATTCCTCCGTGGTCTCTGCTTCCAGATTTGAGCTCTGACTTCTTCCCTCACAGGAAGACCATAGGCTATAAGGTAAAATGTACCTTCAAATACCAACTTGCTGAGCAAGCTGCTGTGGCAACGGCATGAAGGTTAGAGTATAGCTCACTTTCTGACTCTTCCCCCAACACAAACACAATTTTAAAAGAAAAGAACATAAAAAGTATTTGTTAAAAGAAGACTTGTCAGCTATGGCTATTGGGACAATGTGGTGTCCTGTCCTACAGGACATGGTAGGGTTTTGACCAAAGCCACCAACACCTCATTTCTGTTCCTATGGTCTATGCATTCCTCTCCTTTGTAGGTTCAAGTCTTTTCGCAAAAGAACAAGTCCAACATTTCAAACATTCACCCCAGTGTGTTCTGAGCTCCTACCTCATCAGACTATTACTGTTCATTTGTGGTTACCACCAGATACAAAGAATTAATGGAATCCTAGGTATAATCTTTGTCATCCATATCATGAGCCAGAAACTGTCTGCATAAGACAAAAGGTCTAGTTACTCCTGATATTACAGACCTCCCCCCCAGCCTTTCACCAGCTGAATAAGTTACTTTTGCATCTTCTTTAATAAAATAAGAAGCAACTCAATGGGAGAAATGTCCATTGTGGATTACAGTTTGAAGAGAGCCAGTCCATCATGATGAAGAAGGTGCAGTCAGGAAGCGGAGAAATAAATATTGATATACACCAGCCTCTCTCCTTCCCCTAGCTTTTATTCAACCTAGGCTCCTACCCATTTTAGGTTGACTTTTCCCTCTTCAGCTAAATCTCTGAAACACTTTCATGGACAAATGCAGGGGTGTATCGACTGGGTTCTTCTAACTTCAGTCAACTTGGCAATGAGTATCAAGCAGCCCAGATGGGCTTATTATGTGGGACACAAGGATCTTCACATGACCAGCCTGACCTCTGGGACCTACCCACACATCTCCTCTCCAGATTTCTGTCTCTTATTTAATTTTTCTCTTTTCTAGATTTTTGACCAACCAGATGACTATTTACCACTAGGAGTTCAAATATATCCTTCAGTAACCTTGCCTTCTACTACAGCCAAAACATGCTTCTTAGAGCAATACTCAGCAGGAGAAGCTTCCCTTGCTCTCTTTTTAGGGGCTCTCCTAGTGGAGGTATAGCTTCAACATGTGGTTTTGTAGACTTAGGTCTAGTTCTACCTCCCAGCCTCATGCTCCCAGAAATAAGACTCAGACTCAAAATACATTTACAAATACCAAGGCCACATGGCTAAGCTATTCTCTGACTAGATCGTGACTTAAAACAACTCATTTATTTTAACCTACATTCTGCCATGTGTCCATCTTACCACATCTTCCCAGGCAAACCTCCCACACTTCCTTTATCCCAGAATTCTTTCGGCCTCCTGGATGGTCCACCTTCTATTCTACCCTTTCCTATAGGCCATGAGCTTTCTCGTTGACAGGTGACACATCCATACATTACACAGAATACATACATTACACTCTCTACATGCTATAGTCTCCACAATCTTCTAAGCTAGGATCCCCCCAACCCCTATCAGTTGGTCCTCAGGAACTTCCTCTGTAGATATGTTGGGGCAGAGGTGGATGTCTGGACATTAACTGTATCTGCCATCATTCTTGAAGGGAATTTTTATTCTCTGACCCTTCAATAAAGTGTGGTTGGGAGCACAGTCATGGAGAGATCTTGAGAATGTGATTCAACCCAGCACAGCAGGGCCCATGACCCTAAAAACAAAGAGTTACAAAGTTACCATAGGTGCTTACCTGTAATGTTAACATTCAGGAAGCTAAAGAGGATTTTTGAGGGCTGGAGAGATGGTTCAGTGGTTAAGAGTACTGACTGTTCTTACAGAGGTTGTGAGTTCAATTCCTAGCAACCACATGGTGGCTCACAACCATCTGTAACGGGCGTCTAATGCCCTCTTCTGGTGTGTCTGAAGACAGCAACTGTGTACCCACATACATGAAATAAGTAAATCTTAAAAAAAAAAAAAAAAAAAAAAGAAGAAGCCTGGTGGTCTGCATGGAAACACTATCTCAAAAACTGCAGCAAAAAAACAAAATACAGCTTCAAGCTAGAAATTCTTTAAAAATTGACATATTTAGCTGCTAACAAGATTAAAGGCATTAAGCCTGTATTGAGAAAGCTGTAAAATCTTACTGAAGATCTTCAAATGAGATCTGAAAAAAAAAAAAGAAAAGAAAAAAGACATATCATGTGTAGGGTTCAGAAAGACATCATACTGTAAGACCATCTTCCAATCAACTTAGAATCAGCATTGCAATACTGCTTCTTCTGGGACTGGAGCACATGAAACTATTTTAAAGCTTTTATAAAATAATGACTGGGAATGGCAAGGAGAAGTTCACGAGAGGAAAGTGTTCAGGAGGTTTCCTGAAAGTTATTAAATTCTATTATATACACATATATTTACATACATATATAAATAATACTAAATTACACTATTATCTAAACAATATGCCTCCCACAGGGAAATGAAACAACAGATTAACAGTAAAACAGACCCAGAAATGGTTTGCAGCCATTATGGGGACAAAACACATGTACCAAAGGCACTTACCTCTGATATGAGGAGAACCTGACATTTAAGTCATAAGGGGTAACTGGCCATTTGGGCTGGGGTTGGACAGAATGTCAGATCTCAGGCCTCACACCAGAAACAAAATGACTTTAGAGGAAGCTCAGTCCCTGCTGTCAGAGAAGTGGGAAAAGACTATGTGCTCAGTGCTGCAGAATCTGAGGCTCTGTGACTTCCTGACAAAAAAACTCCAGGGGACTGTGATGGTGAGTTCATCATCCCAACAGGAACCTGTCCCAAGCCTGGGACTGCACATGAGTCAAACCCAGCCATTTCCAGAACTCAGTGGCCCAATCCAAAGGAGACTAGGACGATTCCTTGGGGACTGAGCATGCAGCTCAGTGGTAAAGGACCCAGGAAGAGATGACACAAGAGACATTCGAATAATCTGTCAACACCCAGGGAACACTGGGCAGGACTTTTATGCATTCATCTTTATTCTTGCCTTTGGCATGTCTTCTAACAAACTAGTCATTCCTGGGAGGCCTCTTACCCAGCATCCTAGACACCAGTGGCCTCTCTTCCAGTCATTGATATCCAGACACTGGCCCTGCAGAAGAGGCAGAAGCAGAGGCTCCTGGCTCACCTATGGCCAGTACCGCTGGCATGCGCTGCTTGGTTTAGTTGGCTGTTCTACAGTCAGCACTGCAGTTCCCATGGCTCGACGGCTTCCACCTGTGGGACTTTCCTCCACTGTTATGCACAGTCATACCTCACTCTTGATGAAAAGTCCAGCCTCCCTGACATGCCATCTCATTTGCTACTGGTCTATGTTGTTGTTTTCTTTTTCTTTTTATGGTCAAAAAATTTGTCTCCGCTCACTTAGAAAGTGACTCCATTGAGTTAGACCAGTCCCTGTGTCACACCGAATTCTCCTCATTAAATGTCCCAGCAGCTTTCTTAGTACAAAGCTGAGATGCCTTAGAGGTCTTGGAGAATATGAGATTGTTCTTCCATAGAGTGATCTTAGAAAATCAGAAATCCCAAAACAAAGCTGCTTCTTTATGTCACTGAAGACCACGCCCTAACAGAGGAGACATTCTAGTAAAGGAATAACCACAAAGTGACTTCTTATTGACCAGGTTTGATGCTCATTCCCCCCCCATGTCTACAGAGTATACCAAGAACTATTGATAATTATGTTTATTTTATTTGTATAGGAGTGTTTTGCCTGCATGTATGCCTGTGTGCCATGTGTATGCCTGGTGCTCATGGAGGCCAGAAAGAGGGCATTGGATTCTCTGAAATTAGAGTTACAGACAGTTGTGAGCTCATGTGGTTGCTGGGAATGGCACCCGGGTCCTCTGAAAGAGAAACAGATATTCTTAACCACTGAGCCATCTCTCAGCTCATTCTCAGAGTTCTTAATTTTAATTGTCATAAAATAGTTTAAGGTCCACACAGAATGGAAAGAAAAAGATTCAGAGAGTTTCTTAGCTCCTCTCACCCTACTCTCAATCCATTGCTAGCTTGCTTGAGACTGGGGAAGCATCCAGTGTCTGTGGCAGTGTCCCTTGATGGTTCACAGTATGGGGGCATTGCTGTGAATGGAGAAGAGCAGGAAGTCAGACATGTGAGGGTAGCAGGTCACCCAGGGTGTGTCCTTGGGGGCTGTATCTCACCCTGGGTCTTTTCTATACCTCCTTTTCTCTGCCTCCTGTCTACCAGGAAGCGAGGGACAACCTCTGTCGCCGGGTTCTCCCACCATGATCCTCATCTCAAGTGCAAGGGCCAAGCAACTGCGGCCTGTGCCCTCTGAAACCATAAGCTAATGTCTTTCCTCTTTTGATTCTTTTTCCAGTTATCTGCTCACAACAGCATGAAAGCCCAATATGCCCTCTCTCAATGATTAAATATTCTATAGCCATGGCATAGTTCCAAATGTAACACTAGTCAGTATTCATTGTCCTGTTGACCTAGGCATCAGCCCTTTAGAGTTTAGCTGTGCTACTTAGATATATTTTCTCCTCCTCTGACTTCAGGGGTTTGATTGTATAAGACCTCTTTTGGGTGACTGACCATGATAGATGTAGCAATGAACCAGTCTGAGGGCTGTTTTCTCACCATTTTGTTTATAAGAATATGACTTCTGCCACATGAGTAAGCCCAGGCTAGACTACATCAAGATGTGTAAGCCCAGGCTACCCCACATCATGAGGCAAGACTCATGACCAAAGTCACTTATAATCTTAGCCTCCAAACCCTGGAGGGAAACGTGCCGATTGGCTAACAGAAAATAAAATATCAGAGCCCCAGGATGATTCAACTGGGTCTAGCCAAGAACTTCAAATCTCTCCAAATCTCACTTTCGGGAGCTCACAATCTTTGTTGGTGAGCCTACTACTACTATTTTGCTAAGTAGACATAGTGTCAAACTGTGCTCTAAATTCGTTTCTCTACCCATTGGTTAGTGCAGCTCTTAGATCGTATCAGAGAAGTATTGTTGCATAGTGGAGAGTAATTAATTAACACAGAAGCTCTCAACTACTCAAAGTGCTGGAAAAAGATGCCCATGAAGTGGCCAGCCATACATGGGACAGCTATATGACACATCCTCCCCAAGGCCTAAGAACCTCTACAGAGGGGCTAGAAATACCGTAAGAGTCAGAAGTCAGGAATGACCAGGGCAAAACAGTATCTCCTAGACATGACAGGAGCCTGCAGCCATGACCTCACAGCAGCTGTGGTTGCCTGTACAAGACCAATGCAGGATCAGTCCAGTCAGTGTTCCTGCAAGAGTAGAGTCCGTGAGCTCCTACCCTTAGCTGGGGATCGGTAGACAGTTGATGGCATCTTGTGGAGGAAAAGGAAGGTTTCTGGGCTCCCAGGAGGTTGAACATGCACACCCATAGGTGGTCTCATACCTAGGAATACATGAACAGCACAAACTGAAGTCAATGGGTTATTATTTTTTAAAGGTATACAAGGCTATGTGAACAGGGAGATGGGAATGAATCTGGGATGGGTTAGGAAGAGTCAAGTGCAGTAAAAAATGCACTGCATAAAATTCTTACAGAACTGAAAAAGTATTTTTAAGTTTGCCAGCAAGCATCTGAGCCTAGCCCAAAGATAAGTTTGATTCCAAAGCCCTGTACTGTTTACCACAGGAAAATCTCTCTTTGCTCTCCTCTGCAGCTAGATATTCAAATCTAACTTACCAGGGTGAAAACAGCAACACAACAAACTCTGATCTCACCTTTCCCCATTCCACAGTGGAACCCACAACATTTTCTTGTTCAGAGTTGGTGATATGAATATTTATCCATACCTGTATATTCATAAGCAAGGGAAGTTGTTTGTAATATGTAGTTACTCATTTAAAAGGGAGACATTCGAACTTCTCAATGTAGGAAACATATGGGACAGGGCCCAGAGAGCCCTAGGTGACCATATATTTGGAGTGTTACCATTGTTTTAAAGGCTGGGAAGAAGCCAGTTGAATGTTCCTGAGGGGAAGCAGGAAGCAAGACAGAATGAAAATCTCCTACATGATGTAATATAACACCTTGGTGCTTTCTCTATCCCAGGGCATAGCATACACAACCACTATTAGTGTAAGTACATAGGCAAAATCCCAATAGAGGATGTCAGGGGGTGGGGACAGGGTGGGGGCAAGAAGCAGGGGTGGGGAACCAAAGTGGGGTTGGTTGGGGGAGGGTGATGTATGAACTAGATGTACTGTTTCCATTTTGATGAGAATTTGTTTTCTAAATACCACCAATGGCCAAGTGTGATCATAGCTGACAGCCAGTTTGTAGTGATGCTTGTCTGAGCATCTTGGCTCTTGGCCTGATTTCCCTCAGTTAATATTTGAGTGACAGCTTAAACTTTGCTGCACTTCCATTTCTTCATCCCTGGAGTCTGTAGAAGTGTGTGGATGCATCACAGGTGAGGTCGGGCCACACGTAAAGGGCCTGTCGCAATGAGCGGCCACCAGGAAAGCCTGGTGATAGGCGGATGCGTTCTGCAGAGGTGTTACGGGTAGATAAGGGTAGTCTTACACTGCAGCTGCAGTGTCATTTGAGGTAATAAAGCAAGCTGAGAGCTAGCATGTGAAGTACTCTAAATGCTATTATAAGATGTTTGGATTCTAATCTATGTAAAGAATGTATTCACATCATCCTGAGAGGGATAGTAGCGTGAGACCATCCATGTAGTATCTGACAGACAGTGTTAGAGATGAAATTAACTTGATATCAGTTATTAGCTTCAGGGGCAGAGGGTGTTAAATGAGAGACAAGACTGTTGTTTGCTCAGAAATTAACTCAATATCTTCAGTAGCAGCAATGAAAGGGTTCGATGGGGTGGAAGGTTATTTCCCACATGATGTCTGCCTCATGGGGGCTGATGGATCCCTGAGTGGGAACTTGCAGTTTTCCCAGTGCTTAAGCTCTGGCTTGGTGTGCTCCACAACCCCCTCCAGTGGACTCTTCTGTACCCTCCCCAGTCTACTATAGACACCATGGGTGGTTGGTTGGTTTTTAACTCTGTCATTGCCTATCACCTTCTCCAAAGATCCCAAAACACTTCAAATCCCAGGTGCAGCAACTACCATTGTAGCAGACACCAAATCACTTAGTGAGAAAGAGCATTCTTCTAAGGCCATTTTTGGCTTGAAAACAGGAAACTGTAATTTGCTTCCAATTTTGAAGCTAGCCAGGGTTCCACCTTCAAAGAAATGATGTATCATGTTTTAGGGAGGTGTTCTAGGCACAAGCTACTCGGTGTTAACAGTCCTGTCAGGGTTAGATTACATAAAAGCCACCATTGAGTAGGTTTTGCTTTCCCTACCCCATTTTGATATAACCAGAAATCCAAAGTTATAGTTATTGTTCATTAAATCTACCCCAGCACTTAAAAAACCCAATGAAGAATTTGAGCAAAATGTCAGATACAGCCTCTGCTGTTACAGATGTATGGGTCCCCAGATGTTTGGACTTGAGAAATTTTTAGCCACTGAGATGCCATAGGCTCAATTCTTTCTACTGTTCTGGGGGGAAATATCCTGCCTAATGTTAGAGGGAACCAACTTCTGGAAGTTTTGTGTTTCCAGAACCAACACTGTCAAGCTGGTAGGGATTTCTTGGAATTTGTGGGCTGAGATTGTGTGAGGTCCAAGAGGGGCAATGGACTTAGTGGATCAGTAATGTTTGCCACAGGTCCACAAGTGTGGTGAGGCACAGCAAAGACCAGGATTGTTCATTCCTGAGGATACTGTCTAAGAGAAAGACAACATGGAATTGAAGGAATATCAGATTAACTCTCTGTGTGTTCACTGATAACCATTTTGTTCCCAAGAAAACTAAAGGCACCTTGAAAACATATAGATTATATGTGTGAGAATACAGAACTTTTGATCTAGGGAAGTCTTCTGGCTTTTACTAGCTAAGATTGTCCCTTTGGGCAATTGAATGCCTTAGGGTATCTTCAGTTTCTTTACAAAATTAAGTGAGGTAGGCCAGATAACTCTGAGATCATTTTTAACATAAACTCATACATTGTATGTGTGTACATATATGTGTACATGTATATACATGCATGTGAATATGTATATATGTATACATGTATATTATACACACACACAATAAAAAGTCATCTATGGGATATGACCCTTTAAAACTGTTTGCTCAGTGCCAGCTTCCCTGCTAAGCCTCGTTCCATCTTTAAACAATACTCTGAATTAAGCAGCTAATGTCACCCCAATTATAAAATTAGGACTCTTAAGTGTAGAGAAAATTAGGAGTTTTTCCCAAGATCAGAACCTTAGTGAGGCCAAAAGCAAGAGAAGCAAGTTATGAAACTTAAGGTGAAGTGGGAAGGCTGAGGGAAATGCCATTAGAATAAATAGATTCAGCAGAATCTCCAATTCATGCCTGTTGTGGCTCTTGAGTAGCTGCGTCACCAAAAATCCCACCACAGCCTGAGTACTGACTCATGATGCTGTCTCTCTGAAACTCCCTGCTCAAGTTGCAGGCAGATCTACTAAAGAGTTTCATTTTCCTCAGCAACCGATTGTTGTTTATGTGACCTCTGAGCACATCCTTGTGAGCTCTGACTTTCTGAGCCAGGTAAGTATCCTTAGCTTCTGGAGTCTTATAAGCCACCCTCTTCCTCACGAGGTGAATGTTTCTCTGGGAGTAGGTCTCATTGTATCTTTGCTACCTACATCCAATAGGATGGACTTTTTATCTTGCTTGTGCCCTGTTTCTGTAGTATTGTCTTTAGGATTGGCCAATAGACAAAATGAGGTAAAGTTGGAACAATTATAAAAGGCAATGGTAATTAGGTCATATTACATTCTTGGCTTTACCATATCCTCCAGCATTGTCTGGGTCCCTATGCCAAATTTAAGCCTTCTGGTCTACCACCGAAGGACCAAGGTAACTAAAGAATATAAATGCAAACAAGCAGCAAGATGTACCAGCGGCTACCTCGAGGTTAAGGATTTGTAGCCAGCCTTGGAGCTGTATCAGTCTTATCCAAGACAACCCTCCTAGCACGTTCCCAAAAGGAGTGAGCCCCCCTCCACGAAATCAGGCTGGAAACTTTGCAGGCCCAAGGAAAAGCCCTGGACTTCTGCCAAGTGCCTAGAAATCTTGTAGTGGAAATATTTATTCTTTTGGCCTTGGTTCCCTAAGTCTATGTACCACTACCAACAGCATCATCAGAGAGCTGCTTAGACAGGAAAAATATCCATTCTCACAACTGATACATATGTGGGATAAAAATCTGTATTTGCACAAGATTGGAGATGATCTGAAATTGATTTCTGAACATTAAGGCAGTGGTTAGGAAGTTAAGGCCATAGCTCATTTGATGCTTGCCCTGCAAGCATAGGGACCTGAGTTCAATTCCCAGGTTAAAAAAAAAAAAAAAAAAAAAAAAAACAACAAAAACCAGACAGACATGGTGGTGTATGGCTGTGAGCACAGTACTTGTGAAGTTGGCCATGTGGATCCCTGAGCCTTGCCAGCTACCCAGCCTGGCCTATTTGGTGAGTTTTAGATCAAGACAAGACCTTGTCTCACAAACAAGGTAGACAATCTCTGAGGAACAATATCCAATGTCCTCTGTCCTCCACATGCATGAGTACACACACACACACACACACACACTCATGAGGGGAAAAAGAGAGAGAAAGAGAGGGGGAGAGAGGGAGAGAGCACAGTGAATTTTCAACCATTTAAAAACTTCTGATATCTGCTTGCTAAGTTATATTAATCAAACCCCTTGGGTGGTGCAGGAAGACGTCAAGACTCCCCCAGTTAATTTTAAAGAGTAGCCTATATGGGGAGCAACTGCTTCAACACAACCTGCCCCTTATTCTTACACCAAACTCAGTATTACCACTTCTTGACATGAAGTGGCGGCACCATAGCAGGGAACTCTCCATGTGAACTAAGAACAGCGTAATGAGTTTCATAGACATAAGCCGATTCCATTTAAAGCATTGGCTTTTTCTTCTGCGATTACATCCTTACTATTTTCTTCTGTCGTGGTTTAAAATGTCCTTTCTCTTATGAGAAGTTATAAGGCATAAATACCACCCACTACAAAATAAAGAACAAATGTGATTTGAATGGCAGGGAGACAGGGTGTCAGGTAGTCTGGACTAGCCTCTAACTTATAGCTGGGGTTGCCTTTGAATTGATCCCTAATACCTGAGGGGTATTTGTGTACTCCTAAGGGCTGAAATAATAGGCCTGTTCCAATACACCTGGTTGATAATGATAATGGTGCAGATACTCGAATCCAGTGCCTCATGCATTCCAAGCAAGCACTGTGCCTCCTGAGCTATCCCCCTCAGCCCTCCAAACTTATTTTTAAAGACAAGATGGTACTAGCTGATAGATCCTGGGTGGGAGGGGGACCTCTTATATTGGAACTAAGGGGCCAGTTTCACTGGGGAGTGGTCTTCTTTGAAGTGTGACTAGTGGGCATTTCCCTGAATCCAACCTCTACTTGTCTAGGGCCTTTACCCTCTATGGCCCCTGCGGACTGCAGCCACCTGCAACCAACCACAAGGCTTACCTCATCCAGCTGCGCAGTGCTGGCCACAGCGCCCTCTACATTCAGCGGAACTAGAGGAGGTCGGCGCAGCAGCTCCACTTCGGGGTACACCTGAAACCTGATGGACAGCCATCCGGCTCCCCAAACTTCTTAGCCAAATGAGGCTATCTTTCATTAGTTATCTATCACGAGGCCTCCACCAGGCTGCAGGATATGAGGGCCATTTAATTAGGCCCTGCACCACTCTCCGGTGTGAAAAGGCTCTCAAACGCTTTGATTCCCTGCCGCTTCTCAGCAGGAAGTTGTCGGCGATAATTGACATAGGATTTCCTTGTTAACCAGCAGCAGACATGCCGGATTAAAGCGACAGAGATCTCAAGAAGAAAGTGGAAGAGATAAGGAGCTTGGGAAGACTTCTGCTTATTTGGCACTCGAGGACCGGAGGAAACAGCAATAACCCACTCGAGTGGTGACTCCGGAGTGGAAGGGCGTCCCCTTATCAGGCCCATTTCAGCTTGGCTGATCAAAGATTGACTCCCCGTAAAATCACATAGGCCTGGGGTTTGTTAGTTTATTAAGCGGCAGGTTTTGGAAATTATCACAGGTTTAAAGATGGATTGCAGTTTATGTGAAGGGGGAGAGGACTATCGGGTTTTCATCTTAACAATTATAAAATATCACAGCTGAAAGCTTACTTGCAAATGACATAATTTTCCACCGCCAACTAAACAGGTCATTGTGAGGCTGTGTGTAGGCGTTCTTTCTCCAGGAGGGAAGAAATTAACTCTGAGGAAGAGGGAGGACCAGAGGCCTCCAAGCACCTTGTTCTGCTTCAGGAGCCCGTGTGATCTCATTTGCCCTGTGCGAGCCTATAGGTAATTATATTTAATTTCTTACTGGGGCCATTTGGGTCAGCTTGCATTAAAAAGAGAGATATAAGACACACAACCTGCCGAGGCGAGTCTTGCAACACTGTTGTGATAGGGAAACAGAGCCTCGTGAGTGGAGGGAAATAAATGTCTACTTTGGAGTAGAGACAATTATTATGTGTCAGTTAATCAGCCAACCTTACGAGAGCACACGTGGCATTAATATAGGGCTGGGAGCTGTGAAGGCATGTTAGGGGTCTTCCTTTTGACAACTATATACAGGTCCTAGAACAGTGGGGCCAGGACACACATTTGAGCCCATGCTTCAAATAAAAAATAGGATCATACCAGCTCACACATCTGCCAGCTTTTTTAAAATTGCGTCTATTGGTTTGGGATTTTAAATTATCCAAGAAATAGGTGTTTGTAGTAAAGGATTTCAGAATTATGGCACAATACAAAGTTTGACTGAAGACAATATTCCCTCTTCCCAGTGCAAACACTGCAAACGGCCTGGAGGTTTGTGAGATTTCTTACAAAAGAAAGCTTGCTCCTTACTTTAAAAAGTGCATAGTTCACCCAATAAGCCGTTTTTTGTCTATCTAGTAAATATCATTTGAGAGTCTTATTTGGGCTCCTGGCATCATATAGGATAACATAATTTCCTTAGCTAGCACTCAGTGGGTCAGGCGTCCAAAACTGAAATGACCTGGTCTGTGTGTCAGTCTCTGCCTGCACATTTTACTGTTTCCTTGGCAGAACTCCCAGAGGGCCATGGATGTGACAGCAACTCAGATTCGCATCTTTCCCACCCAGCCTACAGACCATTTCCTACGCTGAGATCCCAAGCATTGTGTATCTTCCAACATGAAATGCGAACAGAAGCCCGCTTTCTGTCTCCCTCGGCTGGGTTCTGCTCCTGAACTGACCTTCTCCAGCTAAGTCAGGGGACAGTGGTAATAAATGGTGCTCAATAACCCATGCTCAGTGACCCAAGTTCACGGGGCCAGAGTCTAAAGGTAACCGCATCCGCACTGGGGACTTAAATACATCTTGTATTCAAGAACTCCAGGCTAATTGTCAAGCCCATGTGCAGATAGGGTTGATTTAAACAAGCCAGCAAACTGAAAATGATCTAGGGAGAGGAGGGGAGGGGAAGCTCACTTCCAACAAGTCTTCAAAGGTGAGGGGGTAAAGCTAAACAGAATAACTCCCCCCCCCAAAAAAAAAAAAAACCCTGAGAGAAGTCATTGATGTTACTCTTTGGCAAGTTTCAAAAAAGCCCTATGGCTCCTCAGTTGAGATGTGCTCAATATCTCTTATGTGATGCTCCTCAACAAAAAGGGGGAAAGGGTCTGCAGAGACCAGAGATTTTTTTTTCCTCGTAGATTAGACCTGGTGATACACTTCTGTAATCCCAGGAGTATAGGTGAGACAGTAGAATTCAAAGTTCAGTCATTTTCAGCTACCCAAGGAGTTCAAGGATAGCCTAGGCTACATAAATCGCCTTCTTAAAAAAAATAAGTTAAATTAAAATGAAACAGTTTTTGTTACTGAAAGATCTTTTTCTGGCATACTTTGTTGTGAAGAAGATGTGGGGAAATTGGCCTCAATACATAGCTCTATGAAAATATTATATACATGTGTAAAAATAATCTTTAGGAAAATAATTCTATTATATATATATATATATATATATATATATATATATATATAAAATCAATGCAAATGCGCCTTGTGGTTCCTGTTTGTCCTATGGAATTACGTTTAAGACCACTGTCTGCTACCACACTGTCAGCAGTATTTAACTGTTTGTTATTCTGAAATCTTTTGTGCTGTTCCCTCTACATACAAAGCTGGACCCTGGCCACTTAACTCCTCAGATCCAGACTAGAGCCCACTGTTTGTTGCTCACAGTGAGCCTGGACACAGGCTGTCATGGGCCAGGCACCAGTTAGCTGATTCTAAGCTGATTGCCTTTTTTTTTTCTATCTTAAGATTTCTGGTTCCTTTTAGTTTGGTGGGTCCCCAGTGATAGTGTAAAACAGATGCAATGACATCTTTATCCACAGTGTAGCCTCAAAGATGAAGGCAGGTGTGGCATGTTTCTGTACCAGTAACTTTCAACACTTTGTCCATCTAAAGGGCTCAAAAGGAACCAGTATTTTGTCCCTGACCCTGCTGATGGGCGACTTGGAAATCGTCTCAGCAGTTGATTTGCTCAGACAAACATCTGTCCAGTGAGGCAGGCAAATGGAGTAGGATCAGAGACTTAAATAAAACACAGCAAGGATGTCACCCATCCACCTGTGCTGAAACAGGACTTGGGAAGAATAGCCCTGGACCCCTTGAACCTCTTGTGCCCCTTGTAATTCAGGGTGCCAAAACCAGAGACAAATTGATTTGATTGTAATCATTTTCTCACCTCAATCTTGGGAACTTTCCCGCCGAGTCTGGGAAAATAGCACAATGTCCCCAATGCCAGCAGCACTATCCAACTCTGGCTCTCACAGCACCATGAAGATGTATGAGAGACTAAAGCCTATGCCAGAGTTTAAGGATAGATGTGCAAATCACATCACAGAGGTGGCCAAGAGGCTGCGTCTGAATGTCAGTGGTGAGTTTGCTTTTTTAAAGGAAGAAGAGGTTGGACTTTCAATTTCACACACAAGGGAACCCCAATTCTGAAAATCCCTAGCTCTTTCCTTCCAGAGCCCAGCAAAACGAGATTTGTTTTAAAAATCCTTCCCCTTGAGAGAGCCTTAGATTCCTTCCATCTATTATTAAGCTGCTTATTTTTTACCCATAAGGGAAAAGACATCGTATAATAGGTGGTATAGTCTATGGTCTCAATGTATAATCAATAAAGTATATGTAGCATTTAGTAGATAACATATAATTCTATATTAAAGTAAAATAATTTTTATGTGAATTTGTTCATGGGCACTTTGTTAGATCGTTATCCTTCCTTCAATCCTTCTGTAGCAGATACTCTGCTAGATTTTTCTGCAGGCTGCTGAAATACCTCCAGGAGAAGGAGCAAGAAGAACATGCTTATAGGCAAGCCAATTTCCTCAGCACTCACAATGGAAGGACCACATAAAGAGTGAAAAAAAAGACACAAGTACATAATCATTATTAGCATCCTTAGTATTGTAACAGCCCAGGAAAACATTATAGAAGAACAAGATTTTAGACAAGAAGTTTCCATTTGTAACCTTAAAACATTACAGAGTTACAAGATTTTACAATGACAAGTTTCCATTAGTAACAATGCTCTCACTCCTCAAAGACTGCCTAAGACTGTGCAGTGGTTTCTGTGCCTGTATCCTAGAGCTAATAAGTGAGACCACTTCTTCAGCTTTTCCCCTTCCCCGAAATCACATATGCCAGATATACATGACCTTTTTATGTTCTTTTAAAATTTCATGTGTGTACAAACATTTTCCTTTATATGTAGGATAAAGGGAAGCTCCACAGAAGAATAGTAGGAAGTCTACTGGAAATCTTATACAGAGAACCCCTCCCACAGTTATTGCATCATTGGAATCCCCAGAGCAAGACTGTAAGGGTTAGTAAACTATGCATCTGCTTTTCATGTCTCAGACATTAGCATGGAACAGAAGTCATCTCTCATGCACTAGGTTTTCTTTTTCTTTTTAAATAGCCAGAAGTCTTGATGATAAAGACAAGCAGCCATCTAATAGAGAAATGATTCCAAGACAGCGTGCCCCGGCTGCCTGGTGTTGCCTTCCTGACAACCTATAAAATCGCCATATTGATGAAGTGAATGAGACCCTCTCTGGTCATTTTCAACTAGGAACTAATAACCCCCCTCCCATGCTATCAGGCATGCAATAACCTCCATGAAAACTTGGCTCATCCCATAAATCACTCAGGAATTTTTCTATTTTTTTCCTCGGGAGACATTGCACATCTGCTCAATGAAAGGAGGAAAGAGGCAATATTTCTTTGATCAGGATTGCTCTCTCTCTCTCTCTTTTAATATTCTCCTATCTATCCCTCGGGATGCTATCTTTTCAAGTGGGTGCCGAGAGTCCATCACTTTCTAATGAATGCAGAGAATTTATGAATTTGAGCTATAAAACCAAATATGAGGGATTTTTAGTTCATCTCAATCTATATTTTACATTGTCACAAGAAAATAAAGTGGGCCACAAAGCCGCATTGTGCCCCGTTCACTAAATCTCCTGATTTCTCATGACCCCTCAATGTGTTCCATTTGTGACCACATATGGAAGAGGGTTACAAACAGATGATTGCTTCGTGTTTTTCCTCAAATATGTCTAACTGCATAGCATGCTTTTCAGACCATCTCGGTTGTGGACAGGGAGTGTTTGGCCAACACAGCTGACATCAGCCTCAGCTAGTATTGTCATACATTAACATCTTACTGATTCAGTTACTATTTGCTAGGTACTGGAAGCACTTTGGAATTTGTAAAGTGGACTTGGTTGTCATCTTGAGTCCTGAGGAGGTTTAAAGCCTGAGGTCAGCTCCTGAGTTAGAAGGAATTATGGGGAGAAGATATCTTTTCTGCAGATGAATTAAAAGAAGCTGTGCAGACAGCTAGGGAACTGTGGGTTCTTGCTCTGTGGGGAAAGAATGGGCTGCTCTTTCAGGCTGCTCCTGCTGCCTCTTGCCCTGGTATAGAGAGGCTGATGGCAGAGAGGGCACAGTGGTCCAGAAGGCCCACATTCTTCTGAAACTCCAGTTACCATGGGAGACATTTATCATTCAAACCAACATGGCAGTGCTATGGTAGGACAAGTCCACCAACCTGGAGCCCCTCGTTTGAGAAAACAGCATTGACCTGGTGGAATGGTTACAAGATACTCAATAAGTTAAAGAACCAGCTGTAAGGCTGGAGAGAACAGCCTTACCCATTACATAGTAGGTGCCCCTGAAAGTGGTAACTGCTTTTCTCTCTCATATTGAAAGCCCCACCTTGCCACTTTCCAGCTGTGTGATCCTGAGCATGCCACTTACCCTCTCTGATTTTCAGCATGCTAACTGTAAAAGACTATCAAATATACCCCAGAAGGTTGCTATACAGGAGATACTTAGAAGCAAAATGTGGAGGACAGGACCTGGCACAGAGTAGGTATTACATAATGTTACTTAAAAAAAAAAAAAAAAAAAAAAAAACAGATACTAGGATTTCACCTTAGCTGCTACTGTTCCTATTCCTGTTCTGTTTTGTTTGTTTCTTTTTTTTTTTTTTCCTAATGGGTTTCCATTTCTTCCCCTAGAACACAAGATGATTGAACCTAGCCACATGCCCATCCCTTCTTGTTCAAAGCCACTTTGACTTCCTGGTAAATAAAGTTGGCAGGAACCATAGTCCTTTGTGAATTACCAAGAAATGAAAGAATTTGCTTTTCCAACCAAAAGGAATAGTGATTAGCTTGCATTGAATTTGGAATGCTTGTTTTAGTTTAACACAGTCATAGCTTTCCAGAAACACACAAAGCGCATAGCCTTCTTGTGTCTCTGTACTGAGTTTCACTGTCCATTTGTGACACCATCTTATGTCATCATGACACATGTGTTTAAAACAAGAATCCAACTCATAAGGCAGATTGAACATTCCTAATAAGAAAGTCTAGAATGTTCTAAGAGCAATGACTTGTGTTAATGTTAATACAGCCTCAATGTTTTATATGGATTCTACCAGGTTTTTTATTAATATATTTTTTGATAAATGAGATTATGCATATTCTACTCCACAATTTAGCTCATTGATTTTGCTCTGTCTTCTCTTCTTATCTCCCTCCCTCCTTCCATCCCCCTTCCCTCCCTCTTTCTCTTTCTTATTTCTTTCCCTTCTCTTATTTTTTTCTCCCTTCCTCTTCCCCTCCCTCCCTTTCTTCCTCTTTCTCTTTTATTCCCTTTCTCCCTCCCTCCCTCCCCCTCTCTCTCCCTCTTTTTCTCCCTCCCCCTCTCTCTCCCTCTTATTCTCCCTCCCCCTCTCTTTTTCTGTCTCTCAGTTTTGCACTTCTTTGCTTTACTCCAAATGTTGCTAGGGCAGGCTCACAAGCCTATTTTCAGGCAAGCAGATGAGATTGACACAAATTGATTTCATTCCTGAGCCAGGACCCAAACTTGATTCTCATTCTCTGGGAACAGAAGAAGAACAGTCTAAATTTCAGATACAGTAGGCACTAGGCACTCATAACACTAAAGTTCCAAGGTGACTCTAGATTGTAGTGTCCAGAACATCCTACTTCTCCCTACTATAAAGGGAGAGAGAAGCCACTGCCTGGGCTCCAGGGAATCTGACATGGACCCTGATAGGCTTCCTTAATGCCTCAACTCCTCTAGTAACTACAGGAAACATTCTGATTCACACCAGAAAGAACACTGCTGGATGGTACCTAAAAGGGCTGTAAAAACTCTCTTTGGGGGCCTCATTATTAAATGAAGAAAATTGGCTTATGAAACTTAAATATTGTAAATAAAATAAACACATTTAAATGGATCAGGCTAGTGGATGTATAGAAGCATCCAAATTCATTATATACTTTACATTTAGAAAATAATGTTTGGACTTGGGGAGATGGCTCAGTCAGCAAAGTGCCAAGCAAGCAGGCATACCTGGGTTCAGTGCTCAATTCTCATCACCCATATTTATCTTTTAAAAATCTGGGTCTAGCACTGTGTGCCTACAAACCCATCACTGGGGCATTGGAGACAGGATTATCCCTAGGGCTCATTAGCCAGCCAATCTAGTCAAATTGGTGGCCCACATTGCTCACAGGACTCTGTAGCCCATAGAAAGTGCTGTTCTAGAGTTTCATTGACAGGCACACCCTGTCTCAAAAAAAAATAATATTGAATAAGATACCTAACACCAACCACATACACACTGTGTGCATACACACAAAATCATACACACTAATACATGCCCCAAACAATTATCACAGTAATTATTTTTTCTATTATGAAGAAACATTTAACAAAAACACCACAATAATTTTTTTTCATGCTGAGCACTGGATAATTTCAGTGTATAACTTAGAGTTCAAAATTCAGCCTGGTAAAGAAAATTTACCCAAGACCACCTTAAAGGAGTATTAATCCATGTGTAAAAAATATATTAGTGTATGTGTGTGTGTGTGTTTAAATTATAAAACATTTAAAGCTCTCCAAATGAACTAATGTCAAAGAAAGATACATTTTATCCTTATCAAGTTCAATGTTACTAGCCTTGCCTGTGGTGGATTTGCCTAGTGTGAAACTAAGGCTGTTTTCTGAAATTTAAGCATTTTCAATAAGAACTTGATATGACCCAGCTGAGCTGTAAAACACCTGTCAGGCCTGTCCCCCGGCACCAGGATGACAAAGGAGGTCTGCCAAACACAGAGGGCCTCGAATGAGCCTGGTAGAACACACCTTTGTGGGGGCCCTTGGGGACTTAGGACTAATGAATTCAAAGCTGTAATTTGTAATTAGGGCAGTGTTAGAGCTGAGTGGGTGTTTCCAGATTGACTGAATGTATGTAAGTTGGAAAGAGCTAATGCTAATTACATGGGGCCTTTTCTCCTCCCCTCTAAGAAAATCTATTTTCTATGGACAAAGGAAAGAGATGAGTAGCAGCTATTTATAATTAGGAGCCTACTATGTGTTTGAGCACCTACCACGTATTACCTTACTTGAATGCCACAGAGAGTGTATAAAGACAGTCCATTCTGAGATGAAGGGCATTCAAAACCAAAGTTTCCAGGTCTCGCTGAGGAAAATGAGGTCATTTCCTATAAAGCCATGCTGCCTTACAAAGTTCTTGTAACCCACAGAAAGTGCTGTTCAGGGGCTTCATTGGCAGGCACACCCAGGAATTTTATCTGAAGTCACTGTCCAGGTTGGGCAGTCCAGGTTGCCCCTTTCTAAAGCTCCTGTCCTGTGGTGGGCGAGGTGATATTCTTGTTATTATCAGGTGTTCTTATGCTTATCTACCAAGACCTGGCCCAGTGGCTTCAACATCACCCACATCTACCAGAAAGCTTCTGAAGGCCCACCTCAAGGGTTAAGCCAGTTCCCACTGCCTATAAGAACACAGTGCTTGTTTACTGACACATGGACACCCTGTGCCTGGATTGACCCACTTTGTTACTTACATTTCCTAATATTGGGACCCAATTCCTGGTAAGTAGACTCGGGAGAGGAAGAATTTATTTGAGCTCTTGGTTTTAGAAGAGTGAAGGCCCTGCCTTGGGAATGAACAGGGCTGTTTATAATTTGTCAGCCGTCCACAAGCAGACATCAGGAGGGAATGGGACAGAACTATAACCCTAAAGGCTGGCCTTTTGTTGATGTATGACCCCTATCTGACCTCCACCTCCTAAAGGCTTCACAATGTCCCAAAATGGTGACACTAGCTTCAAGCATGCAAACCTGCCGGTGACACTTTACATGGATGTAATCATATATTTTACTTGTAATATAACCACTGCACAAACAAACTCTTACCCTGGCTTCTGAGTGCCACGTGGTCCCTCCCCTTTCAACTTCCAGTCCCCTTTCCTCCTATATCTGGCCCAGCCCCTCAGCTCTGCAGCATTCCACCCTGTATCCTGCGCACTCTAAGCCCCGCCCCCTTTCTCATCCCTTAGCTTAAACACTGACTTGTCCAAGTGTCCACGTGTCACCTTATTTAACAGCCTTCCCTGGTGGCATCAGTAGGTGCTTCTTCAGTTCTGTCTTATGCCCTGGCTATTTCTTTTGTAGCATTTATTCCTTCCTCTAATTATACAGTTACATATTTGCATACTTGGATATTTTTGTTGTTGTCTTTGCCTGTCTCCTTTTGCTAGCTACAACACCCTACTTTGTTTTCAGTACCCAGGGGGTCCAGCACACATCAGACACCAGAAAGGCATCTACTGAAGGACTGAAGATGACGATTGACACTTGAACCAGGTCCCGGGACTGAAGCACAGCCAGCATGGTGGAACTGCGCATGCTCGGTGGCCTTACATCCCTGCAGACTCGTCACATGCATCCCTGTGTGAGACAGGAGCTCAAGGCTTAGGCAGACCCAGATTTTCTCTCTGGTGGTGACTCAGGGGGAGAGTTGCTCCATCTGGAAAGCAACATCTTACCTTCCATGTCTACTTTCAGGTCTGGGGAACTCTTGCCCAGCAGTGGTACATGGATACTTTATGATTTACTTTCCCTAGTGAGATGGCCAGCCAGGAGAGATGCCTCAGATCAGCAGACATTGTGTTTGCAGCTGAGTATAAGGCCCGGGTGGTCCAACGAGGATTCTCAGAGGCCCTCCAGGATAGGGAATGGGAACACACATCTACGTAGAGGAAAAAAGAAAATGAAGACCAAGGAAGGGGCGGCACATGGAAGCTACCATGATAAGTGCTTTCAGTGGGTGCTGTACCATGTCAGAATAGGGTCCTTCATTTAGAGCCACAGAAGACATGGTGGTACAAAGTGCCTGGATTACCTAGCAACTAAGTATCGTAGCTGAAATCAGATACCTCGAAGATGACGTCATTTTCTAAGAAAAGTTTTTATTGGCTGAGCAGCTAGCCAAGCTCCTTGCACCCTGGGCTCCCTTCTGTCTCAACTCTGCCTCCTCATACGGATGTATACAGACACATACAGATGATGCTCTGCCCTGTGACTGACGAGCTGAGATGGGAGTCCCAGGCAACAGACGATTAAAGATTAATAACAGCTACTGGGACATTCTTTCTATAGAAATCACATGCTCGTGTTCCCGCTAGGATGCTGGTCACAAAGAGGATAATGCTGAGTCATGGTGGTAATATATGACTAAACCGCCGTCACCATGCCAAGTTCTAGAAGTAGGTACTTGCTCCACTCAGCAGTTGTGAAAACTAGGGTGTTCACAACTAGGGAGTCTTAGGACCTGCTCAGTCTCTCTCAAGGAGCTATAACTACCATGAGGCGCTTCAGAGGAAGTTGTTAAAAGGGAAACTGACGTTTGAAATCTTTGGTCATTGTTTATCATGTTATTTATCTAGACATGGGGCCTCAAAGGTATGACTAGGAAGCAGTGGTCACAAACCACAAGCAGCCTCTAAAATGAACAGTCCCAAACTCACCATCTTGTGAGGTCTACTTCCCAGATACCCCACCGTACCCCAGTGAACTCTCTCGGCTGAGTGGAAAGCTAATGGTGACTTGCTATGTTCTATTAATGTCCCTCTGCCACCTCCTTCCCCATTCATGATCAGGAAAGGCCAATTCAGAGTGTTTTCACTTTGCTATGCCTCACCTACTCCTTGGCAGTGCAAAGAAAACCACTTCTACACAAATCAGGATCAAAGATGGTGGCCACCCAGAGGCAGTGACTGCCATTTTGCTGACCAGCACCACTTAGTATACCTTTGTGGTGAGGATATCATGTGAGGGCCAAAGCAGGAGTGTCATAGTTAACACCACTGCCCCCTTCAGTATAGATTTGTTTGTTCCCACCCTCTGGGACATGAAGCTCAGCATTTGTATCTAACCAAGCTAGATTTGGCGTCTGCTCTGCGGCCTGTACCTGGCTGACCCTTTGCATTTTATTTCTCAGTTTCTTCAGGGTGAACTAACAAAGAAAAGCGACGTCAGAGTTTTCCTGCCTCTGGCATTACTCAGAGATGGAACCATCTTGTCTCCAGGAAATCACATCCTGCACAGCCTTTCCCCCAGGAAGTCTGACCCAGGATACAACAAGTCCCTCAGCTCACAACTCTGGATGTCAACCACCTCACCATCTCACAAGTCCTGTATTGTTCCAGTTTGGGCCAGGTAAGGAGAAACAGCTGCCTACCTGTTCAGCAGCCACCCTGCCCGGAGGAAAAGCTGTGTTCCTCAGGGACTGGAGGAGGAGACAGTCCATTGAGTGACACACTTGAGGGCCCCACCCTGGGGGAATTCCCAAGAACAGATTCCTAGTTGATACTTTTAATGATGGGTGGGAATGGGGAACATGGGCTGAATGGCAGCTTAGACCTGGAGGTGAGGAGGGATTGAACTATTTCCAGGTAGCTGACACCTATAGGCTAGCCATTGTTACAGAACTCTGTTGGGATGGGAAGAGAAGCAGGTAAACAACAGTAATCCTAGAGAAAATGGGACTGATTTAGCTGAGGCTGAGATGGATGTCCTGGTGGGCTTCCATGAGAGGCATCTCTGAGAGTTCATCTCCTCTCTTGCCCTCCTTTTCTGAATGGTTGATTCAAGGGAACCATGAGACCCAAGGCCTTGCCCTCTCATCCTCACCCTGGGGTTAAGAGCAAGGGTCTGGAGCTGGATATACCTCCTTTTCCCTGATGACTTACTATCCCTTATCACTAATTCTCCAACCTTGGCAAGGGCTTTGGCCTTTGCAAGCCTTCCCATCATCTCTTAAAAACCGAGGCAATGGTAGCATCTGTCAAACATTCTGTGAGAGAGCACATAATAAAATCTCGGGATGTGATAAGTGATTTTTTTTATTAAAGTTTTAAGCCAGACTTTTAAATCTTTAGGTTGACCTGACAGGACCCACATAGTAGACATTCACTAGTAAAGCCATCCTGCCAACTGAGGCTGGGGAGCAGGACCCCAGCACCCTGCAGGGTACACAAGAGAAAGGCTCTGAAGCCAGTTTGACGTGATGGACTGAGTGAGAGGACACTGTAGCCTACAGGGAAGAGCAAGCTTTGGAAGGCAGGTGGAGAATGTGCCACACATGGCGGATGGATGAAGTGTGAGCAGAAGATTATGGGCTGCTGAGAGCAAGCATGAGGCAGCAAGGAGGGAGGAGGCAAAAAGGAGAGGCAAGAATTCAGCCAGGATCAGGCGAAGGATCGGTGGTAATGATGTGCCAGCTGGGAGCAGACACATGGGAAGCAAGACATTGAAATCCAAGCTATGCTTCTCAGTGTGGCTGAGAACAACAAAAACATCTCCTCACTACCTGCTTATGCACAGGCCCTTGAACTGGAAGCCTCGGGCGTACACCTTGATCTCCAAGCACAGGCAGAGTCAGCACCTTGAGGTCCCCATTTTAGATGTAGCAGTCAACACTCAAGGCCAACGAGCTGTAAGAGATGGTGTCACACCACCTCACTGACTTGCCAGTACCGTGGCCCCAAACAGTCAAGGCAACAGGCATGGAACAAGCCAGGAACCCAAAGTCTCCACTTGACATTGTTACAGAATAGTCATTTCATTATTTGAGACAGGGCCTTGCTGTGTAGCAGAGGGGTGCCTGGAAAGGGAGATCCTCCTGATCCAATCTACCATGGCTGACTCTCAAAATGCTTTTTAGTAATTCTGTAGGAATATAGTGTGACAGTGACTGGTAGAGTTTAAGAAAAGTGATCCAGGGAAGGGTGGATACAGGTGGCTTAGTTTGATCGGTACATATTATATACAGAAGTAGAACCCAGTCACGCATAATGTCATGCATGTTAACACAAACATTATTGTATATGCACTACCAATACAAAATGAAACAAGACATTAGTAAATTTTCATTTCTTGGTTGAAAGTAAATAGCCAGTGACCATAAGAGGCAACCAGGCTGGCCAAGGGTTTGCTAGTAAGAATAAATGACCAATCCCCCAGGATCTCTAGGGTCTCAAAATGCCCCCTGACACTCATAGAGCATCATTGAAGAATGAAGCCAATAAATGTCTATTGATGACACATACTTCAGTGCCAAGGTGGTTATTATCACTAAGCATGAGACAAAGATACCATGTCGAGATGATATGATGCTCATGTCATATCATATAAGGGTTTATTGCACTCTGAGTATAGAGCAGTGCTCTAAGCCTCCTGTTAACTCATAGGAAATCAAAACCTTGAAGCAACCTTTACAATACACAGACCTTGCAAACTGAATCAACCCCAGATTTCCCATGACTGTAGTAACATTTGTTCCTAATCTCCACGTATCATATTCATCACTGAACTTGGAATAGCAATAGGCTGGTGGCCAGACACTCCTGCGTTGTGATGCTTGGTAACCCCAAATACTACATTTACCAGCATTTATTAACACCAGCCCTGGTCGGCTGTGTTGCCATTTAACAGTTGGGGTGTCATTTCTCAGTGTTTAACCTTTCCTGGGTCCTATAAGAACCACAGGACATAGGAGGAAGATACTGAGAATAATAGGCAGATAGGAAGACAGAGATTCTGTCATGTATTGAACACAGATTTGGCCATGGGGTTTTGAGAAGCCAAGCTCCCAGGGCTGCTGCAGACATTGAATAGGATGGTCTGTGTCCAGAGTCCAACAGAATGCTACATGGTCACCAGTGTGTGCAAGTGGGGCTGTTTCTCTAATTTGCTTCCTAATGCTATAGATTTGGCCAAGTCTGAACTCAAACCCGAGTGTTTAGATTTCATCGTGCAGCTGAAATATTTTATCCATTTATTGTGTATAGAGAGGGTATGTGAGCTGTGGCGGGGGAGGGCACCTAACATAGGAGAGACACATGAGTACAGCTGTACTTGCTCATGGATACTCTTGTGGATGCTAGAGGCTGAAGCCAGGTGTCTTTCTTAATCACCACCTCGTGTTTTGGAAAAAGTCTCTCACTGAACGTGGAGCTCGAAGATATGGTTATATCAGCTGTCCACCAACCCCTGGGGATCCTTCTGTTTCTGCTCCTCCAGATCTAGAATTACAGGAACACAGCACACAGGAAATTCAGACATGGGCCTTGTAAGCTATCTACCTAGCATCATGCTGCTGTCTTTACAGAATTGGGGACAGAGGTATTCGTCTGAATCCAATAAGGAATATATCCCTACTAAATGTTACACACTAGCCTTACACAGTCCTGGAATAGTCATTGCATATCAACTGAACATTGACACCATCTCCTCTGGGCCTTTAAGGAAGTTAAGTCTGATGTTCAGCTCTGGTCTTAGGATCTTAATACTCCATTTATTTATCATTCAGTTGTGAGGAGGAGGCAGGAGAGAGGTGTCTGCCCCTTTTTCATATCTATCCTGAGAACAATGTGTCTCCAATATGGATAGTACCCACCCATGGAGGGAATAATTGCCAAAGACTGGAGGCATTTTTGGTTGTCACAAATGGGTGGGACTACAGCTGGCATCTGGTTGGAAGAGGCCACAGTTACCGTTAAACATCCATTTGAGGACACCCAAAGTCAAGCATAGCATAGCTAAGATAGCAATAGTGTCAGGGAACATTGCTTTAATGTTTTTGATGGCTCAGAGAGAGAGAGGCACTGAGGCACCAGCAACTTAGACATGCTCACATTTAAACAAAGGCAGAGACCCAAAGAGACCTCTGTGGTTAGTGTGAACCACTGTAAGAACTTGACCAGCCCTGAGCTATTCTGGTGATCTCAGGCAGCCACTGATACCAACGCTCTACAAACACATTCCCACCTCAGGATTCTGATCCCTCCTGATGCAGCCAGACCAAACACATCAGGAAGCAGGTCAGGCTTCTAGAGAGTACTCACCTATAGCTGCAGTAGCAATCAAAGCATACGGTACATGCAAGCTAGCCTGTGCTACTCCAGGCTAGCCTATGCTACCCCAGGCCAGCCTGTGCTACCGTGTGAGACCCTGCTTCAACAAAACAAGACCACAGTGCCAGAGAGATCCAGGCAGAACAGGACAGGGTGCCCTCCAAGTCAGTGTTAAATGCATGGGAAGACTGAGGAACCACATATTTACAAGTGGTTAGTTCTGAAGGACATGGGTGAGACTAGGTGCTTTCCTTTCATTTGAGCTGCCAAATCTCCAACATTAAACAGGTTTCTATAGGGCTAAGTCTCCAACATTGAACAGATTTCTATAGGGTTCTCACTTAATTGGATATAATTTCAAACTTTAAAAGTTGGCTACTAAGACAGACCCATAAGCCTGCACCCAGGTTTACAAAATTGGGTGCATTTTGACTGCGTTCATCTTGTGTGATCTCTGCTTCTTCTCCATTAGATCGTAAACCGCAAACACTGCAGATCCTTTTGTAGGTGAGCGGCAGGGACCTAGAGGGAGAGCCTCACCATCTACAGCTCTTAACCTTGATGGTTTTGGAAGAATCTATGGCTTGTTTGGCAAAATGCCCCTTGATCTGGGTTTGTCTGTTACTTCCTGGGCACTAGACTCTAGTTATCACTGTCATTTTTTTCCTTTTTCCTTTTTTTTTTTTTTTTTTTTTTTTTTTTGTTTCCTTTTAACTATGAAACAGAAAAGTCAATGGAAAAGATCCAGTTTGACCTTTATGTGTGGCTCCCTTGCTGCCAGACCTCCCAAGTCTCATGTCTACCAGCGCAGGAGCTTGGCTCTCCCTATCATGTGTCCTGTCTGTGTTGAAAGTTTATCTATTTGCTTTTATTCCATTCCCTCCATTTGGTAGATGTTTCTGGAATATTAGCTCTTTCCAGCTTGGGCTATGACTATACCCCAGGTATAGGAGGTGATTAACTTCTTACTGAATTGAATTATGGCTTCCTGTCTCATCCTGGCACATTTGTGGGACTTTCTGGGGGGCCCCACATGGTCTTTTCTACCTCTCCCTAACTGCATATGATGTGACACAATATCAAAATAACAGTCACAGTGCCTGGTGTCTCTTCAGCTCTGAGGAAGCCTGCCCAGTGCCTGAGTCACTGTTGGTGCACACTTCCAGAGTACAGGACATTTGCAGAGCCGCTCCACACAGGTTCAGGGCAGGGTGCATTGCACCCTGATAGAGCTTCTTGAGATCTGGGTTCTCTGAACTAATCATCATGGGATCTAATTCTGAAATAGCCAACTGCCACAGTAGAAACCTGTAGTCCGTCTGCCTGCCTTTGTCTCTCTGTCTCTGTCTCTCTGTCTCTCTGGGCTTGGTGCTGCCACCCGGATCACATGTCTTGAGTCAAACTGGCCCACTGTGTGTGCCCAGCCTGGTGAGTTCTGTGCCTCCTGTGCCTAAGGAATGGGACAGCATATTGCTTTATTTGATTAATGTTTGCTTTTTTGAAATCTTTGTGTGTGCACATGTTTGTGTATGTGATTTCAGGTACCTATGTTCTGTGGAACAGGTGTGGTGGAGGTTGGAGGACATGTTAGGGTGTCAGACTCACCTTCTGTCTTATTACTGCAGGATCTCTTGTTTGATGCTAAGCATTCCATGCCCAGTCCATGAGCTTCTGCGGTTTCTCTGTCTCTGCCCTCCATCTCTTCATAGGAGTGTTGAAATCACAGGCATTTGTGACAAGTTCCTGTTATCCCCATGGGTTCTGGGGATTTGAACTCATGCCCAAATACTGTGTAGTGTTTATCCCTTCATTGGTTTGTGTGTGTGTGTGTGTGTGTGTGTGTGTGTGTGTGTGTGTGTGTGTGTTTGAACTCTCCTGTGCATGTGGAGTGGACACTGAATGTCCTGCTCTACTACATTCTGTCTTATTCCTTTGAGATTGTGTCTTCTCTCTGGTGACCAGCCAGCTCCAGAGATCCTGTTGCCTTTACCCTGTTCAATATGGGGCCCTGCTTTCTATGTAGGCACTGAGATTTGAACTCAGATTCTTACTTTTGTGCAGAAAGCACTCTTGCTTACTAAATCATCTCTCTGCTCCTCCTTGCTTGACTTTGAAGAAAGGGTCTCTGATAGTACATGCCTACTTCCAGCTTCCTGTAGCTGAAGCTAGCTTTAACTCACGGTCCTACTGCCTGCACCTCCCCAGTGCTGAGATCACATGCTGTACCGCCATGAGTGGCCACAGCAGCATTTCATTAAAGTCACGGGGATCTGAATGTGGCCATTCTTAAGCTGTCTCTGGCACTGAGAACCTTGCATCTTCATTTTGTAACTACGGTTTCTCTGGTAACATTCTTCACTTTTTACTTTCTTCCCATGCAAAGTAAATGGGAATGAGCTGCTTTAAATAAAGGGAAGAGGGAATTAGATTTTGACATTTTAATTGCATTCTTTCTCCAGCCTAAGGTTCTAAACAAGGCACTATACATATCAAGTACTCCGACTGTATTTTTAGATTCTCTTACAATTAACAAGAGTCCCCGAAGGAAACAAATTAGACTTGGTGTCCCACTCTCGGCTCCTCAATGGTAAGGCATGGTCTCAGAAGGCCCCAGAGAGCAGAGCACACCCAGAGGTAAGTGATGGATGGTGGGTGGAGCGCTGAGTTCCACTCCTTCATCTTTTTATTATCAGAAAACAAGTTGATGCCCCATGTCTTTCTACAGAGTCAAACTGAAGCATCACAGACTCTCCAGCAGCTAGAATTTGAGCCAATACACCTCGGGTATTTTGTTAAAGCAAATGCAAAATGAGCCAATAAATCAGTATTGATTGAGTACCTTGTATATACAACCACTTGTATGCTGAGGTAATGAACTGAGCTCAGATCTCGCCTTGCAGGAGTAGAGCTAAAGAGACTGGAGCTGGCTTGCTGACAGTTCAGGGCAGGGTCAAAGGGTCACAGGAAAGATGAGGAGGAGTCTGCTCAGTTCAGATAGCTTCATACCCATCCCTCACCCACTCTAGAAACAGGAACTACTGGTGTAAGGCGTGAGATGCTGGTCAACAACAGGCTTGAACCCTGTTCTCTGCCTCCTCTTTCTACAACACCTAGCCGCTGCCAGAAGCACTCCATGTGATTTCCCTACAGTTAGCACAAGTGCCAAGGGAATACTGAGCAGGTGCGTGTTGTATTCACACCTGGGGATTAGCGAAGGCTGCAGGTGCATTGTGAAGCAATTTTAAAGGCTTATGTTTTCAGCATGAGACTCCTGAGTCACACAAGTAGAAGGGCATATGATCCCTGAGCCAACAGGACAGGGAGCACATGGCCAGAGCTAGAGCTGCCTGGCAGAGAACGCATCGGCCCTGGATATTTCCCATAACATTAGATGTGACTGTGTCCCTGTCTGTCCTAGAGCTGCATGGGCTTCTCCAGGAATAATAATGCCTCTGCATGTGTGTGTGTGTGTGTGCGTGCACCTGTGTATGTGTGTGTATGTATATGTGTGTGTCTGTACATGTATGTATATGGGTGTCTGTATGTATCTCTGTCTTTGTATGTATGTGCATGTATGGTGTGTGTATATATGTGTGCCTATATGTGTGTTTGTATAAGTGGTGTGTGTCTGTCTGTGTATGTGTGTGCCTATATGTATGCATATGTATGTCTCTGTGTGTGTCTGCATGTATGTGTGTGTATAATGTGTATATGTGTGTATGTGTATATGTGTATGTCTGTCCATATGTGTGTCTGTGGGTCTGTATGTGTGTGTACAGTTTGTGTCTGTGTGTTTGTCTATATGTATATGTGTATTCTGTCTATATGTGTGATTGTTTGTATATGTGTATTCTGTCTATATGTGCGATTGTATGTATGTGTATGTGTATGTTTGTCTATGTCTGTCTATATATGTGTCTATATGAGTAGTGTGTGTGTGTGTGTGTGTGTGTGTGTGTGTGTATGTGTATGTATGTCTGTATATGTATCTGTCTGCGTAGTGTGTGTGTATGTGTCTGTCTGTCTATGTATATTTCTATATGTGTGTGCCTATGGGGAAGGTGACAGTGGAGGAAGTTGGTAGTTCTTATTGTTTCTTTGTTTCTTTGTTTGCTTGTTTATTTGGGTTTTATTTGCTATTTGGATTTTGTCTATTTGCGTAAATGTCTCTCACTTTTAATGGGAACTCAGTGGTTTGACCAGGCTGGCTGGCCACTGAGCCCCAGGGATCCACCTGTCTGCCTTCCCAGCTCTGGAATCAGTACATTCCACCACACCCAGCTTTCACAGCCTAGAATCTGGGGATCCTGTCCCCAGCCCTTTCATCACTGATTATATACCTGTGATTAATTGTCCTTTTTAATATTTTGACCAATATAAAGAGATTCCACCTTCAGAAACTGAAATGAAGATAAAACCCAACTAAAGTAGGAAGTAGACCATTTCATTTCCATTGGTAAGGAGACACTGCTGAATGTGCTACCAATCAATTCTGTGGTCTGATGGGTTTTGCTCAGTGCCTGAGACCATCTCCTTCATTTGGCTCAGAGAAGTGGGTTCCTCCAAAGTTCCTTTTCGTTGTTAAATATGGCTAAGCGGTAGCTAAGATCAAATCCTACCTTACCCTCCCAGCAAGTGAAGCTGTCCACCACTGCCTGCACCAACCAATCCCAGAATCCTTTCTCCAAGGAATAGCGGCTTCCTGCACCCCGCTGGCCAGTTCAACACCATTCTACTTACGTGTCAAACTCACTCAGGCCTGTTAGTCTGACCGCCCCACAGGCCATCAAAAAGAGGTACCAGACTCTATTATAATGTCTCTTAGCACTTTCTGCACTTCTGTGCCTTGCTGGTGGGGTACCTGGCTGAGTGACAGGGGACTGCAAATGGGATTAGAGGCATAACATCACCTTGTCTCTCCGTCCAGCCGGGTGAGGGAAGGCGGTCACACTGTGTGATCATACACATCTTTAGCTTTTCTCAGAGGTCTCATGCCAGGTCTGCAGCCTCCGAAGTTCCGCTCTGGTGGATGAACCAGCAATCTTCAACTCAGAGGCTGCCACCTGGGGCTGCTTAGCTTGGGAAACGGTGGAAACTGAGGCACATGTATGAAACAGCGCATTTCTGTGTCCAAGGAAGGTTCTGACACCTTATTTCTGCCTCGCCTGTGAGTCATGATGGTGGTGCTTGTGCTTGGGTGAGGATTGTTTTATTTCTTTCTAATGTCTGCAACAAAAATGGGGTAGTCTAGAGAGGGCACATGATATTCTGGTAAGCTGAGGCCAGATGAGGGGGACAAATATCTTAGCAATATAAAAGAGAAAACAGCCATAGCATGCCCAAGTCACTGGGATTCATCCGAGGGATGGGAGGGGGAGGAGACCGGATTTGAGTCACTAGCCTTGCCTACCCAAGTTCACCAGAGTTGACAACTTGAGGTGTACTTTGTGCCACTTGGACCTTGCCCCACAACCCTCCCAACTGTCCCAAGCAGAAGAGAACAGGCCCTCGGCTAATTACCCCAGAGGCCAGCTTTCTGCTCCTTTGAAGAGCTCGCTTTGATGTGATGCAGCTCCACTGCCAGGCCCGGCTGTGCCCAGATTAAGCACATAATGAGCAATTATCAGCCAGGCTGGAGGAGCGTGGCTGAGGCAGCCGAGTGGAAACCTGCCCTGTGTCTGCCTATTCTGAGGTTCCTCTGAGTCCCTTTGGGCTGGAATAATTCACTTACCCACTGCCCTTAGTATGGTTGTTCCCATCTGCAAAATGGGACCAAGGAGGCTCTGGAGATTACACTTCTGTTTCCTTACTGGAACAGTGAATACTGAGAGAAGACCTGCAGACTTGTTGGAAGGAACCTTTGGTCTACGTACATGCAGTTCCTAGTGCATGGTCTCTTCACTGGCATTGTTAGGGTGCTTTTATGATTATTCACAGTGGGGTAATATTTCTGGGGTCATTACAAGAATAAGGCATCTGAGGCACTGGCTGTCTAAGGGTCTGCTAGGTCTGTCTGTCTCAATTTCAATGGCCTTCTGTAGAAGGAATCTCACCAACTCTTTTTGGCTGTTAGGGATGGGGTCTGGGGTGCTTGTGTGACTGCTGACCAATTTTCTGCTTACCTCAAGGAATGAAAGGCCCAGGCCTTCCAGGACCCGTCTGCTCCTAAATTATCTTTTGTCCCCACCAGATTGATAGCCAGAATTCTCTAGCCCCCAGCACTACCCCGTCTTTCAGTGCTGACCTGTGTCTAGGACTCCAGCTTATCCCTAACTCCCATCACCTCCTTCTTGAGCTCTGACCTGTGAAGGCTTACAGAGATACCTCTGGGGAAAGTTAGTAGGTTCTGCACATCTTGAAGCAAAGGCCACATCTTGTCCCTATGCTGAAAAATCTATCTGGTTTTTAAAGACAACAGGCTGACCTTATCCCTCGGGGGCAGATCTGGAAATGAAGGTAGCCAGCAAAGGCAGACACACAAGGAAACGAAAGGCAGGCCCACCTCTCAAATTTGTGGAAAAGCCAGCCTTGGCAGGTTCTAGAATGTTCTATCTGCTCACCTTCCAAGTCTCTGCCTTGGCCCCAGCCCTCCTTCTGGACCCTCAAGTGAAGCACATGCTTCCCTTGACCTGTTTCTCTCACAAACCCTGCTGCTGTTTGCGTTTATCTCCAACTGAAGTCTTTCACGAAGAACCTTCTCCTCAGGGAGGCTGGGTTTCGGGCCATCTCCACTTCTCCTCAGACCCCTTGCTTTTCCTTCATGGTCCTCAAACCACCCCTCCATCTTGTCTACTCATGGGACTACCAAACTGATACATCTCTCTGAAGCCCTCTACAGACGGGTCGCTGCAAGGAAGCCTGACTGTGCTCTCCCAGCTTCCCTAACCTGGTGGGTGATGGCAAGAGTGGATAACCAGCATAATTTGGGGAACGGCTGCCAGCATTACACAGAAACCCAGAACATGTGGCACATAAGCCAGAGAGAAAGGAAGGGTTTTAATCTGTTCAGAGAAGAGCACCTCCAAACCCAAGTGGGGCCCAGCCCTTCCCTTCTACCTGTGATAAACTCAGATTTATGCTCCAGTGGGATTCTAACAATAGCCAGCTCAGCCAGTATTTTCTTCAGATAAAATGTTCCATGTATTCTGTAAGCAGGTTTTGACATTTGCCTCATTTGAATTCAGTCACCTCCCCTCTACCCTAATACCCAGCTATCTTCCCTCCAACTCTAAACCTGAGGCCACATCCAGGAAGCCAGAGAAAGGGGAGGGTGGTAAATGTGGGAGAGAGGGGGCAGGCAAGCAGGTTTTCACATCTTGATCTGAGATGATTGCCTTTCTCTCTTTTCTCTGTGAGCAGGGAGGTGTGTTATGAGCTGGTGACTTCAGGCTGGGCCTAGAGACAGAACAGCCACAAGCCACAGCAGTAGTCAGAAGCGGTTAGCACATCCCTCCACACCTATCACAACGGAGCCCCAGATCGATCCACAGCCCATCAGCAAGTCTTTATGAAAGCGGAGCTGGGGGCTACAAAGGGATGGTCATTGGGCACCCCCAGGGAAGGGAGAGGCCTGCTCCACAGGGAATGTATGGCCTTGGAGAAAGGCAACAAGACCTGCTGAGGAAAAGTGTCTCTGTTAGAGCTCCCTGATGCTTTGAGAAGGCACAGGCCTCTCGTAAGATGTCATGTACATGTCTTTCCCTCCATATCTGTACAATCAGTATTGCTCTAACACATGAAAGCTTCATCCAGCAGTAGGCATCATGGAGCTTAAAGGACAGTTTGGGGTTCGAATCCATACATAACCAGTAGCAGCCAGATGATCTTGAACAAGCCTCTGTTCTCTTTCAGCCTCTTTCCTGTGGTGACAGGTATTCTCTGTGAGGTTGATGTGATGGTAGGTTATGCTTGTCCACCCCATGTGGCTAGCACGAGGAAAGACTAAGCAGATAGTCCTGATCTTGACTGGGCTCTGTTATTCTCCATGTTCTTCCTCCTCAAGACAGAATTGAGCTGTTCTTTCCCTGAGCCCGAAGCTGTTGTTCACCTGAGAAGTCACTGGTCCTGTGCACCCTGGTGTTAGCACACAGGGAGAAATATGTACATATCACACCATGTGACCCAAACCCAGTCAGTGCCTGCATTCTGAACAGTGCCTCAGAGCCGACATAGCTCCTCCCAAGTGAGCCACTCAGATGAGCAAAGCAAGGCGTTTTGTTGCAGTCAGGGTACAGAAGAGGTGGGAGAAAATCAGGGATCAATCAACCTGGGAGAAAACCACTCCCACAAACCAGGAGCCTCCAATTATACCTGTCTTCAGAGCAGCCTGTTTTCTCTGCCAGTGGCATCTAGAGGCCTTTGGAGAGGCCCTGGCTGTCAGGTTGTAATGTTTCCATGTCCACACCCAGACTCTTTCATAAGAAGTTGGAAAGACCTAATGAAAATAAAGAAATACCCACAGTCATGTGCCCTGTGCTGTTTTCAAGGGCAGCAGGTATGCTTGTGACAATGGTCCCAGAGGATTACAGTGGAGATGAAAGACCCCCTACAGTCTCCTGACAACAGAGTTCCCACAATGAAGCTTAAGGCATTCCTCACACCTTTGCAATTGTAGTGGTAGATGCAGACACACTGCTGGACATGCGAAAGTGGAGCTCAGTTATGTGCCTGTGTGATACTGGATGTCAGTAACTGCTACCAGTCTGTCTGTTTACTGTGCTGTTTGCAGCCACTATAGACCGAGTGCATGCCTCTTCTAAGGGGTATGTGGGGCTCCTGTTGGTCCAGATTATTTGTCACCAAAAGGTCAGGTGGGTGACAGGCCCACAGCTCTGAGGCTTGTGAAGTACTGGCTATGCTGCCCCCATGACAACAGGAGTCACCTGATGACACATTTCTTAGAATATGTCCTCAACATATGAGTGTACACACGAGAGGGTGTGAGGAGGGAGAGTTCACAGGCAAATGAACAATAATAGATAAAGAAATATTAAGGAGACACAGAACACTATTTTAAACCTTGGTGAGCCTAAGGATTCAGGTCACAGAATCTGGAGCCCTGTGTGAGGGTACAATGATACGGAGAATCAGGCTTCCAAACTCCCAAATCCCAAGGACCAGAACAACTGCAGGTGGACGCAAGGCACAGGTCTCCATTCGGCTGGGCCACCCCACAGTAATGCTTTACTGGGAATTTGTTTCTTGACTCAAAATCCAGACATTAACTACCTTTAGAGCCCATGGTCTCAGACATTTTTTTTTTTTTTAACCTGGCAATTCCCTAACCTGGGTTTCAGATGACTTCCAGCCCTGGGTGCAGTGTATCCCAGCTTGTGGAAGAAAAGCCAGACTAAGCCTCAAACACAGCGTAGCTGGAGTGAATACTGTTACTCGGGTGCCCCAAGTTTTGCAGTGTGCCTGTGAGCTTGAAGACAGGCGGGTGGTATGTGTCTGCTGTTTGCAAAAGGTCAGTCTTTAGGAACAGAAGACAAGTCATTCCACACGGTGCATTTTTTTACCCTCGCTTCCTTTTTAAATGTGGGAACAAGACTTTTTATCCTCACAAATCCTCAAAGACAAGTTTACCACTGGGGGAACTGCAAGGGAAGGTTGGCACAGTTTCATTAACATTTTTTAATTCCTTAGCTGCATCCTTTGTGGGGGAGTTTCTTCAGCCCCCTGTGAACTTTCACCCCCTTGCATCCAGACTTCCTTCCTTTGTACAAAGGAGCAAAGATGATGCTTCGAGAGTCAGCATGTGGTCTGAAAGAATGTGTGCCCAGTTCTTCATGATCTCATTCAGTAAGTGCTACGGTCGGTCGTTCAGACTGACTGTGATGATAAAGGAAATGGTGGTGATGATACAGCTTTCAGACAGTTTCTCTCAACCAGGGGCAAGTTAGCCTTCAGGGGACCAATGACATTATCGATAACCCTGAGAGAGGGTGCTGTCAGCCAAGGATGCCAGTAACAACATACAATGCATAAGGTAGCTCTTACCACAAAGAACCATGAGGAACTAACAGCCAGGAAAGCAAAGGTTAAGAAAACCTTCTGTAAGGTGTAAGAAGTATAAAAGGCTCAGAACTAAATTCTCAAATTTCCTTTTTTTTTTTTTAAAGAAATTCCATTCCATCACCTAGAGAAAACACATTCTTAAAAATTAATTGATTAATTATAATTTAGGTGATTTAATTTTAATTAATATTTAATTGAAATTAAAAGGTAGATGGGCTAGGGAGATGACTCAGCCAGTTAAGTTTTGACTTTGCAAACAAAAAGACCATAGTAGATGTCTAAAACCCAAGTGAAACCTAGGTATTATAAGCACAGGCTTATAATTCCAATACTAAGCAAGCAGGGGCTGCTATAACCCTGAAGTTTGCTGCACGGCTAGCCTAGCCTATTCGGTGATTTCCAGGTCACTGAAAGACCTTGTCTCACAAAAAGAGGCGGGTGGTACTAAGGACCAACTGAGGCTGTCCTCCAGGCTCCACACAAATGCATGGGCCTACATAAATGCACATGTGTGTGCATGTGTGCATGCATGCCTGTGGTTAGAATACCACTGTCAATGCACTAAGTGGCTATGTAATTTGATTTATTCTACTCATGACTCAGTTTACCACCTGTGAAATGATCTGGTGGTATTCGTAGATTTCTAAGTATCCTTCTGGCCCCAAATCACTCAGTCTTTGTGATTTTAATTTTCAACAGCCCTCTTCGGAGCATGAAGGAAGAGGGGCCGGGCAGAATCCTGCCACACTCAGGAAAAATATAAGCTCAATCGAATTCCTCCTGGCAATAAATCATCTTTCCATATAAAATCTTCTGAAGACCATTTCAAGGAAGAGTAATAGGGCTGCCAGTTCAACACCTGCAAGGTGGGTCATAATTTACTTAGCCCACTGACTTGGGGGCAGGTCTTTCTCTTGATAAATGGCCCAATTAAGCGTCTGTTAATCAGAGCCCTATCTCATTGGAGGGAAGAATACCTACATCTCCTGAAGCAGTTTCTCAGAGAGATAACATCACAAATTCCCAAAACTGTGAAGGGAAGGGAATGAGCAGCCTTGGGAACCATCAGTGCCCCTGCCCTCTCTGGGCTTCAGCCCCTGCAGGTTCTGGGAATAGTCCAGTGACCAGGCCTAGCCCTTCCCCCAGCAACCTCCCCATAACCTCGGCTCCTGAACCCTTGTGTTCATCTGAAGCCTTGATAATAAAGCGACATCTGCAAAAACCTACAAGAACTTTACTGCACTTAATTGAGTAATTGAAGCAAGATGCAGGGAGGGGTGATCTATGGGCCTGAGTTGAGGGCGGAGAAAGGGAGACAATGGATTTATTGCAAAGGCCGTGGGCGGCCTTGGGTCCGGGCCCTGGTTCACGGGAAGTTTGAGGTCATGTGGGATTAAAATATCTTTAGAAACAAATGGAATAATTTGACTGAGATATCAGGAGTGCTGTGCCAGTTCATGCCAGGAGACGAGATATGATTTATTCTCTCGTGCTCAACACTCCCTTTAAATGTGTCCCTTTAGCTTAAATGTATAAATCGGAGTTCTTTGTGTCTGTCTGTCTGTCTCTGTCATCCTGTGGGTTACATGAAGTCAAGCTTTGTGGAACTCAAGAGAGGGAGTTATGCCTTAAAGGGACTGAAGGCCCAGAAACCGTAGGGGGTAGGCAGAGCCAAAGATATTTACAATCTAGCAGTTGGATTTGCTCAAAATGTCTTATTAGAGCGAATTGGAATTGGTGGTAATATCTTCTTGTAATCTAAATAAATCCATAAATCTATGTGTAAGCATAGTTCACCACCTTGAAGTCATTGGGAAAGATGTAATTGACTTGCCTGCCTTTCGAATGCCAGATAAACCCGTTATAGATACATTAACTCGCCGATGTGAACACCTGGTGTGGGCCCTGGCCAGGCAACCAGCCTGGGCGCATGACCCCAGCGCACAGGGAGACTGGCTTGGCTGAAGCTTATTGTTCCTTTTGTAGTTTCTCTGCTGTTTTATTAAATCCCAAATTCCTTGCAAAACTGTACAATTTTAATAACTCAAATCCGTGTGGATCATAAAGCTGTCTAAACATAGCTCACGCCCGGGGTATCAGACAAATCCGAGGGCGATGATGTCACAGGGCCTGATTAACCAGAACAGGTCACCCGACAAGATTTTATTACAAGTGTCATTTAGGTTTCTGACAACTTTACAAGGCTTAATGGCTTTTTATTAAATACATTGTGTTCAAGGGAGCTGACAGTTGGGGATGCCTTGTAAATACAATACAATGGAATTTCTTTAGAAGCTTCATGAGAGAAAACAGAAAGGTTACAGGACGGGACATCCCTCCCTGTCCCCAGTCCCACTGCTCAGGAGGCCCTGGGTTCACTGCTTCCTGAGACCAAAAAAAAAAAAAAAAATGACCCGCAGATACCAACTCCTGACAGCTCTCTAAACCTAGTGGGTCTGCCCAGGTCAGGCCAGCCCAGATGTCTGTATCGGAAACACATCAGAAAACCAAATTCCTCACTTCAGAAGGTGACCCTCACCAGCCCCTTCCTGCCGCCCTCCCCAGAGACAGGCATGCTCCCAGCAACTGGACTTCCTGAAAGTTTTTTCATGAGTCACTTGGATAAGCTGTTTCTGTCTCACACCTGGAAGGAAGACAGGAGGAGAGATGGATGAACTAAACTGTACACACACTATCACCCCCAGGTTCTGGATTCCAAGCTGGATGCTCTGGGTAAGTGGCTTTGCCCATGGTGTACCTGTTAGTGGAGATATATCCTTCAAGACCCAGTAGCACCTAGAGCAAGACACTGCCCACGGTGGCAGCTTCCAGGCAGAAATGGCTGTGGGATGCTGGAAATGTTGCCTGAACTTTGTGCATCCTACTGCTTAGTAAAAGAGAAGTGTTGTCCTTCTCCACCTGGTGCATAGCATCATCATATCATTGGGATGTCAGTGGTTGCTGCGTGTTCCATCCTCCAGTTGGGCCACTGAGCTAGAAACGTAGTCACTCTCCTATAGGCCTACTTGCCCAGAGATGGTAGCAGCTTAATCAGGAACTGTCTCTAGGAACTTTAGTGGACACACATGCCACCTCCAGGTTTCTCCTGTTTTGAAGGTAGGCTTAGGAGAGAACAGGGGAAACACCATAGGGCCCAAATATTTGCTCCCCATTCAGATCACCCCACAGCCTGTGGGGCTGAGGCAGAGAGGCTATGCCTGTCTCTGCTATTTGCTCTAGTTCTGATCTCTGAAGTAGGTTAATACCATTTTACTATGTTTCTCAAACTCAGTTCCAACATTTAAGGAAAAGTAGCCCAGGGTTCTAGAGACATCCTTTCAGAACTCAATTTGACATATACCGAGATAATGGTCCTGCAATGCAGAGTATTGTATCAGACATTTACCCAGATGTCTGCTTTAGAGAATTTTAGTTGTTATTGTTGCTGTTACAGAAAGGAAAACATGAATTTTCAAGTTTGTGTATGGCTTCCAGACAATCTATCTTTGGAGTATACTTTGAGAGTCAGTCTAAGAGGAACCTGGAGTAAAGAGGTCACTCAGTATGGCCAAGCCTACAGGGATAGCTCAAGTGGTGTCCTTGTCATCCATCCATCCCCTCAGGGAAGGAACACCTGGCCCAGGCATCTATGGCTACTCCCAGACTTTGGATGGCAACTTGGGGCTAATTCCTGTAGTATACTAAATCTACCCCTCACATTTGGCAGGCCAGAACCTGTCCTCTCTGTCACTTGGAGACAGGTAGAGTCTTTGTGCTCATTTCCTGTCTCCTGCAGAAAAATGCCCTCTGTAGGTCAAAACCTTCAGGTCTGCAAATTAATCAATAACTGGGTGTTTTCAAAAATACCCAATGTACTGAAAAATCATAAAGTGGTGATTTTTACAGACGAGGATTGTCTACAAATGTGAGCTTCTAAACCTATTTTTCTACGTCTCCTAAAATAAGTCACACGTGCCCAAACCCACTGTGCTGTGTGAGAATGGACCACCAACAGCCATGAGGCACCAGCAACCATGGGGATGACCTGGAAGTGAATTGGTCCCAACTCACACTGAGATCAGTCAAGGTAAGCTCCACCCTGAACCTCTGGATTCTATGTGGACTACGATAGTTATCTTAGAAGGTGTGGGGGAGGGACAGTGCTCCTTAAAACCTTCAAGGTGCCTGGCAAACTGCCAGCACAGAGTTGAGACTCGGTGTTCTCTCTCTGGCCCCTTGGTATTGGCTGTACAGGCAGAATAGGGTTTTGATCTGTCCATCTAAGTGGGCAGAGCAGTCTATCTGGACAACACACTGTCCAAGACAATGCTAAACGTCAGTTTCATGGAGCTTGCATCTAGGGATTTTGACTTCTGGCCGCTGGGTAGTAAGCCCCACATCCCCTGTCTCGGCTCCTCACAAGTCAAGATTGCTATGAGGTCTAGCACCTGTCCATATGGCCCTGGTCCCTGCATCCTTAGATACCAGTGTAGCATATCGGATGGCAGTGGAAGCCATCTCTAAATCGCAGGGTATCCTCCAACTTATTTGTCCCTAACTCCTCACGTATTGGAAAAAGGTACAGGTGGCCAGGTAGGCCACTCTTTCTCCTGCCAAATTGCTCATGCCACAGGATTACACACATGCAAGTGAACAGTGTCTTCCAAGGCAAGGAAGGGGTTCAAGACAGGACTCTGTCCTCCAAGAGGGCCACGATGCTTGTCAGAGTTTGATTTCATTATCCAGGATCCCCACCATGACCAGCCTGAGCAGCCACCCATGGTTGCCTGGGATAGCTTCTACAGAACGCATGTCTACAGTCCAAAATTTGTTCTTGGTTTTCAGTTCTTAAGTTATTGCCTCCAAGGATTTAGTTAAAATCCCACACTAGTTGAGAAAGGCATACCTTCCAGACACCTTCTGAGTTCTTTCTTCCCTGTGGCTGTGTCTACATTGCTGAGTTCTACCCTTAAGGTGTGGTTCATTAAATTACTACAGTCGTGTCATTAGGGACACTAAGGGACTGTCATGTCCTAGGAGCCAGCCATGGGTGTAGATATCTCTAATGTCCCCTGGCAGCACGCACATCTAGACTTGGTCCTGCTCACCCCAAGTGTCCATCTACCAGGTGCATGTGTCAGACTCTAATCTGGTCACCCTGGACTATGATGACTTTTGGGGTATCAGTCTACTTGTGTTTCCCTTTCTCCTCTTAAACCTCATCCATGCTCTCCTGCTATATTCAGACAAATTTCAAATTTTTCTCTTTTGCCCTTTGCCCAGCTTCCTTCTCCACCCATTTGCAATTTAAGCTCAGACACGGCCTCCTCTGGGAAGCCCCTGCTTGTCCCTCTTGTTGACCAAATTAACCTACTTCCTATGATCCAGTATCTAACCCTGAATGGAACCATCTATAACATGAAGACCTTAATAGATTCTCCATGGCTTCTTCTGTAGCCAGTACCCAGAGGTTCTCTGGCCATCTCAAGACAAATATCTCAGAGTTCCCATGATGCTCTGGGAGATGTCAGAACTCTCTAGCCTCTGGCCCCAGCAGAGGCTTGTGGTTTCACTGCCTATGGAATTTGAGCTGGCAGATCAAAGGCAGTGGTGACTCTGGTGCAGACTGCTAGCAGCCAGCATTATCAGGATATCAGCATCAGTGGAATTGATCATTCAAAATTAAATGAGTTAATGATTGACGTCAATTCGTAAAATCTGACCTACCGCCTCACCTCCTGCAAACAGGGCCTTTCCTACTCTGCCCCTGCTTCTACAGATATGCCAAATAGAAGTGCAGTTGCTGCTTACCCAGCCCTGCCCTGCCCAGGCCTCAGCCAGACTTCACAGCTCCCCTATACTCAGATCCCCTACAGCAGGCCTGTTAGATGTCTCAGGAGAGTCTTAGCACCTCCGTTCCCTTTCAGAGCTGAAAGCTCACAAATCTGACTAAAGGGGAAAAGCCTGGTGCAACTTTGCACCTGTAATACATGAGTCACTTGATTAAAAAAATACTTCCAAATCAGGTTCATGATCCTCTCTGTGTGGGCAGGAAACTGGTGCAGGCGTAGGTGAGAAATGTCTTCAGCTGCATGGCCCAGCAAATGGTGACCTGGGTCTGCATGTTCTCTGGCTGCCTGCATTTTGGAGAAAAAAAAATCAAAAATCAACAAAAAACCCTCTTGTGTCAGGAAGTAGGGCAGGCAAGGCTGTTTCCCCTTTCTGTGCAGAAGCCAAGGGAGAGAATGGGAACCTCGGGAGGAAGGGCTGGAACTCACTATGTCAAATGCTGTCATGAGCACCCCTCTGGGAAATCTGCACAGGGGAGTTGAACATCTGTGTCAGAATGTCCCTCATGAAGACAGCCAGTGTGATGGAACTTCTAGTTCAAACCCCAGTTCTCCAGCCACAGCTAGCCCGGCAACACGGTCCTCTGAAGGCTAGATTGCTCTGTAATGACCCACTAGCCTGACATAGTCCTCACTGTGTCTTCTTCTGCAGAGTAGTGATGATCTCTTTCTTCAGCGATGGCGACCATTCATGCAGTGAGGTCACCCACAGGAAGCTGTGCTGGCACCCTGAGGCAATGCCCAGTGCCCAACCCACTTCCCTCCCTCCTAAGGGGTGGCTACATTCATTCTTAATGTCTGCATGGCACAGGTCACCTGGAGTCACTCCAGGAATGTTTTTCTTCGTTCCTTGTCTTAAACCTTTCTAGAAAATGAGTCGAGGACATAGGAAAGCTGGGGCTCAGGTTCCCTGTCACATCGGGCCTGAGGGACATAGGGATGGTTCTCCCCAGAGTTCTGAACAACTGACTGGGGCCCTGGCCCAGGTGCAATGGCGTGGATGTGGGAGGTCAGAGTAACACAGATGGCGGGGAACGGAAGGTCACCGCTCGCCACCGCCTCGGGTCCTCCAGCTCCACTTGCCTTTTGGGACCACCTATTAATAAAACAATGGAATTTTTATTTCTCTTTCCCATAAATTACATAATTCAAACCTTAAAACACCTTTAATGAACAGTGAGTACCCATGTGACACTTAATAAAGCAGGCTCCGCTTGGTTTCTGCTTGACAGGCTACCAGCCGTGAATGTGCCTTGGGAGTAAATGATTAAGAGGTAGAGGCCTTTCCCGGGTTCTACTATTAAACACTTCAAAGGTTTCCCAAGCCAGAAAAAATGGAAAGCAAATGTGTCCACCGCCTCTCAAATGCCTCGAATGTTTTAGCAGGTGCAAGCAATGAAGCCGTCCACAGCGACAGCGGTTTGGGGTCTGCAAAGTGCACCCAACTGGATTCTGGGAATTCTGGCCCGGCTTCATAAAAATTCATGATTTCCACAGAGGGGAGATGGTTGTCTTCAGAGCCCATCTGCATACGTGGCACAGAAGGAAAATATCACAGGGCCCTATGGGTCATAGTTCAGCTAAACCTCTCGGGTTCCTGGCTGGAATGGCCGGCCTCATTTATGCTGCAAGACAGAGAGCAATCTTTTAGTTTGGTCTAGACTTTCTTTTTTAAGTGTGTGTGGGGGGTGCGATGTATATTCATGCAAGTTTGTATGTGGGCATGGGTACATGTGCATATATGTGCATGTAAGGGCCAGAGAACAGCTTCAAGTGTCATTTCATTGAGCCATTGTGTATGTTCAGACAGGGTTTCCCATTGACCTGGTGTTCACTAAGAAGGACAGGCTGGCTGACCACTGAACGTTTTTACATGGACCTCAGGTCCTCACACTTATTGGTCCAGTTACCAACAGTTCTCAGCCCACCCTTGGCTTTGTTTTCTAAAAGTAGATTTATGTTCAGGTCAAAGACATATTCTCTATGAGTCTGGGGACAGGCAGGTGTATGGTGACCCAGGTACATTTTTGCATGAGCTAGGAATGCATCACAGACTAAAACCAACGCATTTCTCACACAGGACATGATTTTATTTCAAACCACTTCTTGGGACGTGATTTTTGCTGGTAAGATTGGAAGAATGGTCTGAGTTTCCCGTGGAAATATTAGAACCACACAGCAGAATTCGGTATTTCAGTATGAACTTAGCCTTCTGACACGTCTCCTTTAAGTCCTTTTGTAAGTTAGCTTTATAAGTCATAGTCATCTCTCACATAGACATATAATATTTTACAGTTTATAGTGGACATTCTGAGACATTACCTCACCCTATTCAGACACCCGTGAAGAGCTGAGGGGAGATGTCCATTTGTGGACCAGTGAATATGTCCTGCTTCAGCTCTCTTGCTTAGAGCAGGACCCCTGAGTTGGATCGATGTGTCCTGAGGGCACCCATCTGTGAAATGGGTACAGACAGGCTCCATCTGCCACTGGCACTCACAGGGGTGTCTGCTCAGTTCTCAGAGCTCACTGGCTCTGTCTCCTCCCACGTCCTCTTTCTTATTCATGCAGTAACTCAGAACTATTGGCATATCATCTCAAGGATCTAGCCAGCACCTGTTTAGGAGACCTCCATTTTTATTCCTCCCCTGCCCTAATGAGCAAGGTAATGAAAGGGCATTCCAAGAGTCAGTGAAGGAGAACCCCTTGATTCTTTCCTTGGGGGTAACTGATCAGCGATTACTATCAGAGAACGTTCTGATTCCCAAGCAACACAATGACCTGCCTTGCCTCCTCCCCCACAACACCGAGGTGTACTCCCAGAGTTCATGGAGGCTCCAGAGTGCTCAAAAATTAAGATGGATCCCATAAGCTCTTCCTGATCTTGTGGGTAAAACCTACAGCCCCAACCCTACTGGCTTTATGCTTTTTTTTAATTAAAATAAAAGAATGTGAGCATTTTATTAAAATTATAGTTAATATGGGACAAAATAGATTGAATGACAGTAAAAATAACTGCACTTTGGAACTTACCAATGAAAACTGTTGTCTGAGGACTAGACATAGGCATTATCTCCCAGCATCAAGGGTGTCTAGATGTCCTAGACTACCTTTGTGCTTGAAGAACATTTAAGAGCGCAGCCAAAGTGACTAAATCTTAATTGATTTGATGAGCTTTTCTTGGTCACATCTGCCCACAAGCTTAATAATAAGAGCCAAAGCCACCAATGGGAGCTATGCTTAATTTTGTGGGCCTTGAGGCTGTTTTGGGCCAGATCAGCATCAGCCTGATGGGAGGCCAGAACCTAGAGCAGGTCCCACAGTCAGTTCATTCTCATTCCTGGGAAAGAGAAAACAGGCAGCACTTGTGTCCATCGAAGGGGACACTGTCCAGGTACATCCTGGACATGTTTTGAAATCTCTGGGCTGCTGCTGCATTCAGAAAGATGTTCAGGAGTTGGGATACAAACAGAAACCTTCTCTACTAGAACTTGGCAAGTATGAGTTTCATGTTGACTTAAGTGTGTAGCCATATTATCTAAGCCAGAAACATCAGCTTGGAAATCACAATTAATGCACCCTAGAAAAATGCCCCTGAGATTTTCTGAATGCTTCTTAAATATTACAGTATCTTTTACTTGGACGGTTACTGTGAAAGCTCATCATGTGATTTACATAGGCTTTGCTTACCCTTATTGGGCACTCCCAAATAGAGACGCCTGGAACAGGGATGCCCTTCCCTAAATTCTGGGCTGAGATTTTGACTTAAACTTTCTGCCTTTTCACACTCAATACTGGGCACACTGGGTCCGATGTCACTTCTGCTATTGGTCTTAGTGCTTGTCCCCCATTTTTGCTTCTGTAATCAGGACAGTGGAGAACAGAACAGTTGGTGTACTAGGGACTGGAATGATGGCTCGATTGGCACGAGACAATCACAGGTCTTGAGTGCAGTCACCAGAAACCATGCTAGGGACTGTGCATTAAAATTAATATCTGAAAAATAATGAATCACTGGGAGGTTTATCCCAGCATTGTTTCTGAGGCAAGGAGGTACAGAAGCATCTTCCAGAACAGCAGTAAAAAAAGGTGGAGCACACATATGTCCAGTGTCTAAGTAAGACACCAAGAGTTTTACATGACATGACAAATGAACGACAATGAATATATGACACAATAAAAGAAAGTGAATGCTAATGCTATGCATTGATTGATATGACCCGATTCTAGACATATACATTGTATTTATTTATTTATATGAGTCAAAGCCAGACTGGCAAAAGATGGCTTGGCAGTTAAGAGTTTCCAGTACAGTTCCCAGCACCCATGAGGCATCTTTAACCACACAAGCATCTTTAACTACAGCTCTAGGGCTCTCTAGCACCTTTGACCTCAATGGACACCCCCACTTATGTGTACATATCTACATGCAGACACACAAATACACATACACATACATTTTTAAAATAACTTTTTTAAAATGAGCCAAAGCTTTTACTTGCTCATTTCTTGCATACAAAGAACTCTTCCATGACACCCTAAGATTCATTGCCAAATTTTTTTACTGCTACAGCCCAGTCACTTTATGGGGGTTCCCTTCCAGTTTTGCATGGCCCTATTCCTAGCTTCTTCACATGGACTCAAACAAGAGCAATTCGGTGTTCAGCACAGAAAGAAAGGGCCTCCACCAACCTGACATTCATAGACTCACCACAGCTGAATGCAAGCACAGAAGGACAGGCTCGGTGCAAGTTCCAGATGCTTCTGTCTGTCCCATCAATTTAACACAGTGCTTGATTTGCTAACTAGATATTTTCCATACAATGCAACATATTCCATTCATAAACAATACAACTGAGGTAGGCCTAGTTTTGAAAGGCCTATTGGACCATAATACAAGTCTGTAAATAATACTGATTTCTCAGAAATGTGAGTTGAGACTTCATATACTTTTTTTCCATTTCTAATCTACCTTCATTTCTGATTTCTCTGTAGGAAACATACAAGTATTTTGTTACATTAAAATGTTTTCAGATGGAAAGGACCCATTGATTTCTGTAGCTGAGAATGACCCCAGAGGACATGTGATGAAAGGGCTTTGTTCCCATGGAAATAAACAGAAGTGAGGGTCCTACATGTTAGTGGCAGAGCCTTAACCATGACCCATAAACCCAAGTTCCTGAATTGTCTCTGCTTTCTGTGGTATTCTGTGATACCTTTGGGCTACACAAAGAGGGCCCTTATCCAGGAGCAGGTTGCTCACAGCCACCTCCTGAATACTGTCACCTGACTCAGATGAGCCAGAGAGCCTCAGATCACATCTGTCCTTTAAGCCTGGTTACAGCATACAGGGTTGAGACCAAGGACTGCTGGGCAGATTTCAGCATGTTGTTCCCCTAACTTCCCCTTCCAGGCTTCAGTGGAGATGCTTATGTTCCTCCCTGACCATATAGAGAAGCCGTCATCTTCAAACTCGTACGCTTTGAAAGTGGGGGACTTTTAGTAGTGATGCAATGCTCACAGAATAAAGTCCCTCCAAATAAGAACTGATGTATGTATGAGACCTATCTGTCCTCTCGGCTCCCCTGTCTCCTCTAGATGAAGACATAGCAGGATGGTGCTGCTCATGAACCAGACAGAAGACTCTGACCTGAGTCTGCTGCCACCTCAGCTTCTGAAACTAGAGAAAGTTTGTCACACCAGTCCCAGTAAGAAGGGTTGTATCCATGGACAGGGGTTGGGGCTCTGCTGGCCCTCTCCCAGTCTTTCCTGGGGCTCATTCTGGTTCAGCTGTGTGGTTAACGAACAACCTTGCCAATGAATGGGTTGAGATCGTATCAGTCTGTTTCAATCGAAGTTTTATTTGGTTTGGCTTAGCTTTTTTCTAAGTCCCCAGGCACTTGTAGTCTGTCTCTAATCTATGTGACTAGTTCATTTGTTGCTGTTAACGTGGGAAGTGGCTGCTTTGCTCAATTGCAGTCATTTCTCCTTCAAGAAAGGAGAGAATCTGTGTTCTAAGAGACCACAGTGAGGGAAGTGATCATAAGAGTGGTGAGGGCAACTTCCTGCCAAGGAGGCCCAGAGAATGAGCCCAGAATGGGATTAACAGTGCTTACCTCCTCTCAGGACATAGGACGTCACAGCCTCCCATTCACACACACACACACACACACACACACACACACACACACACTCGCTGCAGTCTCTGGAGATGGGAGTCAGAGCATGCTAAAGAGTAGAGTAAGTGGGGAATGTTTTCCTTTTGAGATAGTTTCTTTTTCTTTTTCTTTTTCTTTTTTTACTATTTATATATATTTTTAACCACTATATTTTAAAAAACAAAGATAAATGTATAAATTTTAAGCATTTTTGCATAAAAGTATATGAATACATTTTTGCCAGTGCTTGGTATTTTTGGTTGTTTTGTTTTTTTAAGGTTTGATAGTGTGCGTTAAGATCTTACTCATTACAATGAGCATAAAGTACATGTAAAACAGGATGTAACCTGGAATTAGTCAAAGTTTTCTTGGTGTGTAAGGATTAAGCATAATTGTTTTTTCTTTTTTTCTTCTCTTTTTTTTTTTTTTTTTCTTTTCTTGAACTTCATATAGTCTGTGAGTTGTTTCTGGAGTGTTCAGAGCTTTCTGGGGTTAGTATCCAATTATCAGTGACTGCATATTATGTCTGTTCTTTTGTGACTGGGATATCTCACTCAGGATGATATTCTCTAGATGCATCCATTTTCTTGAGAATTTCATAAAGTCATTGTTTCTGATACCTGAGTAGTACTCCATTGTGTGAATATACGACAATTTTTGTATCCATTCATCTACTGAAGGATATCTGGGTTCTTTCCAGCTTCTGGATATTATAAATAGAGCTGCTATGAACATTGTGGTGCATGTGTCTTTGTTGTATGTTGGAGCATCTCTGGGGTATATGCCCAGAAGTGGAATAACTGGGTCTTCAGGTAGTACTATGTCCAATTTTCTGAGGAATCACCAGACTGATTTCCAGAGTGGTTGTACCAGCATACAACCCCACCAACAGTGAAGAAGTGTTTCTCTTTCTCCACATCCTCGTCAGCATCTGCTGTCATCTGAGCTTTGGATCTTGGCCAATCTGACTGGTGTGAGGTGGAATCTCAGGGTTGTTTTGATTTGCATTTTCCTGATGGCTAATGATGTCAAGCACTTCCTTAGATGCTTCTCAGCCATTCAATATTCCTCAATTGAGAACTTTTTGTTTAGCTCTGTACCCCATTTTTTAATAGGATTGTTTGATTCTCTGGTGTCTAGCTTCTTGAGTTCTTTGTATACCTTGGATATTAGGGCTCTATCTAATGTGGGGTTGGTAAAGATCTTCTCCCACTCTGTTGGCTGCTGTTTTGTTTTCTTGACAGTGTCCTCAGCCTTACAGAAACTTTGCACCCCTAGACTTATCTCTCCTGTATCTACCTCATAAGTGCATGAACAACCACTTCGGTTTAGTCAGTGCTTGGGATTAAAGTCAGGACTTGTACCATGCTAGGTGAGTACTCTATCAACGGGGCCACATCCCAGATCACTCTGAAACAATAATGGTACTTGTGGGACTCATTGTTCTGTGTCTGACCTTAGAAAGACCCCAGGGATGCTTGGAGCCATTTAGGAACAAAGGCAAACTATTGCAAGTCATGCCCTAATTTCAGAGGCCTCAAACTTGGGGTTTGTGCCACACAAACCATTTTCTGATTTTCTTTCAACCCTTGAATGATGCCAAAGTCTACAAATTTTCACTCCAAGAAAGCACAGTTGCTTTCTGACAAGCATTAGAGGTAAACACCTCAAAATGACTAGCCACCTGTGTTTCTAGAAAAACAATAAATCCACAGAATGAAAGTATTGCTCTTAGCAGGAACTCATTCAAAAAAGTTTCTTTTCCCCTGTAAGAACTTTGATATTTGACTTAAGTATGATTTCCCTGATCCACTGGTGGGAGGAAGGGAAGATGCGTAAAGCATGAATCAGACGAATGAAAGGCATGCGTTTATATGATACATTGTTTCACAACGATTTGGTCCCAAACCAAAGGGGCAGGGCTTGTAGCAGGTTGCCAGCTTGTGTTACAGGTAGAGACCGTAGAAAGAAGCAAGGTTTTTCAAAGCCTGTGTTTAAACACAACCGGTGTGAACATCCTGAGTGTGGGCAAGCATAAATGCCAAGACTAGGAAAGAGGTGGCCGAGAATTCAGACTGCCAGGCTTGTAGAACTGTCAAGCCCAAGTTCAAAGCAGGGTAGGTGGGGAGAAATGTATAAAGTGGGATTCTACCTCTGTGAGACCAAATGAGATCCCTAAGGACATGCCACAGGTTAAAGCTGCACAGGAAACAGAACTAGCCCTGGAGACCCAGGTGGGACAGGACTTTAGAGACCCTCATATCTTTTTTTCTTTATGTAATACTTTGAAACCTGTTACATTTTTCATTTGCCCAGAAGTATCAAGTTGACAGATGATTTTATCCAGCACTGCTTCTGCTCTGGTAATTTCAGGGAAGCACCAACTGATTCTCTATTCTCAAACAGGTACCTTGTGGGTCCATCCTTGACTTTAGGAACGACCAAGCTGGGTATTTTTTGTGGCTCCTCTGAGCAGCTGGGCCTGCTTACAGTGACCTGGTGAAGGGCTGCAGGTGTCTTCTGTCAGGGTTGAGGTGAGGCCCGGATGTGGTACTGGTGGAAATGCATTCTGCTTAAGACCCAGGAAAGGCAATACGCCCTTTGGGGTCTTTGAAGAGTCAGAGAACACCAGCTTGGCCTGCTCTCTACTGTATGCATCTGGAATCAAACTGTAGGCCCTGTCGGGTCTTGTTGCCATGATGGTTCCACATGGAGGTGCTATTTTCTGAAGAGGCAGAACCAAGGTTTTGACAGAATTACTTACCCCACCTTGTGCAGAGTTTAGTCTCGAGCAGTCGGCCTGGGATGTTTTACTGTGGTGCTGAGCAGGCATGAAAATGGCTGACATGAAGGGTGTCTTGATTTCAGGCTCCAGGACATTCTCACATAGAGTGGAAAAGTTGACAGATAGTTCTCCAAATGCAGCTCTGACAGAAATGAGAAAGGTTGATGGAAGACACTCATAGCTACTACCCCAGAGAGAAAGTGCCAGACTTTCACAGGAAATGTCAGCCATGCTAAGGTAGGCTTGGGAATTAGAACCCGGTATAGGTCCAAGAATCAACAGGCAGCCCTCCACCGCTGTGGCATAAGTGGGCATATGAACAGAAAAGGCTTAATTAAAAAATACTATTTTAGTATCACTATATTTGACCATGAGAGATGTGGCTATGTAGAGATGTAAAGGTCTGGGAGACAGAAGAGAAAGACAGTATCAATCGTCAAGGAAGACAGTGACTGTGGTCAGGAGACAACACACACCTACCCACCATCCCTTCCTCCTTCCACCCCTCTGTACATCTATCTATCCCTCCATCCCTTCCTTCCTTCCTTCTCTCTCTGCCTTCCTTCTTCTTTTCCTTCCCCCTCCCTCTCTTTCTTCCTTTCCTGTTTTCTTTCTTCTTTTCCCCCTTCTTCCCTCCCTCCCTCCATCCCTTTCTTCCTTCTTTCCCTGCCTGTCTTCTTTCTTCTCCCCACCTATCTCTCCCTCCCTTCCTTTCCTCCTCCTTGACTTCTTTGAAACAGGCCTTCTAATCATAGCTCAGTCTAGCCTATTATTTTCTGTGACGACCAGGTGTGCCTCAGACCCATGATCCTCTTTCCTCCTGGTGCTGAGGTCACAGTAGTATAGTGCCACAACCAGCCAGGAAGCAGATTCTTAAGGGTTTGTAGATAGGACAGGTTTTCCCCAGTCAGATCTTTGCTATTATCAATAACATGTCCTCAACACAGCATTCCTTAGATCTAAATGCAATTCCTCCCTTTTCACTTAAACCAAAACAAAAGATCTCCATTATTACTCAATAAGCTTAGTAAGGCTCACGCTTGTGAAAACCTCTACAAACTTGTCAGAGGTTAGCTATTAAGGCATCCTTCATTTCTCCATCTTATACCTCAGCACACCCCCCACACACACACACAAAGTACAAAATACAGTCCTGCTTCAGAACATTGCCATATGACTTGTCAACCCCCAAGACTCCCTGTTTGCCTTCAGCCTCTTTCCAGGATGTCTGCATTATTGTCCAAACAGGGAGTTTCCTGTATATTCACCCCAACAGTGCTGGCTTAGAAGAAAACAGGGCTTTGTTACCAACAGGACTTATACTGAATTCTACCATTGGTGACTGCCTCAGTTTCCCTCTTTCACAAGGCCTCACGAGGCTGATGTTGGGGGTCTTCTGCTTCCTGGAGCCCAAAGTGGCTGCATTCCCCTAGCCCTTTCTCGCAGGCATTGTCCACTGCAGCTGCCCGCCGAACAGCTGACACCAGGCCACCAGTAAGTACATCCAGAGGGACTGCCCCGTTGACTCAGAAGGGTCATGGGAGAAGCAACTTCCATGCCCAATGCGGCCATTCTTCTGTGACAGCCGGGGAAGGGGGTGGAGGGGTGGGAAGGTAGCTCAGTTACTAGAATGGGTTTGTAGCATGAGAGAAGCCCTGGGTTCAATTCTTATTGCAGCATAAAGGGGCATGGGAGCACACCTGTGGTTTCTGCATTCATGAGGCCAGCCTGGGCTACACAGAACAGAGGGGTTTTCTGTGATCGAACAGTCAGGTCCTTTCAGACACAGAGCAGCTGGTTCAGAGTGCAGGCCACACACACACTCTGCTTATTGTTACATTAAAAAAACTAAAACAAAAAAACAAAATGAGGACACATTTATGGAGCTAACAGACTTCGAGAGATTTTTTTAATAAGATTAATTTGTTAACGGTTTTAAAATGTTAACACACGACCAGCCAGTTTTCATAACTGATGTAAGAACATCATTAGGTGCACTGTGTGGCTTCCTCATTAACTTCTGGTTGTACTTCCAGCTGTGCTAAGGGATATTAGAGTACCTGTAGGAGAGGAAATTCTTGGGGACACACAGATTTAAGTCCCCCGTAGGAACCTGTCTTTTTACTGCCTCTAGAGGAATGCAGAGCTTCCCTCAAGCCACAGAGTTCTGGAGAATTTTCCAAGTGTGACTGAACCACTGTGTTTCAAATAACACCAGAAGAATCACCAGTCGCTGTATCCAAAAACATCACCATTTGGGCTTGTATTCTTTGGAGCTGAGGTTCCAAGAAGCATGCATGTAAGTGGGGTTGCGTCTTTATTCATAGACAGCCTGCCTTGTGGATTCAATAAACGTCCTGTGTCCTTCCCTGTGAATATGGCTCAGAAGCATTTCCCCACTCCCAAACACCTTTATTCTTTTTTCTCTCTGGGCTAGAATGGAAACATTATTGTAGTAACTATTACTTTCAAGGAAAGATTGTAATTACTTCTAGACCCACTCAGGAGTTTCAAGAGGGATTTAACCTTTAACTTTCTCAGTACAAAGGGAGGCTTGCCGCCCAGTGAATCTAACAAGACCATCATTTATCGCTGGCAGAGTTCATTAGTCAATTGTAACAGTTTAATTATTAGCATTTTAATGCATGAACATTTAACCACACAGAACAAGACTTCTTAAAGGGAGCAGAACCAGCCTGCACAATTGCTTGTATTGTGATGTGTTATTAAAATGAGATAATTAAAATGCAAGAAACAAATGAGTCCACATATTTAGCCAGCAAACTAGCATTTTGTTTCTTGGCGTGGTCTGTGAGGTTGTTTTGGTTTTCTTTTCTTTTTTGGGGGGGGCGGTTGGTTTTGGTTTTTAAAGCTTGAATTTTTACTTTAAAGTTGTTTTCATTTTTCTGCTACAGGTCCACATACTGTCAAAACATTAGCCATGAGAGGTAACTTTTATAAGAGGAAAACCCAAAGCAGAGAGTCTACAAGAGGCCTTGAAAGGCGAACTGGAAGGTCCTGCTGCTGAGGCACTGGAGTCTGCCCGGGAATGGGGGAAGATTTTTCTAGAATACCCCACCCAGGCTGTCAGAGTGGTACTCAGGAAGATGTTTAAACTCTTCTTCTAACTGGGAGGAGGAGGACTGAAAGAGGGGGGTACCCATGAGTGTAACCATGTGCAAAAAAATCCTGTATGCATAAAACAGAACTACCACATGGATGTGTGCAGCAAGTGAGGAGGCGAGAAGGTGCCCAGTGCCCTGTTCTATTACCTTTAGCTTGTTCACTTGAAAGAGGGTCTCTCCCTGAACCTGCAATACATGTATGTGATAAGGCATTAGATAACACCATGTTATTGGCATGGTAGGGTAGCCAATAGGATGGGGGTCATTGAGCCTCCTGTCTCTACCTCCCCCAAATACAGAGTGCTAAATTGACAGATACCAGAGGCCATTCCCAGCATTTTGTTTGAATACTGGAAGCTTTGAACTTAGGACTTCGTGCTCGAGGAACAAGCTCTCTTGCCCATTTAGTAATCTCCCCAGCCTGGAGAGCCATTGTCATGTGAAGCCAGAGTTAGGAGCTCCCGTCTACCACATAAATTTGTAGCACCTCAGATGCATTGATGAGAAAAGAACACAGTTTGCCATTGCCCAGAAATCAGTCTTTGCAACAGCTGAAAGGGAGAAAAAAAGCAAAAAGTATCCACAGAGTGGGAACAGGGAAAGCACATGTGGCGGCATACCTGTGCAGCAAAATGTACTCAGCCTCTGAGACCGGTTGAAATCCCAATACATGCAGCAATGTGAATAAGCCTTGAAGGTATGCTAAGTACAAAGTCCAGGTATGAAAAGACGGTTGCCCCATGATTCATGTGTGAGGCTCCTAAAACTGTCAAGCACACAGAGACAGAATATGTTGGGCGTTAGCGGGCTCTGAGGGAGAGGAAACATGGTGTTATCTAATGCCTTATCACATGCATAAAACTATAGGCATATAATTCATTATAGGCATAACAATGGTAAATTTTACATTATGCATATTTTGCTATAATAAAAATTAGGGAAGTGGGGCTAACCCTCCACGTATTAACTTTATAGAATCACTGTACTCACCAAATGAGATTGTAGATAGAAGTCTTTTTAAGCTTGAAATGATACATGCACACACTTGTGGAGGTAGTGGTGTTCCTTAATTATTTGTTTTAATCATATTATTTTAATAAGAGGCTACAATATAAACAATTGAGAAGGTTAATTAATAATGTCAAACCTAAACGAGTGTAATTAATGTCACTCAACAAAAGCCTTCACTCGACTCAAAACATTTTCCCTCTAGGGGAATCTTGGTCTGATTTTTCAAAACAGTTTCTCCCTTGACTTGGGGGGGAAGCAGTGGAGAGGCTGGTGTGTCTCATTTGAAGCTAAGTAGACCAGTGATATCCATACGCCGCCCTTTCCTTTAAGGGTAGAACGAGGCTCGAAGGTCTCAGAACCACATCTCCTCTAAGAAGTGAGCAAGAAAGCACAGACAGCCATAAGCACATACAATAAGAGCCAGCACTGGGGACTCTCCAAACACCAGGCTTCTAAAGGACAGAACCAGGGGTGCCTGGGAAGGAATGGGTGGGAAGGGGCAGATCTCCCTATTATGAAGCAAAAGCACAGAACCCCCAAAACAAGAACATCGAAGAGTTGTCTCTGCTACAGACATGTGCCACAGGACCCACTCTACCCCCAGAGAAGACAGCTGCCCCCACCCCTTGCTCCTGCTTTCTCTCCCAACTAGCATTCTGGATCCTTCAGCCTTTTCTCCCACAGTGCTCTGCCTCTGGGAATTTACAAGGCTAAACCTTGAAATAATCTTTCGTGTGTGTGTGTGTGTGTGTGTGTGTGTGTGTGTGTGTGTGTGTGTGTGTGTCACCATGCCTGGTTCTGAGATCACAGGCACCACCAACCCTTGCTTTTAAAACATTGGTTCTGAAGCTCAGGCACACCTGTTTACAGGACAAGCACTTCACCAGCTTCAGTTTTGTCCCCAGCCCCTTTCTGGCTTTTTGTGTAGGGCTTCCAAGCCCTGAGCTCCAAGGTAGAAGCTGTTTGCCTACAGAAGCTGCCAAGGCCTGAGGCAAGCCTTCCTGTGCACAATGGCCCTGTGCTTTGTGGGAGGGCCCAACAACTCTGCCTTCTGCTCTACCTCGGGAGACTTGCTGCAGAACTGTGAGTACAGCATTTGCTGGGATATGTCAGGGCACAGCATGTGGAGACCACAGGGGCTTCTGGGAAGTCACAGCCCTTTCTGTTGGCACACCTGTAACCCCACAGTGGGAAATGTGGGGGTAATTTGGGGATACCCCCACCTCTGCCAGTTCCTTGCCCGACATTCTGAGATGACTAGAGGGATTTTCAGACAAGGCTTCTGTCCCTCCACAGAGGGTGGAACGTACACAGAACCCCGAGAGAAGCTATAACAGAAAGGGAGTGTTATGGCTCCTCACATGTTTGAGAAAACGAGTCTCAAATCTACCATTGCCAATGGGGGACACTGGCTGAGAGCTTGGCAATCCTTGAGTTCCAGTACCCGTGGAGCTCCAGTCCTCGAGATCTTAAAACCGGAAGAGCTCCAGACACAAAGCGGTGATCTCTGTCTTCAGCCATCTCCAGGAAGAACTTCACTCAGGTTTTCTAATATTCCTCCAGAAAATACAAGGGCCCTGCCTGAATTAAGTCTGTCTTAAAACCACCCTTTGCCACAGAGCAGGTGTTCACCCCTGCAGCTACTTTTGTTAAAGTAAATCAAGTTTCTGTGTAGGTCTCAGGCGCAGCAGGCCCCAGGTCTAGAGGCTGCTGCATTGCACAGGGCATGTGTAGAATTTTCCCATCAGAGTGTCTGGTCTAGAGTCTCAAGATGAATCACAGGCTTGCCCCCCTATGCCACCTGTCAGCTTTATGTCCTTTCTGTTTGCTGTCTGGTACCTGCCCCTTTGGGGTCCATGTTCACAGGCACACGCTCTGCCTGTGTGAATGGCAGACAGAACCTCTAATGAAATGGGTGCCCCTGGGACACACCCCAAAAGGAGGGTCTGTGCTGGCGTTCCAGCTAGGAAGAGATGCTGTCATTTCAGGCCAGCTTCCTATGCATGGGGCATTCTCTCTAAGCCACACCCACTCTGACATGCCTTTAAAAGTCACTCCCTGGCGCCATGACTTAATTTGGCCTGAGAGGTTGCAACTCCTTCTCTCTCTCTCTTTCTTTTCTTGTTTCTTTCTTCCTTCCTTCTTTATTGACTTCCTTTTAACTTAAGTCACAACTTTGTTCTTAAAACACCAACAACAGCTATAAACATGTGTTCCGTTTCTGGGCAGTTCCTCAAGTGGTGCCAACGTGTCACAGAGATGCTCACCACACCAGGGTCTTACAACATTATCCACATTTTTTTATCTTAAAAGAGAAACATTTTATTTAAAATACTTTTTCATATAACATATTCCAATCATGGCTTCCTCTTCCTCACCTCCTCCCAGACCCTCCCTGCCTCCCGACCCATCCAACTCCACTTCTTTTTCTCCCTTTAAAAAAACAAACAGGCAATAATAAATAAGTGCAAATAAATAAGCCATTATGTATAGCTAGACTCGAGCTACTTTGTGGGTTCTTCATTTTCTCCTACCCTTTCAACCACCTTCCACTAGATAAAAGAGAGAGAAAGGGACATAAAGGAAAAGGGATGGCATTATTATTAAACTATTTCTTGCACATTATTGTGGATAAGGGGCATCAAGTTCCTTGGGGCAAGTCTGATCTTCAATGTCAGTCAGGACACTAAATTTCTTCTTCTTCTGAAAGGCCCCAGAATTCCAAATGTCATGCAGTCTCAGAAACTATCTGCCTCTGGCAAAAATCACACCCCTGTTAGAGCACAAGGCAAATCAGAGTCAGCTACTGCAGACAATACAAAGCATATCCCACACCTGGGATAAAAATGAAACCATATTTTTATAATATTTCTGTGGTTTTTTTCAAAGAATCCAAAACTTCAAGATTGTCACTCAAGTTATAAGAAAATACAAACTACAAACAATGTCATTGTGGTCTACAACCATATCACCCTGAATGCAACAATCTTGTCTGATATCAGAAGCTAAGCAGGGTTGGGCTTGGTTACTACTTGGATGGGAGACCACCTAGGAATACTGGGTGCTGTAGGCTTTAAAAAAAATAATGATAAATGCCATTGTGTTAATTTTGTATTGATCTTATACTTCTTGGCATGGAGCCTGCCCTTAAGTGTGATTTGTATACCCAGTGAGACTCTGTTAGAGAAAACTAATTTTTTCTTTGTGAGTTCTTGGATAGGTTCTGGGTTAGGGATAGGGCCTCACGGCCACTTCCTTTATAAGCACTGGGACCCCATCTGGCTTAGGCTGTGCATGCCCCCACCATCTCTGTGGCATGGCTACTTGGGTGAGCCTTATTATGTCCAAGAGGCTATGTTTCCTTGGTGCCTTCCATTCCCAATGGTTCTTACAGTCTTTCCCCTCTTCCACATAATTCCTTAGCCCTGAAATGAGAGGCTGATGAAGACAGTACTTTAGGACCAAGTGTTCCAAGGTCTCTCACTCAGCTGAGACTTCTCTTAGGCTTGTGGAACTCAGGGCCTGTTTGGACATTCAGTAGTAAATAAATATTTTCATAATTGACAAAATCTCATGGTATCTCAGAAGTGCCTTTGTCCTGTGTCCTGACTGCCTTTCAGCAACAGAGCTTTTTTGGTCTATGATCTGAGGTAAAATCACCTAAAAAATGGCCCAACTGACAGAAATTAGATGTCACCTACCATGACTGTGTGTGTGTGTGTTTATACATAAATGTGTGTGTATAGAGAGGCCAGATTTTCCTTAACCCTTTTCCATCTAAAGTTTTTGCCATGGTCTCATACAGAACCCAGGACTTGCTGATTCTGCCAGACTGACTGTCTAGCAAGCCTCAGGGATCCACGCCAGGCTGATGATTACAGTGGGTGCCATCAGACCTTTGTATAGATGTTGGGGATTGAACTCAGGACCTTGAGTTTGAGCCATCTCTGGAGCTGCACCCACAGCGCAGCTCTTCCCAGTTCTCATGTGCTGATTGTCTGAGCAGCATTTTCTTAAGGAATGACAGTGAACTGCCTTTCCTGTTAATCTGGAACAAGGAAATTTTAAATATAAATAGGACCATCTGTCTGGGAGATAGAGACCCACACTCCCACTACCTTCCTTTAATATGTAAAAAAACAAGGTTGTAAGTGTCACTGTGTTACATAGACTGAAATTACCCTCTAAAAATTTCTATACCTACGAATTAGGGAAGCTCTCAGACCTCATCAAAGAAGTATCTCTCTCCAATTGGCAGTGGCTGACACAGAAATTCATCCCTCGTCAAAGCACAGAGAGTATGAGACCTTGGCTTCTTCAAAATTGGGCATCCACACCACATGCCTTCCTAATGCTCAGGGGATATCATGGAAGAGAGCAGACACTAATAAGGGCTGAGGTCAAGAAGACATGGGTGAAGCTGTCCTCTGGGCTACTGCATTCATGAATTTACAGCAGCTGCGGCTATCTGCACAATATCCTATATAGGATCCCGAAGGCCACATTCCAGGAGAGACCCACCAGCCCCATCCCTAGCTGAGGAGTGACTGACAGTTGATAGCTTCTAGGAGGAGGAAGAATCCGTCTGCTTTAGGGTTGTGGTTCCTCCTGGATCACTCACACCCTAGTGGATGACCCCTCCCCCAATATGGAGATTACAACATTAACTGGACTCGATGGGATATATGTATGGCAGGAAATTGAAAGGGAGAGATGCCGGGGAAGAGATCCAGGAGAGCTTGCAGGGGGGGGGGGCAGGGAGTAATATCATTGAAATTCTTCAAATGGCCGTTTGAAATTCTCTAAGAATAAGTATCCCACAAAATACTTATTTTAATTCTTTTTTTTTTTTTCAACTATGCATCTGGCAGGGTAGTGCTTGATACTCAAGGAGACCAAGGGTGTTGAATCTCCTGGAGCTGGAGTTGCAGGTGGTTGTGAACTGCCTGATGTGGGTGTCAGGAACTGAACTCAGTTAAAACTCAGTAATAAAAGCTCAGTTATTTATTCTTTGGGTCTGGAAAGACGGTCAATGGTTAGTAGCAAAGAAATCGTGTTCGTGAAAATGTCTCCTGCTTCATAGGAAGTATTCACGCCTCAAGAGTGTCTTTATAGGGCTTGTCTGAACCACTGTCTGTTTTTCAAAAGAAATGTACTGTGTCTGGTGTTGAGGACAACCCATGTTATTCCACTTAACTCATAACACAGCCAAGCCATGCAAATAACTAGACCACAGCCCCAAGTGCTAACTCCGAATATTGCTGGTTTGGCACACACTGGAATGTCCTCCTGTGAGCACAGCTCCCAGGGAAGCAGTCACTGGACTCTCAGCAGGTTGAATGATCATGGAAGAGGATGCCTTTTGGGGTACTTGAATCCCAAGCCACTCCACCTTTTTTGTTACAATTTATTGATTTATTTGGGGAAAGGTACACGGGTTGTGAAGGGCAGAGTACAGCCATGAGGCTTCATTCCCTCCTTCTATCTTGGTCCTGGCAGTTGAACTCAAGTCATTGGTCTTGGCTGAAGGTACCTTTCCTCATTGAACCATCTCACTGGCTCCCAATAGTGCTTTCAATACCTGCTGATACTCTCTATGTCGGGACAGCATCCCGTACCATGTGATGCTTGCCGTGGTGTATGTGTCCCGTATTGCACACATACAGGTTAGTGTGGAAAGTAGTCAAGAAAATCCCATCCTGGATAAACTCCTCCAGGCCATTGCTGTCACACAAGGTGAACACTTATTCTGCCCCCCTCTAATTTGGATTTCAGCGCAAAGCCCCCTGTCTCTAAGGCATCTCTACAGAGCCCTGCAACATCCAGGAAGGCTCAGCTAACAGCCTCGGTGTCAGGAGTCCCCGTCCCCTGCTGTATTTATCATACCTATGATCTGTCTGATTGCAAAGACCATGGACATAGGGATGGTGTCTTCGAATATTCTAATGCATTTGAAAATCTCAATAAAGCAAACTGGTGTTTTGAGAAAGAATTGTCAACAATACTTTTCTATGAAAATATCATATTTATATACGTGTCTTTTTCTAGGATTGTATGTGATTTATGCTTTCCTTTTAATATCCATTTTCAGAAGCTGTATTTTGTTTGTTTTTGCTTTGCTTTGTTCTGGTGGTGTTAGGAATGGCCCAAGACCCCATTCGTGCTAGGCAAGCATTCACCACCCCAGCCACACTTCTAACCCTACAATCTTTGGTTTGAAAGCTTTCTCTGGTAAATCTGAACAAATCTCACAGGCATAAATAAAGCCAAGAACACAGCTGTGGGTTTCTGTAACATTGGAATACAGGGCCGGTGTGACTCTAGAGATAGCTCACAAAAACTCGACACACTCCTTTAAGTCTCACTAGTCCAGATGTCTGTCTGCACACACCCTCTGTCAGCTCTTACTTTTACCAGCTTGGGAAGTTCCACACTGCCCACTGAGGTGCCTTTACTCTTTGTATATAACACTGAGCAAAAAACCTTTGCCTCGAGAGGATAGCCTCTAGTTAAGGAGGCCCAGAGAAGGCAGAGAGAATAAGGGATTAGAACTCAGGCCTCTCTGCGTTTGTAAGCCAACACCCTTTTCAGTCAGTGGGTGTGTAATTCTGAATTACCCCATCCTAACCCTGACCACCAAACGTTGCTGTGAGCTCTCTACAACAGGGTACGGAGGGCTCCCTCAAGATAAATTCACTCCGTGTGGAATGCACCAGTGTTATTGAAAAATAGTACCGAAATCAAAGGACTTTGCGCCACTTTATTTGCTGGTTTTATGGTCCTCCAGGATTTTTGTGGGATTTGTTTTTCATTTTACTTCTGTGAGCCTGCCAATGCTTTAAAGCAATATTTCAATCAGGGAGAGAAAAAAAAATAGTCTTCCCTGCAAAACTCCACAATGGTTTCCATCCCTCTCTCATAGGTTTGGGGAACTCCTCCCCAACTGCACTCGCCTGCCTCCCCAGTGCCCTTTAAGTGCAAATTGAATACTTAAACTACTGTTTAAAGGGCCCCCAGTGTTCAAAAGAAATTTAATTTGCCATTGCAGCGTTTGGAAATGATGATTATAACCCTAGCACCCCTGCCTGACAAGTCCCAGATCACCCTGAGGCAAACACAAGAAAAACCGGGCTTTGTAATCCCAGAAGCACCTCTGTCACCCAAACCAATAATGGGCAGCAAGGGTGAGGGGTGGCAAGGACCCAAGAAGCAGGAATCCTGAACCCAAATTAACTTTGACCCCATCCATCCACTGGTCTATGATCTCCACTAGCAACTGGCCTCAAGTCTGATATGCTCTTGAGCAGTGGATTAAGTTCAGGACAGCAAGATTTCAAACAGTGATTGAATCCTGCATGTGTCTGTCTGTCCTGCAGAACTGCTGCTGAAACCCTCAGGGATATTGAGAAGTACCCAGGATGAGAAGGAAGTACAGATCTCCACACACAGTCTTTAATCAGAGCACCTATGCCAGGGTTTCTTCCATGTACCCAGACCACCTACACAGACCATTTCATTCTAGAAGCAGGACAATGCAGCCTAAGGCAAAATGTTTGGGGTCAGAAGCCACTTTACTGAAAACTCTGAGACAGAGATAAAAAAACATTTTCAGGTTCACGAGATCATAATAACAGCAGAAGTGTTTTAACCTGTAGTGCCCAGAAGGACCCTCCTTTGTCCAAACTCCTAGGATACCAGGAGAAACTGAGGCCAGAGACAGGGACAACCATGCACAGGGCCACAAGTGAACAAGTATTAGTATCTGATGTTTCCCAGAAAGAAAACTCAGCAACGTACTATTCATAAGAAAATCACGTTTCCAAAATACATGTCTTCATTTATTCCTGCTTCATTTCAAAACATGCTAAGTAGAATAAAACCTACCACACCCCAAGGGATGACTTTATCACTATATGCTGAAATTCATTTCAGGCAAAAAGAAAGCCTACAGTATCCCAGAGTTCTCATCTACTTGTAAGAAAACATCATTTTTTAAAAAGTAGGATTATTTCAAGAAAAAAAGTTGTCCTAATGTAACCTCATAGAAAAAAGCAGTCCAGAATATTATTTTGAGAGGAAGATGCCAAGTCCAAAGACAGGAGCTTTGCCATCTAAGCTGACTCATATGGTCAGTTTGCACGTTAACACATGAACTCACCCCATGGATGTTTCAGCAGGCATTAAACATGAAATCATTGGTTTTGTAAAACTCTGTGTGTGTGTTTTCCCCCTTCTCCCCAGTTATTAGAGCTGTCATAAACTTTGCAATATCTGCACCCAATAGCTGGGAAAATCATCTCTCTCTCTCTCTCTTTCTCTCTCTCTCTCTCTCTCTCTCTCTCTCTCTCTCTCCCCCTCCCTCCCTTCCTCTCTCCTTCCCTCCTTTCCTCCTTCCATCACCACCCCCTGTGTGTATGTGTGTGTGTGTGTGTGTGTGTGTGTGTGTGTGTGTGTGTGTGTGTAGGGAGTGAGAAGGAGGAGAAAGGGAACCGTTTTTGGGATGAGGTTATGAGAGGGGTAGTAGTGAGAATGGAAATTGTTGGGGGGCATCTCTGGGACTATCTGAAGACTTGGAACAGGAAAGGCTCTGGGAAGTATATGGGGTGAGGACCTGAGATTCCCATCATTGTGGGGTATTGAGACTAAGATGACCACTTCCTGTAGTCAGGTGGATTTCCAGTGGAGGGAAGGGGCAGAAACCCACCCACAAAACCCCCAACCCAAAATTTGTCATGCCTACAAGATGTGCAGGGGATAAAGATGGAGCAGAGACTGAGTGAGTGGCCAACCAATGACTGCCCCAACTTGAGACCCAGCTTATGTGAGAAAGCCAACCCCTGACTCTAGTAATGATGCTCTGCTATGCTTGCAGACAGGAGCCCAGCATAACTGTCTCCTGAGAGGCCTCACCGATCATCAAATGAAAACAGAAGCAGAGACCCACAGCAAAACATCAGGTGGAGTTCACGAGTCTTGTATAAGAATGGGGTAGAATTGAGTGAGCCAGAGGGGTCAAGAATACTACAAGACTTACAGAGTCCACTAACCTTGGCCATGGTGACTCTCAGACACTGTACCAACCAAAGAGAATTCAGGGTCTGGATCTAGGCCCCCTTGCACATTTGAAGCAGATGTGCAGCTTGGTCTTCGTAGGGTCCCCTAACAATTGGAGTGGAGGCTGTATCTGACTCCGTTGTTTGCCCTTTAGCCCCCTTCCCCTAGCTGGACCGCCTGGTTGGGCCTCAGTGAAAGAGGATTGCTTAGTCCTTTGGGAACTGGATATCCCAGGACAGGTTGCTACCCAATCAGGGCTTCCCCTTCCCTGAGAAGGGGAAGGGATAATGAGGAAGGGATTTATAAGGGTAGGACTAGAAGGAGAGGGGGGGGAATAGGACTGTGATTGGGATGTAAAGTGAATGAATGATGAATGAATGAATGAATGAATGAATGAATGAATGAATAAACAAACAAACAAACAAACAAACTCTGTCTCAGTCTAGGGCAATGGCTTTCAACCTTCCTAAGGGTGTGACCTTTAACACAGTCCCTCATGCCGTGGCGACCCCAACCATGTTATTCATAACTGTAATTTCGGTATTACTATGAAACATAGTGTTATCTGTTTCTAGATGGTCTTAAGTGACCCCTGTGATAGCGGTTGCTACCCACAGATTGAGAACCAATAGTTTAGGGATGCTGGCACTCAGCAAGTGTGAGAAAAAGCAAGGGAGAGCATCACACACCGTCACATGCTGGAGAAGCATCAGAACAGGGTATGAGGTGGAAGGCTGGGAAGGGCAGAGCAAGCTTCATGAAGGCTTAGAGAGCTCTAACTGGTCAGGAATGGTCACTTGGAGGAAGGGACAGGTCTGAGGAGATCCAGCCTGCCTCCCGACTACTTTCTCCAACAACCCTATGAGATTCCAGGCTCTCCCACTGCTCATCCTCACAGTGTACACCGATAACCTTGGAGTGTCAGGCCCCAGGTATTCTCTTGACAGTAACATGTGTCCTACTGTGTACCAGCACTGACAATTCAGTCTGTACTGAATCATCCTTAACTACTTAACTACTGTTTATGTGTCTGTGTGTTTGTGTCTCTGTGTGTCTGTGTATATCAGACTGTGTGTGTCTCTGTATCTGTGTGTCTGTGTGTTTGTGTCTCTGTTTGTGTCTGTGTATCTGTGTCTGTGTGTCTATGTCTCTGCATAAAAGTCTGTCTGTGTCTGTGTGTCTGTGTATGAGTATGTATGAGTGTCTCTGTGCATGATCCTGTGTGTGTATGTGTGTGTGTAGCCTAGAGGTCAACATCAGGTTCATTCCTCATGTACAGTCCATCTTCTAAGTGCTCTCTCCTTGAGGTTCAGTGATGTGGGGTTCAGTAAGTACTTGAGACTAGCTAAGCTGACAGGCCTCAACCTGGCTATGCATCCCTTTAACTAGAATTATAGTGGTACCATCATGCCCAGTTTATTATGAGACACTGGAGATCAAACTGTACCATCTTCTTGGCCTCTATCTATGTGTTTCCCCTTCCTGCTCAGCCTCATTCTAAAAGGATATCCAACCCCTGGGCTTCCTGTGTTCCTGAGTCTTTTTTAAACACAGAACTCCATGCCTGAAACTGGGCTAGTGATGCAGAAATCCAAGGAAGATAAATCTTTCCAGAGTACAAGGTCTCACATACAAGGGTGACTGGCTCTGCTTCTCCTGACCCTTCTTCTGTCCTAGAGTGCTTGGGACACTCCGGTGTCCTAGGGATTTCCAGAGAGTACCATATAATATGACTACCATCAATTTTCCAGTGGTCTTACGAGCCTTGAAAATCTCGTTGGCCTTCCATGCCAATCCTCCCAACCAGACCCCTCCCACACAAAACCACCCACCCCCTTGGTGATGCATCAGATGTCCCTCGAGGAATCAAAGGAAGAATGTGAGCTCCATGGCTGCAGTCTGTCTCTGTGAAAACAAGATGGCATCACCACACAGTGTATGCCCTCTCTCCATTGCTGAAGAAGCTGCACCTTGGAGACGTAAGCTTATAGTAGCTATGAATGTTACTTCTGGCTGTGGGCCAAGGTTGTGGGGTTGATGAAACTCATTGCAACCACCCGATGAGATGCAAATAAATGGGCCACTTCCCAAACCTCTCGCATCTGCCAAAAGCAGGTATGTTACATCAGGGCCACCCAGGACCTACTCTTTTCCCAACCAGATGTGAAGCTAAGGAGGACCTTTCCTGAGTCATTTGCCAGATGCAAAAAAATGGGAGGGCTGCTATTCTTGGAGCTTTCATGGGCTCTGTATAGTTGCTTAGCCTTACAAAGGCCAAGATCTCTTCCCAACCATTTCATGCTCAGAATCTCTGCTCTGGTGAGAGTCGTGGTCATGAAAATTTAATAGCCGGGGAAAGGAAGGCATACAGAACCGGCATAATTAAACCAAGACGATCTGGCTAGAGCAGATGAGAGGGAGGAAGAGGTGGTGGAGAAGGAGGAGGTGGTGTAGGAGGAGGAGGAACTGTGTCCAGAGAAGTAAATGCCACACAAAGATGCAAAAGTCCCACCCTCCATACAAAAGCCATAACCTCTCCAGCTGTCACTACCAGCCAATGAGGAAAAAAAGTTGTCAAGTTGACATGGAGAGAGATTTTCATGTCTAGTTGTATTTTTTTATGCACACAAAAGGTACACATAGCAAAGAATGTGAGGGAAAACAAATAAAATGATCTTAAATATTCATAGTTAATTCCTTAAGGAGACAGCTTATATAGGATAGATACTTGAGGACAGCAAGTTTCTGACTTTGCCAAGATGAGCACTGGTAGGCTTTAAGAGCCTCCAGTGAGTTGTCAAGGGCAGGAATAGTAAAAACTCAGAAAGAAGCACAGCAGACAGGGCCTGCGCTAGTAACTACTAGCACTACGTGGGTACCCCGGCTCTGATCACCTTGTAGTTTGCAGGACAACAGGGATATTCCCAGGTCCTCCGGGTCATCTAGCCTGGTCTATCAGTGATCTTCAAGGAGCTGGGGCAGCCAGAATCTTTGCCCTTTGATAACCACAGGCAGACATCTTTATTCTGTACTGTGGTGTATAGTTTTGACTTCCTTACCTGAGGAGCTCTGAATGAGACAGAAGTTTGTCTTCATCCAGAGAGGTCACACCAATCATACTCTGGAGGCGAACCCTGACTGCCTGTACAGTGACATATCTGACTATTAGTTCTGCGAGAAAAGGGGGGAAAAGCAGAGACAAGCAGATATGCCCCCCAAGCCTTGCCTTGTGCTAGCAGGATCCTCGAGGGGCCTCAGGGAACAGGCAGTTGGCACACAGTGGGCAACCAGGAGTGCCAGGTACAACAGGACTCCTGAATTCTTATGTTCAGAAGGGGCCATCAACAACCTTGCTTGGTTCAGTTCAATAGAACTGGAATATGAGCTGCATAACTTGTTTAAAATATTCTACTATTCTATTTAGCCCACTGTATCTAAACATTAATTCAGTGTGGGAAATTGTCAGGATACTTTCTATTCTTTCTGTAATACTGTGTATCTCTTACTCACAGGTCATCTCAGTTTGGACTTAATTAACAAGCTACTTTTACTTGATACTTTCTGTGCGGAACATCCACCTTCTAAGACTATGAAAGTGGGACCCATGCTTCCCTTGATGGGTTGCTGTGAGATATTTCAAACACACTGTGAGAATCATCTATCTCCCATCTGTGCAAGGAGGTCTTGCCTGGTAGGGAGACTTTTTTGTTTATTTACTGCCTGTGTGATGGATGTACATGTGTGTACATGGTGCATGATCAACCCAGCCTGCATGTGTGGAGGCCAGAATTGCAGGGGCCTTCTCCAGTTGCTCTCTACGCTACCTTTGGAAGCAGAGTCTTACTGAATCTGGGATTACTGTTTCAGCCAAACTGTCTGCAAGCAAACCCCAGGGACCCGCCAGTCTCCTCAGCACCACACTGGCATCTCCACACCTTTTGTTTGTTTGGTTGGTTGGTTTGATTGTGTTGTTGTTCTTATTGTTCTTTTTTTTTCTGTGAGTGCTGGAATTCTCAAACATGTACCACACAGACTTTACCTGCTGAACAATCTCCAGAATCCCTCCCCTAGACCCTTCTAGAGATTTACTTCAATCAAAACTCAGTGTCTATCCATCCCCAGTGACTCACTCATACACAAATCTCTAAGACCCACATCTTCAAATGGGCACCACTGTCAGAAAAGCTCCTCTTCTTTCTTAATGGGTCACTATCAACGAGCTAAGCTAAACATGACCTGAAAGTTGATCCTCTGGGCCCTGCATGGTCTTGGGTCACAGCAGCTATCTGAGTTTCTGAATTTTATAGATGTGAAAACAGTTATAATAGGAACAAAGTGAACTTTCTCAGAAGCACAAGGCTGCCCAACCAATAACTCATCTTCAGCCCACATCCTTCCCTACTTCACCTGAGCCGCATCCAAAGCCACCTGAGGCCGTCCCCAGGACGGTACTGTCACTGCTAGACAAAGACTATCTCCAGTAGCATGGCACTCTCTCTTGTTCTCATCCATTACTCTTCCACTCTCTGACCTGTTGCATGAATTCAAGGCTGCTGCTACTTGCCCACTCAGAGCCTTCCCTATTGGACATTTAGAGGATCTATGGAAACTGGCAGCGAAGCAAACAGGCAGAAAATGCACCGAAAGTCCTGGGATATCATCAAACAGCTCAAAGGCTCGAGATTTCCAATTAGAGAAAGCACAAGGATTCAGAGAATTAGGTAAAGTGCACACCCAGTGTGAATGTGCCACGGAACTCCAGGAGCTATCAAGAGAGCACCAGTACAATGTGTGGAAGGTGAATGTGAACACAAGCCAGAAAACCCTTAGGTACCGTGTCTCCACTGATGCTATCTGCTGGTAAAACCCTTTGTTGGTCAGCTTTCTATCGCTATGATAAATATCTGAGCTAATTAACTTATAGAGTAGAAAGGTTCACTTGGGTACCCAGTGTTGAAGGCTCCAGTCCAAACTTGATGGATCTTGTGGCTTTGAACTTTCTGGTGGCTGGAGGGGTAAGTAGATAGCTCATTATGGTAGGAGCTTACAGCAGAGCAGGACTTCTCTCACTCCATAGCTTGGAAGTGAGAGAGAAAAAGAGGAAAAGACTGGGTCCTACCACACATACTCCCAACAACCACAATGACCTCCTAGTAGGCCCTACCTCCTCATATCCAACCCCTGACCCCACCGCCAAAAGTACCAAGCTATGATCAGGCCTTCATCACATGTGTCTTGAAGGACCTGCCAGATCCAAATTGTAGCATCCTCAGAACCCACCTGTCTTTCCACAAGCATCTAGATCTGTGTGGAATTTATATGACCAGGTAAGAGAAGGTAAGAGATTAGCCATAGTCACCATTTAAAGCATAACCCCTTTGTTCCGAGCAACCGTGGAAATTGCTAGAAACACTTATTTGTGTCAAATCATTTCCTCTTTTATTTGACTACAATATTCTACTTTCTGGGAAACTGGGAATCATTGTGGATTTGAGGAAAGTGAGCCACTCAGAAGACAATCACATGGGTGGGAGAAAGATGGAAGGAGTAGGCCCATCTCATAATCATGCCCACACAATCTGAACTGGATATTTTTCTGCCAAGCTGTTTCTGCATATGTGAAATACATAAGTTGGTCTTCAAATTTGAAATTTCATTCAGGATAGCTGGGCATGAGAAAGGTACTCTATGGCATTTATAACTGTCACTTGACATTCACACACAAGCATGCACACACACACATGCACACACGCAACTGCTTATAAGGAAGGTCTCTTCTGTTTCAGTTCACAAGGTAAACACAAAAAGATGCCGGGATCAAAGGCAGCTATCAGTAGTTTCCAAAGGATGTGGCTGTAAAGTCTTAACAGCATGGGATGGGGACAACTCAGATGTTAAAACATTTGCTTTCCAAGCATGAGGACCTGGCCTCGAACCAGAAGAATCCATGTAAAAATGCCAGGCATGGTAGTGTGCACTTGTAATCTTAATATTGGGAAGGCACAGACAGCCAGAACTTTGGAGCTCATTGACCAGTCAGCCTAGACTACTCCGCAAGCTCCAGGCCAGTGAAAGACTGCTTCACAACGAAGGTAGACAGCACCTGAGAAGGAACACACAAGGGTGATCTCTGACCTTCACATGTATACTACACACAGAGAGACCTGCACATACACACTACACACACATGCATACACACACATATACACACCTGCACACATCTATACACACATGCCTACACACACATGCCTACACACACACAACTGCATACAGACACCTGCACACACCTCTACACACACACATACACACACACACACACACACACACACACTCACACAGACCTGGATACAAATACAAAGTCTTGACAACAGCATCCGATTTACAGTCTGATTCGTGGTCTCAGTTGTCCTGATGGGGGTTATTTCTATGACTACAGACACCTGGGGTACTTAAAGAGATGGTTACTGGCCAGGGCTATCCCATGGAACTATGGTATCTGCACCACAGCCATAGTTCCTTCTTGAACAACATATACTGATATCTACTCTGGCTCTTCCCATGTATCTGTCCTAATGGGTGTGGGGGTGGGAACAAAATCTCATGAGTGAGAGTCCAGACAACCAGCCGGGGACACAACCAGTCCATGTCCCTAAGACCTAAGTCTCTGAGAATGAGCACTGAGATAAACTTGTCAAATGACCAGAGGCACAACCCCTTCTGAAGGTCACCACTTGTTGACAGCCCCCCCTCGTGTGCATTGGAGTGATCTTCGTCCCAGACAACATTAGCACACCCTGTACCCCTGCATTCCCCAGCTGGAGCAGAGAGCAAGAACTCAAAGCCAGGTCAGTCAGTTGCTCCTATCCAACCACCTGTGTGAGACAAAATACATATTCTGTGTCTGTAGAAGTCAGTAGGAACCCATGGTGTGTATCCAGGGGAGAGGAAAGGCCACTGGCACCAGTGACCGTGGAGTCACTCTTGGGGTCTGACTCTTGCTCCCTCTGAATCTGTACAAACCTGTGGTATTGAGCCCTGCGCACTAGGAACTGAGCGACAGGCTCACAAGCTCATCTAAACGTGGCACTAAAGTCAGTAGAGCTCTGCCCTGCTCACATGGCTGAGTTCGGCAGCAAGAGGGTGTGGGGACATCATAGACGCTGTCTGTCCCTAACAGCTTGGAAGCTGGACAGTCCATGCTAGGCCCCAGGATATCATGGAGACCAAATGTGTTGGAGGCGTGCAAAGGCTATGAGATCGCTGTGCGGTGATGTCATTGTCACTTCAGGAGATGAAGGCAAGACAACCCCCTCCAGGGCACCCTGAGTGTCCCTGTCATGTCTGAGTGTTCTGTGGGGTTCCCTCCCAGATGACGGGTTTTTAGAAGGTCTGAGATGAGAATGCTCATCATGGCCACATCTGGCCACATCTGCACAGCAGCCCTAGGTTAAAGAGTCCCACTACGGCCTCAGAGCTCTAATTTTGGTTGAGGGATGTGGAGAGCGGGATTCAAGAGATGGTGCAGTGGGTAAAGTGCTTGTTGGGCAAGTGTGAGGACCCACACCCAATTTTCAGCACCCATGTTGGAAAACTGGGAACAGTTTCAGACACTTCAAACCCCAGTTTCTGAGAGTAGAGGCAAATGTATCGATCCCTGGGTCAGCCAGCTTCATCAACACATAAGTCCCAAATCTAGTGAGACACCCTGTCTGGATAAGATAGAAGGCTCCTGAGAAATAATGCTCCAGGTTGACCTGAGTGTTATTTCTGGCTACACAGATATCATGTTTATGCACACAGGAATACACACTCACTCAAACTTGTACATGGACACACACATGCACACACTATCATATATATTATATATATATATTAGGGAAAACCTCAAGAGATGCTCATTTCAGCCAAGGACATACATGCCAGACCCCAACTGTTGTCTGGGCTACTGTGGCTCAGGGGTTAAATTCCCTGAGTTTAGCTGTGACTTGCCCTCACCTGCCTGAATAGTTCACACCCCAAAGGGAGCCTTCCTAGAGGCTCTTGCTGGACTCTTTCTGCAGAAGAGCCACTCAGCATACCCACCTCTCCCAGCCATGGCTGGGGCTCTAGGGAATAAGCCTTAGAGGAACCAATTTTCCGAAGTGCTGTATAATTAAAGTCTCCCAGAAGCAAATCTCTACTCGTCACCAGGAAGGGAAAACAGCAGCATTCCTATAACTACTTCCTACCTGTGCAGAGCAGGTTCATTTCGGAGCCAACTCAAAGTGCTAGGCTGTGGGCCTCGTCCCGGCTGCCGTTTGCCAGAGTGGCTTGTCCAGGCCCTTGCAGGCAAGTTGTGGCTTTTTCAGTGTGTCAGTCTGGTGGATGCAGAATCAGCCAGAAGTGCTGCTATTAATAGAATATTTTGGACAGGCTTAGGGCTTTGGTTTATGCTACTTTGTTTTGCTTTTCGCTACTTTGTTTTGCTTTTCGCTACTTTGTTTTGTTTTTCTCTGAAGTTTTGTGAGAGAGTGACTGATGTAGTTCATGAGACACCTGGCAGTCTGGACATTCTTAAGCATAATATGTTTCTACATGAAGGTTTATTCATTGACCCACCAACTACTTAGTGATTCCCTGATGTCCACAAGACAGCTGGGTAAATGCTGGAGAAAAATAAAATAAAAATCCCTGCCTCCATGTGTTCTTGTGGGAGAGTGGAACGATGATAAAATAAGGTACAGCTGTTAAATATGATTATTAATAGATGTCCTGCCAAAAAGCAAACCAGAAAGGTCTAGTGATGCAAGGGTAGGTTTTGGAGGCATGAGGTTTAGCTTGTGCAAATGTCCTGGGGCAGGACTGAATGCAGCTGAATTGGAAATGCTGAGACTTCTTGAAGCAAGGGTGGTGGACAGGGGCCCAGTCAGTAGCCCTGCTCTGAACGTGGCTCCTCCAGTGTGTCTCACTCAGCAATGCACCACTGCATCACCATAACAGGTCTCCCCCACCTCCAGCCCCCCTGGGGTACCTTCCTGAAACTTCGGAAAAAATAACACCCTCCCTCTGGCCACCCTCTGCTTTTCTCTGCAGCTTCCACAGTGATGAAGAGGCTTCATAAAAAGAGTTCCCTGGGTGAGTGTGTTCTTCTTCCCACTCCATCAAGCCAACCCAGGGTGGCTGCTCTCAGTACACCGCCTCGGTCGTTGATAATAATTGTTGCATTAATTGGTGCTGTCCGGACCAGACAGAACGTAAAAGATCCCACTGTGTCCAATAATTAATGTTTCTTTCCTCACTGCAACGCCATTAATAAGGGGGCTCTTCCAAGAATCGGGTAATTGGCTGGCTAGGTGTCATTAGAGTATTTATAGATAAGCTTGGGTCTAGAGACAGAGAGGAAGGCTGACTGTGTTTATTTAGACACTATTATCTATCGCTAATGTGCTATCTGCGTGCAGATCGTCCCCATTCTCTGGGCTCTAATGATACAGAGCACACGCACAGTGTGACTTCCGTGACCTGCAAGTTGCCTTTGTCTCCTCTCTCCACAGAGGACAGAGAGGGCGAACAGAGGACTCACACACAGCCCCCTATAACTCTTATTCCTTCCTGGTGAACTTCTCCTTTCCTCTGAGAAATTTAGAATGAGGATCTCAAAGTACCAGAAAGACAGTTTCTCCTAATTAAACCTCGGAGGAGGGGAGCTTTCTGGGCTTTGTGATTATCTGAAGGGTTTTTGAAAATGGAAATCTCTTTGCTTTGTAGAAAGAGGAGGAAGAGGCAGGCAGCTTGGATTCAAAGTGTCTCTCTGTGGCCTCCAGCAATAAGTGACTGGAGCAGGCTGATAAAGTGAGTGGAAACACACACACACACACACACACAGAGAGAGAGAGGGGGGGGGCTTCCTGAACCCTGGGGACGAGGGAACAATCACCAGGACAATGGTGAACACATGCTGGCTGACATATACACCGTGAAACCATCTTCAGGGGATACAACTCACAATCTGACCCAAAAGTTATTTTAAAAATATAAAAGAAGGAAGGCATAGTGGCACAAGTGCTTAATACCAACACTCAAGAGGAAGAGGCAGGCAGTTCTCCATAGGTTCAAGGCCAGCCTGGTCTAGATATCAAGTTCCAGACTGGCCAGGGCTACACGGTGAGACCCTGTTTCAAAACAAATAAACGAATGAATGAATAAATGCTCTAACTTTACTAACACCTAATGTTAGTGTTAGAAATAAAAGCACCCTGCAAATTTTCTCTTTGGTTCAAAAAATCACCCCAAATCTCACACACACACACACACACACACACACACACACACACACACACACACAGCTGTAGATGCTGGCACACACCAGTTGTAGCACAGAGGAGATGAGGACTGGGAACTGCTGGTAATTGCTGCCCAGGTAATCTGGCTGAATCTGTGAGCTCCAAATTCAGTAAAAGACTTTGACTCAAAAGTAATATGGGGAGAGTCATTAAAAAGACACCAGACACACACAAAAATTGACACTTTTTAGCAGCAATGTGTCAAAATCAATCTTGCTATGGGGGCTGATGCTCCAGCTTCACATCCACTTGACCCATCTCACCCACTTCCTGGCTTGATTTTAAAGCTTTCCTTGTTTTATTTTGTTGTTGTTGTTGTTGTTTTGATTTTTCCTTTGTGTGTGTCTGCCCATGTGTGCATGTATGTGCATGTATCTGAAACGGCTTCTCATTGGTCTATAGCTATATACCTCATCAGTTGGTTAGGCTGTCTAGACAGTGAGCCCTGTCTCTATGTCTCAAGAGAAGAAACCCAAGGCAGCACCACTGCGTTTTTACATGAATTCATATTGGCAGGGCAAGGACTTTACCTACTGAGCTATCTCCATGGCTGGGAATTTCTTGTTTACAACTGTGAATTCATGTAACCTGAGCTGTCTTTGAACTTGATTCATAATGAAAGGCAGCCTTAAATGTCTGTTCCTCCTGCACCCATCTCCCAAGTGCTGTCTGGGATTATAAGTGTGTGCCCCCATGCCTGGCACTAAAAGCTCTTCTTTGTTCAGTCTGACTCTAACCTCATATGGCTTCCACAGTTTTCCATTACAAAATAAAGCCACCAGATTGTGGACTGATGATTTCCTGGAGACATGACTGGACAATACATGCATATGGTACCCCCATTTATACCACACCTCAGCAAACACTGCATGGCTCAGAACCACGTGCTCAGGGGTAAGTGCTGCTCTGCGTCATACGGAATGGTAGGGGAGAGAAATACAGGAGAGCTCATGACCTCAGCTCCTGCCTCTGAGATGAGGCTGAGGCTGATGATGCTCAAGTCGTGGGGCTGGACTTGGGAAGTGAGGGCAGCGGGTATAGAGCCAGGGATTCTGCCTTCACATTCATCTCTCTCAGGCAGAAACACATTGGCCTCATCTCTGAATGTGTCTGCCTGGTAGATCCTCTCTGCTTCTCTCCTGTCTCTCCTGCCTTCTCTCAACACATACAGTCAAGAGCTTGATTTGTCTCTGTTTTTGAAAAAGGGTTCCCAGAACATTGACCCGTGTGTGAACGTATGATGTAATTTGCAAATTAAGTATGTAATGCTTTTAGCAACAATGTGGCCTTTCCTCCTGTACACCCCACCACTGGGGACCAGCTAATTTGTGGGCACATCTGCTGTAGGTGTTGGGGAATACTCTGGGAGATATTCTTAGCTCCTGGCCTGGGGTCTAAAGGTTGAGAGGCTGGCTCCTGAGATACAACGATGCCTGAGGCAGAAGTCAGGTAACAGGACCAATCAGAGATTGACAAGACATGGGCAAGTGGCCTGAGTAGATCAGAAAACCAGAATAAGAATCCTACCACTACAAGCAAGTAACCCATAGTCACAGTAAAGGAAGGGAGCAAGCTGTTCCACTGACAAGCAAGGGGTGAGGGTGATTTTCTGGTAGCACCTTAATTTGCAGAGTGACTGCTGGGCAGGTGGCTTCCTGCAGCTTTCGGAGAGAGGGACGAAAGGGAAGAGACAAGGAGGTCTCATCATCATGCTTGCCTGAAAGAACCGCCCCTCCCCTTCATTCTTCAGATTTAACTTTGGCTCCTCAGTTTAGCTGGAGTAACATACAGTCTTTCTTGAGATCTACATATGGTCTGGGGACCCAGGTTTGGGGTTCACCCTATTAAAGTTCAGAGATGACATAGTTTGTCTACACTTAGAACAGGTTCAGGAGCACAGCACCTTAACCATGACACCGAACCAGACAAAATGACATGTGTCATGTTTCCATAGGGTGCTGACGTGATAGCACTAGTTCACCCCAGACACTATTTAGGTATGAAATCAGAGTGCTGATACAAACCGATCAGTGTATTGCTTTGGAGAGTCAAATACCAAAAGAGAGGTGGGAAGATGGCTGATTCTTAAAGTGCTTGCTAGCCAGTGTGCCAGCCTGAAACTCATGCCCAGGATCCAAATGGCAGAAGAGAAAACTGAACCCTGAAAATTATCTCCTTCCTTCCACGTATGTGCCATGGCATGCCCACTCTCACTGTGTGAGCACACACGAACACACACACACACACACACACACACACACACACACATACACACACATACACACACAGACACACACATGCACACACTCACACAGAATGTACCAACAGAAGAAAAAGTCACAGGTGCCCAATACAATGACTGCAACTTTACATAGCTCAAACAGAGCAGCTTCCTTCTCATCCACAGACCACGTACATTGTGCACTGTAACAAACCCTGAAATGGAACAGCCTGGGAAAATGACACAGAGCCCCTCCCCCTTCCCCTACACAGCGAGGACAGGAACAATATACCAGCCCCATACTGGTCTATCCTAGAACAATAAATGGGAAGAGGAACACCCTTCTTCCATCAGAGACCTTGGGAATACTTGCAAGTGGGCTGTGTGAGACAGGTGTCCCTTCCACAATTCAAAACCTTCCAGACCTTTCTAAAGCTCAGCTCTGCTTCCTACAAGTATCAACCCTGACAGTGCCCTGTGGCTCACCCAGAAAATTCCAGGTCTGTTGAGAAGCAGAGACCTTCCAGGACCTGACAAAGAGAACTCATTTTTCTGCATGTATCTTGACCTAGAACCAGGTCAGGCAGGGGGCCTAGGAGGAGACACCCATAAATGTGAGAAGCAGAAAGGGTCTCTCAGCCCATCTGTGGCCCAGAGACTTTCCAGACCCTCACAGACTGCTCCTAGCCAGAAATCAGGGTGAGAGTTTAAGGCAACTAGTGGCACCTGACCTAGCAGCAGCAATAGGCTCGGGGAAGCTACTCCACCTCAGCATCCTTTTAATGAGTCAAATCCTCTAGCTGCTGCTGGGACCTCAGGGACTAGCTATTAATGAGCGCTTGGAATAGATGGTGCCTGTTTGATCCATGTACGGTGGCCTGGGAGAGACACTTCAATTTCCATCCCCCATCTGCTGCCATCTTCAAGTATCTCCTTGAGGGCAGGAAAACACTTTGCCAATTTTGTCTTTAAAGAGACAAGTTCAAAGAGCGCCGTGCCTCCACCAGCCACATTCTATATGTGAGCTGCTTTGGTTTTTTTTTTTTTCTTTTTTCAATTTTCAAAGTATATATTTAGATTATATGCTGAAGCCCCAGACACACAGGAGGCAGCAGGGTCTCAGCTGTATAAATCTCTTCCTGACTGCTGGGCCTGTGGGTACCCATTTTTCCTTAGCTGTGGGAGCTTCATTCCCTGAGGTGGAGACATGCATAGGGTGCAGGGGCCACCATGTTGGGATCCGATTCATAGATCCTGTTGTAGGTCAGCTGGCCAATGGGTTCTTGATTTGAGTCTCTCACTTGTATATATGACCCCTGAAGTGTGTGTGTGTGTGTGTGTGTGTGTGTGTGTGTGTGTGTGTGTGTGTGTGAAGAGTGGAGGGGTGGATCCTCCAGAACACTGGGGCCATACAAAGGGTGTCTTTGGCCCAGGTCACTAGCAGAGTCAGGAGAGAGAACTATATGTAGGCTGTGATTTCTATGGGACCTGCTAAAACTAGAGGCATATCCTAAGTTGAGAAGGGAAAAATGAGTACAGATCTTTAAAGAAAGTGTTGCTAGGAGGTTGTAGGACAACTGACTTGTTCCAGGAAATGGTTGTCAAACAGAAGAAGTGAGGGTTGAGCTCCTGAGGGGACACCCTAGTGGTGTAATACAGAGTAGAGTCTCTGGCTCTGACATTAGCCTGCTGTGTGGTCTTGGAAAAGTTGCAAAGCCTCTCTGAGCCTCTGCTTCTTATGTTCAAAATGGATACTAATTCCTCTGTCTACAGAACAGTTATAAGGATAACCAGTTAGCTGGGTGCAGTATGTGTGTGTGTGTGTGTGTGTGTGTGTGTGTGTGTGTGTGTGTGTGTGTATGTGTTTGTGTGTGTGTATGTGTGTCTGTGTGTGTGGTGGTGGTGAGGCTGTGTCACACTGTGTCTGTCTCTGGACCGGTCATGATCAGAGCAGCAAAGCACTTTAATCTCATTCATGCAGGGCTCTGAGCATGCTATAGTGGAGAGGCCCCTGTCCTCCCATACCCACTGCCCACTGCAGGACGAGTGAACAAGGCTCCTCACGCCTACAGTTCTTCTCATGCTTGATGCTCTGCTGTGGGCCTCTCAAGGGATTGGTTCACAAGCATAATCTCAGAAGTCAGAGACTGAACCCAAAGACTGGGACAAAAAGAACTATAGGAGAGGTGTTTGTCCAACCGTAAACAAAGCACTGGTAATTAATCAGATGTGCAAGCAAGATGAATTGTAAGGTGCTTGGAAAGAGGCTGTGTAACACCTACCTCCAGCTGCTTACCTGCAAATTCCACAGGGAAGATGGCAAAGGAGTGGTCAAGGGCCTTGGCTGTCATAGTCCAAGCTCTGGAACAGATAGTTAATGTGTATAATTTAATGCAACCCCCTCAGCCACAGTTCCATCCTCATCTGGACCATGGGAGGAGGGGCAGGGAAACTTTTACTTAAGTTTATACAGAAAGTTCAGCTAGGATGATGGCTAAATCAATTAGAGCACTGTTGTACATGTGACCCCAACTATTGATTCCTAACATGAGGATAAAAGGCTGGGCATAGTGTCATGCATTTGAATACCAAAGGTGGGAGGCAGAGAAAGGGTGATGCCTGGAACCTCCAGGGATCTCAGTGAGAGCCTTGTCTCAAAGAATAAAGTGGAGAACAGTCAAAGAAGATACATTGACTCAGTGTCCTCCATACACACACACACACACACACACACACACACATACACATACACAAACACACACACCTACACACACAAACACACATAAACACACCTACACACCTACACATACACCTACACACACTAACACACATATACACCCCTACACACCTACACACACACAAACACACACACACCTACACTCACATACCCCACACCACACTAGACACTAAAAGGTCACAGCAAAGAGTGAGTTAGAATTCTAATCTACACAGAATCTTGGTTGTATGTGTTATAGCGTCATCCTGAGCATGAAAGAAAAACAGCATCATGGTGACAACAAGCAAGTAGACCACCAAGACAGGACACCTTGGCCACAAGGACTCATCATGGGTTGGCACCACAGAGGGGTTTCCATATAAAGCTTTCTATGGAGGCCTCCTCTGTGTCACAGAAGGCTAAAGGTCTTGTCACTCTTCTCTCCTTCCCTGGTCCTTACTGCCCATCACTAGACCCTTGGACTCTCCCAGTTTGCCAGCCCTGGGGACTTACTTCTAGCCCTAAATTGGTTTCACTGATCTCAGGGTCTACCACAGTGCCTTCAGGAGTCCGCTGTACTCCCCTTTAACCCTTCTCCCAAGCATCTCTATCTCACACGATCTGGGAGGGCACCTCCTCTCTGATGTGCCCCAGACCGCACCTAGCAGTATAACCCCTCACTAACGTCTTTACTACAATTTTTGTCACATGTAAGCAGTCTGGCTTGTGGTGGTGGCGGGGTGGGGTTGGGGTGGGTGGGTGGTTAAGTAATAATAAAGCAAATTGACTGTTGAAAGTTTCTGGCTTTAACTATATTCCTGATGGCCACCAGTTGTCCAAAGCATCTCTGGTCTCCTAATTTGATTTGCTTTCTCTGTACCACTCCCAGTGCCTACAAGTAGAGGCAAAGTGGTGGAGGCCTCCAGATGCCATGAGGCTAATAAAGCTTGCTTTCTCCCAGCATGCTCTGTGCTGTCAGAAACCGGCAATTAACTTAATAGGGTTCTTGAAATGGAGTCGATCCGGGAAATGTGGCATGTGTTGACACTCTCCTGCTGATCCAAGCTGCCTCCCGCCACTGACTCGCAGGGTCTGTTTGCTGTTTGAATTATTTAGGAGCTTGTTATGTGAATTAAAAAGCAGCACTTTGCAGCGTTAAGTCTAATATTTTATGATCTTCAATTGATTAGGTAGGCTTGCAGGATTACAAGCAAAGGTTAAAGGAAAGCCTGCCTGAGACAGACAGGCGGCTCTCCCCAGCACGGCTTGCATTTCAGATACCTGCATGTGATTCCAGAAGGAGCCCGCCTCCCTTGCCCCCACCCTCAGCACACCTTCCGGAACCCTGTTTCTGAAGGTCAAAGAGCTCTTCCACCCTGAAGACAAGCAGATTCCCTGGTCTCAGGCCCTAAAGGAGGCTGGTCCCCATGTCTCTACCTTGCTACAGTGGTCAATGCATAAAGGAACTAAAGCCCAGACAGGACCTGCAAGGATAAAAGCTATGGCAGCCAGCCACCTGACAGTTCATGGGATGGATGATACCACTGTACCAACTCTCACCAAGGGAATTAGCAGCACACTCTGTGCATCATGAGCTCCACAGACTGCCGAGCCCACAGAGGCTCCTCCATGAATGCCCTGCACGTTCTCACCCACCTGCCAGACAGCTGCTTGCTGTTCTCTACCCTATACTCTGCAGCTAGAGGGGTGTTTGCAGAATAGCTCAGGCCATGGCATCCCCCTGTTTAAAAACCTTCAGTGGCTCCCCACTGCATATTACACAGCCACGGACCACTTAATGACAGGTACATTCTGGGAAGTGTATCACTAAGAGATTTCGTGGTTGTGAAAACATCATAGAATATACTTATCCAAATAACACGACACCACCAGACAATGTAATACTACGAGACTGCCAACATACACACTACCCATCTCTGAAAGAATGTGTCAAGACAAACTCCCCTAGCCAGTGTTGCCTCTCTTTCCAGCCGCTTTTCCTATGGGCCCCAAATGGACCTATAGACAACACCCTGCAGCCCTGGAAGGTTTGTGTTTGCATGTCTTTTGTGCACTGTGCCTCATACTACCTGCTAAAACCCTTCTGGTTCTAGATGGTAACAGACAACTAAGCACAGCGTAGAGCCTGCTATTTTACACACTGCTGACTTATTTCCTCATTTCAGCATCATCAGATTGGTGCCTTTATTATCTCCATCTTATAGGTGGAGCAATAGACCTAGAGTCTTGGAGTAAATCGCCCAGTCATTCAGCTAGATGATGTGCAAATGGGAACAGCCACGGTCATTCTGACTTCACTTTTTCATGATACATGCTTGCTCCTGCTTGTGCATCTTCTCTCTGCTCTAAAGCAGCAGTGTGTGATGGTCCACGGTACCCATTCCATATTGTGGACTGATATGGGACAGAGGTAGAGGTCAGCTTCTTTCTCAGTCCGGCAGTTTGAGGATGGGGCTCTTTGTTGTCATCCCAAGTATGAGGCCTTTGTGTGCACATTACGGGTTGGCTCCAACAAGTGGTCCTTACTTGTTCTCAGAGTCACCATCTGTACTGGCTGGTTTTCTGTGTCAACTTGACACAAGCTGGAGTTATCACAGAGAAAGGAGCCTCTATTGAGGAAATGCCTCCGTGAGATCCAGCTGTAAGGCGTTTTCTCAACTAGTGACCAATGGGGGGAGGGCCCAGCCCATTGTGGGTGGGGCCATCCCTTGGTTTTGGTAGTTCTGTGTTCTATAAAAAAGCAAGCTGAGCAAGTCAGGGGAAGTGATCCAGTAAGCAACACCCCTACATGGCCTCTGCATCAGCTCCTGCCTACAGGTTCCTGCCCTGTGTGAGTTCCTGTTCTGACTTCCTTTGGCAATGAAGGCAATGTGGAAGTGTCAGCTGACTTCCTCCTCAACTTGCTTCTTGTTCATGTTTTGTGCAGGAATACAAACCCTGGCTAAGACATCATTCATGGAAGAGCATACACCTAGTACTATTGCTCTTTCTAAGAGGCAAGAGGAGACCAAATAAGGAGCAAGGTTGGCCGGCTCAGGAACTCATCTAGCACCAGACTCCCATTTTTAACCATGAAAACTCTGGGGAGAAATGAACCTCTCTGAGGGAAGAGTTCCATCTGGAAAATGCTGATCGCAGACTCCACTGTGGAAGAAAATATGAAACTAGATGGAATCATTCCTCTAAAGCATTAGCAGACCACATGTACTGTGTATAGACAACAACATGCACTGTCTATAGGCTGAAGCTGCCTGGTGATCTAGTAGAAGCTCTATCCGAATCAGTTTCCATGTCCTATATATGTGCTGGGTCCCAGCCTGGCATCTTTTCATTCAAACACTTACCCAGAATCTTACAGTGGCTGGATAATGGTGTTGGTTCATGAGATCACAGAAGCACTTGGAGTGACTGAGAACCACTCCATTCTGAATACTTCCCTCATAGGATTGCAGCTGAGTGACAGCTGGGACATATGTTCTCTGGGCCTGTGTCCCCACCCATAAAGATGAGGCAGTACTGAATTTACTTCATAAGATGTTTGGGAAGGGGGATTTCTTGATATGTGGCATATTATAGGGAAGGATTGTTCAAGGACACATATAGCCAGGAGGCAGAAGCAGGTGGGTTTTTGTGAGTTCAAGGCCAGCCTCGTCCAATAAGCAAGACCAGGACAGCCAGAGCTATTACACAGAAAAACCCTGTCTTAAAATAACAAACAACAAAATAATCCTATAGACTCCCATGAAATATGTCTGGCTACCCTACTGCCTTTATGCATGAAGAAACTGGGTCTGGAAAAAAAATTTAACTACTCCAGGCCCCACAGCTGAGGGAGAGTGGGATGTCGCTCTTCGGTGACTACACCGCTCATATGGTGTTCAAGAATTTCCATTCAAGACCCTGGACACCTAACGTGGCATTCCCCTTGCTCACCTGCTGAGTTTGAGGCAAGTAGAACACATGACCCTCTCATCTGTACCCTGGGTCTAAGGTCAAGTCCTCCAAGGGTGTATTTGATCTCAGCACAATCACTAGCCGCTTATAACCTGTTAACACCATGCAGAGCCTGCCAACTTATTTAGGGTAACACTATAAACTTGAGACCATTTTGTTTCAGAACACAGAACATGAAACATCAAACATGACTCAGTAGTGGTGTGGTGGTTTGAATATGCTTGGCCCAGGGAGTGGCACTATTTGGAGGTGTGGACTTGGAGTAAGTGTGGGCCTTGTTGGAGGGATTCTGTCACTGCAGGTGTAGGCTTTAAGAGCCTTGTCCTAGCTGCCTGAAAGCCAGTCTTCTCTGACTTGCCTCCAGAACAAGATGGAGAACTCTCAGCTCCTTCTGTGTCATGCCCGCCTGGATACTGCCATGTTCCCATCTTGATGATAATGAACTGAAACTCTGAACCCATAAGCCAGCTCTAATTAAATGTTCTCCTTTATAAGGGTTTCCTTGGTCATGGTGTCTGTTCACAGCAGTAGAACCCGAAATAAGACAAGTGTCAATCCAAAACATCTAACACAATCAGTAGTAGCAAGTTCAGTCCAATTAGCAAATACCCAACACGAATCAGTAGCACCAGATAGACCCAGAAGAAACTTCAAGGTTCCTTGAAGTCAGCACACAGAAGTGGCAAAAAGCAGCCAGAATACCACAAGAAGTTCTTTCATGCATTTCTCTCTATGAAGTCCCGACAAGCAAAGACCAGTGATGACCAGCAAAGTGTTGCAAGGTGAACCAATGCAAGAGTGTCATCACTGTGAGTGTCTACTTATTTATGCTCTTTCCAAACATCACAGATACTCTCAAGTGTCTGCCTCAGCAAGACATCCTCTCATAAAGACAGCTTCCAGAAAAACATCACATGACACAACCAGGTCTCCAAAATAACCAGGAATTTCTACTTCAGTTATATGAAGAGGAGACCTCTGAAAACAAGGAGGTGACAAGTGGGAAAGTGCTGACGGTGTCACTCACTCAAGACTGATGCAGCTAACGCTCTAGTCCAGGAGGGCAGAACAGCCCTTTATACCTGGTGAAGTCTGTGAGACAGCAGCAAAGACACTCAGACTGGAACCAGGCAGATGTGGCTCAGAACCAATGTCTGCCATTCACGATGCTGGGTTGCTGCTCCTCAGTTTCTTGGCCTGTAAAATGGGTAGAAGGTGAGGGTGATTACAGGAGGACTCATTGGAGTCCCACCATGCAGCAACCTTGGAGTAAAACTCTTTTTTGAAAAATCTAATGATGGTGATGGTTAGGGGGATGGGGTTATGATGGTCTTAATTTTCTACCACCTGTATCATCCAATGAAAATTGTCAATTGTCTTTTATAGATATTTTGCAATCACACTGTGCTCATCAGAGACCCAAGCTGCAGAACAAAGCACCTGAGGCCACAGACACATGTCTTCCTGTACGGGGTCTTTAAGATCAAGCCCGACCTGGAGGCATAGGCCTGTAAACACTAGCCACCTAGAGAGGCTGACTTGGGAAGATTTCAAAATTAAAAAGCTGCATGGGCTACAGAGCAAGCTCAAGGCTGGATTGCAACACTTACTGAGATCTTGTCTCAAAATGAAAAAACACAAGAAAGTGCTGGTTATGGAGCTCGGGGTACAGTGCTTGAGTGGGGCCCTCAGGTTTAACCCAAGACCACAAAGCAAAGAGGAAACCGTTCTTAAAAATGTTGGAGCTGGAGAGATGGCTTTGTCATTAAATTGCTCCCCAAATGAGCATGAAGACTGCCTTTGATGCCTGGAACTCATGTAAATACCAAGTACAGGGGCCACGTGCCTGTGAGCCACTAAGCAGAGAAGAGGATTCCCAGATTGGCCAGCCAATCTAGCTGATCAGTGAACTCCAGGTTCAATACGAGCCCGTCTCAAACACTAGGTGATGTGGACCTCTGGCTTACACACACACACACACACACACACACACACACACACACACACACGCACGCACACACGCACACACACACACGCACATGCACACAGAGGTACACAAAAACACACATGCATGCACATGGAGAGACACACACATAGGCACACACACAGAAATGTATGCACATACCCACACAGACACACACACACACACACACACACACACACAAAAGCACACAAAGAGCCCCTGAGACCACAGATGAATGGCTAGCCTATCACATCTATACTGGGAATGATGCTTCTTCCCACCACCTATGCTATTCCAAGGGTCTCAGAAGCAGAGATGGCACGCAGCTCGAACAGGGCTTGGTACATAATGAGAGTTCTGGGTGATAACTGTTCCTCATGCATGAAGCTCTGCCACCTACCTCTCTCCTCACTGCTGAAGTCCCCAGTCTCTAGAGAGTAGCAATTGCATTATGTGCACCTGGAGACTCACGGGGACTGAAAATGGCCACTTGTTGAATCTCAAGACCTAGGAGGAAATCTTAGAACGCAGGCTTTGCTTCCAAGGCCAGTCTCCACCACATCCTGCCTGGGCATCTTTACTAACCAGTTAGTATATTCTGTGCCTTGGTTTCCTCCTACATAATGGGTTAATAAGAGTCCCGCTTTGATAGCTATACCTTACACAAAGCACACGATACAAACTGGCCACCGTTCCTGGAGAGGAGAAATGGGAGCCTGTGTCAGCTGTGATATTTATGTTCCCAGCTCCCACCACTGAGCCGGATGCTGCTAAGCAACTGGGATACATAAATGATCTTATTTTGACTTCTGGGTCTCTGGATAGATAGCCAGAGATCTTCCACAAATTCCTTCCTCAAATAGGACCCCAGGATGGGAGGCATCACCAAAGGACAGTCATGGTCTGCAGTGATCCCACAGAGTCATAAATAGCATGACATGTGGAGCCAGCCCTTCCAGAAATATGCAGACCCTGGTTCTAGACATGACACTGAGACCCAGAGGCTCTGGCCAGTTTGTTCATCATTCTACCCACTGGGCACTAAGCTCCTATGGCTTCGCTTGACTCTGATTCCATAAGCCAGCAACTGGTGCAGGCTTCTTCTTGGGTTGGCCCGACTAGCCCAGCAGGAGCCAGTCTGGGGCAGCTGGCTTCAGAGAGGAGGAACAACAAGTAAGACTCTGTTACCAAGGTCAAATCAAGCAAGGCCAATCAAAGATCAAAAGAAGCTTTGTTACAGAGGATAAGGACTGAAGTCTTGGGATGTGTCACTAGGGGGACACTTTGAGGTACATGGTAGAAAAGTGAAGATTGCTGATCTAGGAGTGAGGACTGGGTTCCTAGTCCTTCCAGGCATTAAAGGCTAAAGGCTGGGCTGACCCAGAGCCAGCACGGTTCTCAAATAGGGAGGAAGACAGGAGGACCCCTGCGAGTTCCCTTGGCCACCTCTCAGGACCACCCTCAGGCTCAGCGAGCAGAAGGACCCATCACAGTGCTTGTTCTCCTCACACCAGAGCAAGGTGGGCAAGAACCTGCATCTACTAAGGAATTGTAACTGTTATCATTCTAAAACATCCAATCTCCAAGCTGTGTAACCAATCTCCTGTGTAACCTTGAATGGCAGACCTTGGTGCTTAGAGATGATGCTGTTCACAGGGTCTGGTGTGTGTGCTGCAGAGGGAGTGGCTTCACCTACCCATGCTCCATGGTTTACTGACTACCTCCCACTTATGCTAACCAATGGCCCTTGGGAACCTGTCCCTCTCAGCATACCTTCTGGAGAAGAAAAGATAGACAATCACACTAAACAAAGAGGCCATTTCTCTTAGAGCCAGTATTAGGAAGGCAGTGACTTCACCATGGGGAGGGGTAGGATGGATAAGAGCCATGAAGGATCTCTTGGGTTATGATAGATGAACAGAAAATGTACAGAAGCAAGAGAAATATGTCTGGAAAGGCAAGGTTTTGAGACAAGGGCATGCTTAGAGAAGTCAGAGACAGTGGAAAATGAGTTTTCCTGAGTGTACCAGCCACTTTATTCCAACCAAGCACCATTTGAATCTCTCTGGCAGATACTTGAGGCTTTACTGAAACCAGAGCGGGCAAGTAAAAACATTCAAGACCTCTCACCAAGGAGTCAAAAGCTCAGTGTCTGCCAGAGGGCCAGCAATAGAGCAGCCATCTTCAAGGCTCTTTCCTGGGTCCAACCAGGTTGTTCCATGCTGGGGTCCCCAGAGATGAGCAACTCCTGGACTCAGGACCCCAGTTTCCATCCCCAAAGTTCAGCATAAGGCAACTGGAGAGTCCCCTGCCTGGTGGTGGCAGTGGATGAACACCCCCTTCTGAGGGACTGGGGGACCCAAGCAAGGCTATTGGAGGCCTTGCTGTTTTTATTTCTGCCACTGTTAATTCAAGTATTGATGGAAAAAGTGGGGTCCCAGCCTGCTGTGTTTTGTGTCACGTCCTCTCTGTGACTGACTTGACAAACATTAAGTTGCCTCTGCTTGTCATTTGTTTTGCATAAAAGCTTCTGAAATGGGAGAGTGCTCACAAGGACAATGGCCCTATTGTTTCAACAACAACCTTTTCCAATTTGAAACTTTAAACATCCGAATTAGCAAGCTTTGTTTGACTGCAATGGTCACAGAGCGCAAGACTGACACCCACCCTAGACTCCAGACGACTGCTAAGGAGCATAATTTTCCCTCATTTCAGTCTAGACCCATTTTTTTTCCAAGTCGTTATTCTTATTGTTACTCACCCCACCCCCAATGTTGGAAAGGCAAAGCACAGTCTTTTACCTGCTGCCTAGCATTGGTGATAAATTATCCAAATGCCACGAAAATCCCTTTAGCCGAATTCAAAATCAGACCAAACTGTCATTAGTCTGCCTGAGATTTGTTCAGGTGTCCAAGGAAATCAGCTTCTTAAATAAAGTTAGCTTCTAATTTCATTTTCTCCCCTTTCAGAAACAATGGGCATCTGAGAATAACTGATGAGCTTACAAGTCAAGATTTGAAATGTATGGAGGAGAATTGATTCTGAAACCAGACCACCACTGTCAAGTGTGGTGTTCAGAGCAGTCAGCAAGGCTGATATTGTATTGTTAATGAGTTTTTGTTTGATTATTTATTTATTTATTTATTTATTTATTTATTTATTTGTGACAAAAATGTCCTTGGTCAATCACCTGTGAGTATTTCAAAGAACCCCATTCCTACTGGTGAGAATTAAGAGAGGCACATAGAAAGCAGGAAAATACCATTGACCACACAGGATGATGCAGAACAGAGTGGTTTTTATATTTAAAAACTGCAAATGAATGGCTGGAAAAAAAAAACAGGAAAATTAAAAGGGGAGATTTCTTATTAATCTGGTAATCTGAAGTTAATTAGTCATATTAATCTTAAGTTTGGACCCAGTGTAGAGAGTAATTAAAATGGGAACTACAACCCAGTGCAATCAGGAGAACAAGCTAGGGAAGAGATGAGAAAGCGCATGTCTGCTGACATCAGGATCTTCCTACCTAATAATGTGCAATTTTATAATTGATACATTATTATATTTTAAGGGGTTGATTTTTCTCTACAAAAAAAGAGAGCAAAGACTACTTATGATGAAAGAAAAAGGATAGTCTTCTCTTTCAAAGAAGAAAATACTTTGGTGCAAATGTCTCTTACTTTTAAAAATGCATGTGATTATATTATAATCTCAAAAAATTAAATGTTTCTTTTAAAAACCAAAGTGATAAAATAAAGCATAAATTCAAATTACCCAAAAAAGGTATGTGAAACATTTTTCAATTTTTTTCTTTCAGCAACTTTAAATGTTTAGAGTGACTTTCCACTTACTCTCTAGGAGAGGCTGGATGTTGGCTTCTGCAGAATGCACATTCCGTGTGGAACAAACTGACCCTACTTGGGTTTTTCAAGCCCTGGTTTTTGAACAGTCCTGTGTGGAGGAGGCAGCCAGTCGCTTTGTCAGGCGGAGATAACCATGTCCCTGATGGAGATTCCTATTCTGATGTTGCCTCCTGGAATATTGGAGACGTTTTTTTAGTTCCAGCCGAAACCACGTATTTCTTCAGAACAAATCAAATGTCTTTAAAGAATATTTCTGTTTGAAAAGGAATTAAGCTCTCCTGAAAGAATTTTAAAGGTTGTGATTTTCACAGTCTGATAAAGCAGCACCTTTAATGAAATTCTAATTAGCAATTTCATGCACTTGCTATTAGTCATATCAGATTAGTGCACATTTTCACAGCCTTCCTTTAATTAAGTGCACTTATTTCGAGTTTCAAACACTTTCCGTATAAGATGAAAACTGTGCTGAAATGTTATTTAGTAAACAGAGGAAGTGTGAACGTGTAGGTGTGCGTGTGTACGGGGCAGACATTTTATCTGCCTACAGCTTTTTACATTGAGAGTTTGGTGACGTGGTTTCCGTGTCCTGTTCCCTGGTCATCTCAATGCTGTCTTGAGCTGTTCATGTCTTCATTCCAAGTACATGCAAGGAGTTTGTTTGTCTCTTTGTGTCTTTAGAGTTTTGCTTTAAATCTTTCCTTTTTCTGTGTGTGTTTTGTGGTGATCGTTACTTAAAATATTTTTTCAATGTGGGTTTGCTGGCTGGGAGAGAATCTGAAAGAAACTGTTTCTTCAGAAAAGTGATGAGTGATCTTCTAACCTTACCACCTCTTTCTTGCAAGCACCTTCTTTTCTTTAAAAAACAGCCATTAGATCCATCACACCTCCTCTATTTATGAAAGTGCAAGAAACAGGCAGACATCATTATGAGAAGGATCCCTGCTATATCCGGACTTCACTTTTCCATCATTCCAAGCAAGACAGAGCCAAGCTCTGAGAACGAGGTCTGAGATCTCCTGAACCTTCCTGGCTCACCCTGCCCTACCAGCCTTCTCCAAATCAAGGAGATTGTATTGTCTGGAAATTGGTCCCACCTTATCTATAGCCCTTTGTCAAAAGAAACTTGTATTGCCTGTTTTGCTTAGAGGTTTGAAACTGGTAATATATTAACTAATAGCTTCGCATCTCAAGCCTGTGTAGACTGTTGGTGTCCTTCATTTATACTGTAACATTTTTGACAGTTTTAGATGGTCTCTTGGGAACCCCCGGTCTCTTTCCAGGGCCCTCCATGAAGCATGTTTGCGTAATGGTTACTGACTGACATCTCAATAACGTGTGATGTACAGCTCCGGTGCATCAGTTGAAGAATGTGCATGTATGTGTGTGTGTGTGTGTGTGTGTGTGTGTGTGTGCGCGCGCGCGCGTGCACGCCTTTTAATTCATGGTCCATTTTGTCATGCATGAGCCATAATTTAAGCTAATAATTACCAGACATGAATTCAATGAAACATTGGTGTCTACACTAAAAAAAGAAAAGAAAAGAAAGACCTGAATTTTAATGCATTCAGAAAACGTTTGCCTAGGGCCAGCCTGGTCCAGCACGCATATGGAAGCACTTTAAAAGTGATAAATGGTTTGGAATCTACCCTGTCTACTGGTGTGCTACTCAGGAAAGAAAATTAGAGCTAACAGGTGTTAGATAGGGAATGCAGGGGCATTTTAATAGAATTGTCAAAATGTTGGTACCAGATGTTGACATTAATGCACGCAGCTCGGAATGTAATGCTGAGCTGCCATTTAAATGATTATTTGTTTAAATTTCAAGTTCCCTGCAGGAAGCCCTCACTTTGGTCAGCACCTTTCCCTCCACGCCATCGCTCTGCTCTTTCCCCTACGATTTGCATCAAAGTGTAGTGGCTGTTCGGCTCCCATATGCATGCTTTAAATAATCCATGCCTGTCAAATTTCATTTTTTCTTTTCAGATCATACTCATGGCATTCCTGTCCCAGGCTGCCTTGAAGTCGACCTCGATGTATCCATATATGAGGGGGGGAAAATGATTTAAATACTGCCAGTTACAGGATAATTAATCTTTGAACTACTCGGTAACTTCAAATGTATATCCCAAGTAATCTGCATGAACTTGTAATTACTGTGTATTTATACGATATTTTCCATGTAATCACCAAGTTGTTACATGGTGATGTGAGCCTTGTAAATTACAGTGATAGCAGAAACTAATCTCACCCATGCCACCGCAGAAAGCTCACGAAGGAACTGCCCATCGACTGCAGCTAGTGGAAGGCTCCAGAAAGAATCTGTGCTCTGCAGGGCTCCAGAAGCCTGCAGTATCGGCCATCTCTAAGGATCTCTAAGGACTGAAAGGTTGGAAACAGCACAAAGGGTGGCATTTTTCATCTAGTGTGCACAAGAACACTAGAATTGACTTGGACCGTGTAGTGCTGCCAGAGTTGGAAGGCAATCGTGGGGATGGGGGTGAGGGTATCTGAGCAAAAGCCACCATCCTTGCTCAGCATTTTCTGGGTACTTAGGGAAGGGCCCAAAATAAATTCCTATATGAGTTTCAAACACAGACCCTGAGGCAGCTTTTCTTTGTCATCTTTTAAAACCCAATTAAAACCAAAGCAAACTCATCAGCTTTTCCACACCAAGGCACCACATCTCAGCTCCCCAAGAACAACTTCTTTCCTAAAGGAAGTATGTGTCTGTGTGGACCAGCATGTGTGTGTGTGTGTGTGTGTGTGTGTGTGTGTGTGTGTGTGTATGTGTGTGTGCATGCATGTATGTATGTGTGTGTTTGTGTATATGTGTGTTTGTGTGTATATGTGTTTGTGTTATTATAATGTCCCCCAAGCTCACATTGGACCATTTGTTTGCAAAGCCATTATCCACATGGGGAGGATGTGGGCTGTTGCCTATGTGCTCAGGAAGACCACTAGGCTGTTTCTCTTTGGCACCTGGAAGAAGGAAGAAAAAGGCCTTTGGAAGCTTCAAGTAACTTGGAACAGGCAAGGAGACAGTGAAGCTGTGTTTGCCTTGATTTTGGAGTATCCTGGGGTTCTGAGTTTTTCCTCTTTTCTCAGATTCTTGGAAACAAAAATTGGGGAAAAAAGCTCAAAGTAGCAATGCTGAAGTCGAGAGACCTGTCACTCAGCTGAGCAGCTGTGGCCCTGCACCTGGTTCCCACATTGCATCCAAGACAGGGTTCTTAACTGTTTCAGGCTAATGGATGGTCGTACAGGGCTGTCTAGAACTCATCTTTTCCAAATAGAATGCCACTGCCCATGTGAGCCTGCACAAATGATGTATTTCTAAATAGAAAGACCTTTTTAAACTAGCCACATCTTATAAGCTCAGTCGCTATGTGTGTCTGGTGACTACCATATTTGAATACTTATACATAGGCTGTTTTCTAGGTTACTGGGTATAAGGTCAAATGTGTTTTCTGGTCACTCTCAAAATAGTTTCTGCTCAGAGCCACCAGAGTGTGGGGAGCAAATCTAGAGTAGCTTTTCTGAGCCTGGGAGAAGGACATCCCTACTTCCTAGACTAAACCTCCCCTCCCCCGGCCTATCCTTGTAGAGAGGGCCAAGGTTAGATATGGAGATTTGTGTACTACCCACACACTAACAGAGTCTGTGAGACATGTGAACCCAGGAATGGAGGCTCAAGTGACCAACAACCAATTCTAATGCTGAACTTGCTTTACCAGAATAATTCTGGGGTGTGATTTGCCTTCCAGAAGAGAAAATTCCGGTCCCATTTGCAAGTGAGAAGTTCTATTATATATTATGCATTACTTTTGTTATGTATGCTGTTATTTTCTACTTGATTGACATTAGTCATTTTATCATTGTATCAGAAACATGCTAGATCCCTGGCCTCACAATGATCCTCCTAAACAATGCATTAGCCCAATCACTGTGGCAAACAGCTGAGATAAACAAGATGAGGTTTGTTTGGCTCTTGGGTCAGAGGATTCAGCCCACTGTTGAACATACTCTATGCAGCACAGTGGTAGGTGCCTGTTCCAAACACTTAAGGTAATTAGCAGGAGGAGAGATGGGGAGAGAGAGAGAGAGAGAGAGAGAGAGAGAGAGAGAGAGAGAGAGAGAGAGAGAGAGAGAGAGAGAGAGAGAGAGAGAGAGAGAGAGAGAGAGAGAGAGAGAGAGAGAGAGACCCAGAAAAAGAAATTAATAACACCACTGGAGCTGGAGACATGGCTGGGTGCTTGCTTTACTGGCATGAGGATCTGAGTTTGATACCCAGCACACACATTAAGAGCTCAGGGTGGCCGTACATGCTTGCAACTCAAGCTTCATTTCCAACTGGCTCACTCTGTTTCCAGTTTGCCACTGTTATGAGAAAAGTCCTTGATGAAAATCCCTACTGCTATAAAATGACCCTCTGCTGAGCCCTGCCTTCCTTACTAGAACAGACTATATCCCCATGTGCCCAAATAAACCTTTCCTCCCTTAAGTTGCTTCTAACAGGCATTTGGTCAGAGAAATGACAAGAGTAACAAATTTTCCCAGTAAAATATGGGGGAAGCAAGCCAGTACCAGGCTGAGCCTGTGCCTCAGAGGCACCATATTCTCTTTCTGTCTCTTGTCTCCTGCCTCCTCCCACCATCACCAAATCTGGTGAAGCTGATATAGCAGATGACATTCAATGGTGCCATCAGGTGATGGGAGCAAAGTCTTTTTTCCCTTCAGCTAAATACAGGCAGGTACTTACTTGGGAAAGATGGCAGCCTGTGTGAACCCAGCTACTTTATCAGAGTGAGGCACCCAGAGGAAAGTGTCAACTCCTTCCATATCTGTCAGCAGCTAGCAGAGCTGAAGGAGGTTCACCAGACTCATCTCCAGTGTTTCTGATAGATCCAAAGAAGCCCAGATGCTCAATGGGCTTTATGGTAAGAACTCTGAGACCTTGATGTCAGAAGCTATGAGTAAGGCAGACCCTGCATACATTCTGTGGGGATGGATGGGACAAATAGAGGTTGGATTGTGACTAAGCTCTGCAGTACCATGATCCTCCCAAGGGCCTCTTCAAGATGGTCATTGTGATCACTTGGACCTAGCAGTACACAAATGAGTCACTGGGATCAAGACTGCCAAGAAACTTACACTCAGAATTCTCTCAGTACATAGGTCTCACTCCTCTAATGTATGCAAAGAACTTAAAGAGACACAGGGAGGGTCTGAGCTTGTAGAGAGCTCACTGATAGAAGGTATGAAGAAGTGAAGGAATGAATGATGCCCAATAGAGAACTTCAGAGAGAATAAGAAATCCGTAGGCATTTGGCACTTGCCATCCCCCTTCCAATTCCCGGGCTCTCTTGGTCTTCACACATCTACTATGGAAGTTTTGTTCCCCGCCCCACCGAGATGAGGCTTGATGAGATTAAAGGATACACAGGTGTTCCTGAAAACATACATGAAGGCCAAGTGTGTGGAAGCTGAACAGTAGGCTGACATGTTGGTTTAAAAAAAAAGTTCAGTTCAGTGACATGGTTATTTTGCATGATACATCTCCAATGTTTAACCACTAAGATTCTTAATGCATCAAAATGATCAGAACATTAAATGGTTAATTAAATGTAAAGATAGACAAAGGCTTTGCTAAAATAATTTCTTATACAGAATTTTAGTCTTCCTGCCTGCCTTGAAGTGGCTTCTATACAACAAAAGGAGCTCATTTTCATTTGGATGCAGTTTTTATCCAGAAGGAGCTTCAAAAAATGAATGTTGAAGGCAAAGGAGAGCCCAGCTCTCAGTACAGCATATGTGTGTGTACGTATGTGTGTGCACATATACAGGTGTGGGTGTGCTTGTGTGTGTGTGGTCACATGTGCATACATTCACACATGCAAGGGTTCTGAACTCTGAGAAAAGAAGTCTAGGAAAAACACTGACAACTGGCTGTATTTTGATCTCTTTTCTTTCCAAATTTATTTCTTTATTTCCAAAGTTTTCTGTGTTTTACTTTTCTGCTCAAGGACCATAAAAATAACCCCATGTTTGTCTTTAGCCTTCTGCAGTGCAAGACCCCATGAGTCTTTGTAAATAGAGCTCCCAGGGTCACACCATGAACTCAGAAACAAACCCTGAACTTGATGTTTTGTAACTCATGAACTTCACATAGTCAAAAGAATTACCTATGTAGCATCCTGTTGCTGTTAGACCTGACAGCTTGGGCAGTGACCCATAGTGAGCCCTGTGGCAAAACCATCGCACTATAGCTCAGGACGTGAGGTGAGGAAGTTGCCTCTGCCTGCTGAGCTAGCTTCTATGGTCCCTTATTCTGAAAGGACGGGTGCGTGTGTGTGTGTGTGTGTGTGTGTGTGTGTGTGTGTGTGTGAGAGAGAGAGAGAGAGAGAGAGAGAGAGAGAGAGACCTCACCAAAGGTCAACCTTGAATGTGTTCCTTGAATGTACTTACCTTGTCTTTTGAGGCAGGATTTCTCACTGCCCTGAAACTTAATTCTGTTAGACTGACTACCCAGTGAAACTCAGGGATCTTCCTGTCTCCGTGACCAGCTCCGGAATTACAAATGCATGTCACACTACTCTGCTATGTTTGGTTGGTTGGTTGGTTGGCTGGTGGTTGGTTGGTTAGTTGGTTGGTTGGCTGTTGGTTGGTTGGTTGACTGGCTGGATGGTTGGTTGGTTGGTTGGTTGATTGGCTGGTGGTTGGCTGGCTGGCTGGCTGGCTGGTTGGTTGGTTGGTGGTTGTTTGGATGGCTGACTGGCTGTCTGGCTGACTGGCTGGTGGTTGGCTGGTTGTTGGTTGGATGGCTGACTGGCTGGTTGATTGTTTGGTTGGTTGGCTGGTGGTTGGATGGTTGGCTGGCTGGCTGATTGGTTGGTTGGTTGGTTGGTTGGCTGGTGGTTGGTTGGCTGGTGGTTGGTTGGCTGGCTAACTGACTGACTGGCTGGCTAACTGGTTGGCTGGTGGTTGGATGGCTGGCTGGCTGATTGGTTGGTTAGTTGGCTGGTGGTTGGTTGGTTGGTTGGTTGGCTGGTGGTTGGTTTTGTGTTAATGTGGGTTCTGGCGAGTGCTTTACTCTTCCAACTGTCCTCTTAGTCATGGAAAAGCATAGAAAACTTTTCAGTTGCCATTAAACTCTATCTAGCCCTTAAGTTCCAGCTGGACAGACCCCTGTCATCTAAGGAAAGGTTATTGTCACCACACCCCACTCCTTGCATCTCACTGACACCAGTTCTATGACCCTGGACATGACCCCTACGACTTGGGGAACCCCTAGAGACTTTACCCAGCTCACCAATTCAAATTTATCTTTAGCAACAGGGGCAGGAGGGGGCAGGAATCAACCCCTCTGCCTTTTTCTGTTTTTCTTCTGACACCCCCCCCCCCGCCACCACTTAAAACAAACTTGGCATTTTAAGCAAGATACCAGCACATATTTATGGGAGTTTAATAACTTCTTCCATTAATAACATAGACAAACTAATTTACCCAAACGTGTCTGTTTTAAACTCTGGGAACAGAGAGTAGGAGGGCGAAAATCAATCTTGCCTTTGTACTTGAGCCACTGACCCGTTAAAGCTTTGAAGATCATTTCTTTAAGAAATTGTCAGGAGTTATTTAACCACAAACAGCAGCTACCTTCCCATTCCTGCTGTGTGATCAAGCAGAATAAATTAGAGGGTTTTTGTTTTTTTAAAAGAGTTAACTCTTATTTTTTCCTTCCTCTGTATAACTGAAAGTTCTTTACAAGTTGATAAATAGGCACCATGGCCAACAGCAGCCAGCTCTCCTGGTGCTGGATCAAGGAGCCACATGAAAGTTGCTGCAGACAGCCTTGCAGCCAAAGCTCCATGGTACCTCTAGAGCAGGCTTGATGAAGTTTCTGTCACCAGGAGAAGCAAGCACAGCCTTGAGATCCAAGGACCCTTCACTGGATGGCAAGTCTGGCCTAAACCCTGAACACCCACTCTACTGAGGGGCCCAACACTGAGAAAGTACACGTTAGTCTGGCCCGAGGGCCAGCACAAACAGTCCTTCCTGAGTCTAGCCAGCATTCTTCCATACAAACTGTTCCAATCCACACTGATAAGAATCAGTCTCCATGGGTCTCAAAAGAGTCAAAGGCCCTTCTTAATCAAACGATCAACTGTTCATTTTTAAAGCTTGGCTGGTTCAATTAAGACCACAGGCGGGAGACAGGCCGGTCATATTACCCTGGTCGGTCGCAGTCCTGAAACCTACCTCTGACCAGCCTGCTCCTGGGCCTGCCTGGAATGCCCTGGGCCCCAACCCAATGAAATTCAACCTACCCTTCAAGGTCTTATGCTGGACCTACCTCTTTGCAGAAGCTCTCTGGCTCTTCTTGGCAGTGACCATTACCCCTGCAATCCACAGCCATACACATGGTCCTTTATATAGGTTTCCAGCCCTTAATTGCTCTTCTGCTTCCTGTGCTGATGACTTCTGAGGAAGGTAACCACAGTGCAGTATTCGTGGGAAAGACTCTACTGGAAGCCATGCCCTCTGTCAACTTCAGGGTTAGCCTGTTACCAGGCAACCCTCACTTCGTCCTGTGCTAGAAGATTCCTGTGAGTCAGCTGCCTGGAATCTAGAATGTAATCCTTCCGTTCTTCCAGAACAAAAATATCTGAGATAGCATAATGAAGCCCCCTGACCAATCTACATCATGGAAAACACCAGGAAGATATCAGGTGGACTGGCCAGAACATCAGGTCCCTTCTTACCTGCACTGTATCTGCTATGGAAGTGGCATGTACCAGTCACACAGCCCAGGGCTGCTTATAACCTGGACAGCCCAGCCGATAGATTTAACCCACAGAAATGAAAGAATGTCTTCCAATCAGACTAACAACTTTGCTGCAATCTGAGCTAAAGCAATGCTTCCCTGGGAGGCACAGTTGTCTAACCATCACCCACCACCCAGCCCCCACACAGTGGCCATAGTACATAGAACATAGTACTCACCTATGTTCCCCCTTCTGTTTCCTCACCTTATTGAACCTAAATGGAAATACAGGGGGCCCAAAAATGCCTGAGCTTCTTGACTGACATCAACCTAGTGGAAATGGCTGGGAATAGCAGAACGAACCGAGAGCTCTGTGAGAATCATGAAAGGCAGTGCCCTCGTTGCAAATCAGTGGGGAAGAGCTGCCTTTCCACATACACACCTGAGCCTAGCCGTCCACGTTTGCTCTAAGCACCTTCTTTAATGTGGAAACAGAGCAAAGACATCCTTGTCCTTCTGCACCTTAACATGGGCCCTTGTTTCTCCATCTGTCCTTGGCGCTAGGCCACAGGGAACAGTACCTCCCTCACATCCCCAGCCTCGAGTTCCCACTAGGCAGACCTCAGTTCTGATCCTACGTTCTGTTTATCCAGGGTAACAACTAGACAGACATGATGGGTTTTTCTATTTTGAGACTACAGAGCTTACGACACAGACGGTGTCCTGGTCCCCCATCTGCTAATCCTCTCCTGCATCGCTCCTGCCTCCAAACTGGATATATCCAGAACCCTTTGACATATCTGCCCCGTCAAGTAGCCGATCAATGACGTTTGTCACCTCAGATTTCAAATACACCAAGTCTTTAGTCTGTGGGATTCTAGTCCTCCCTTATAACACATTTACTAACCACAGGACAGTTAGCCTGTGGAGAAGCATTGGAGGGAGCCTGCGTGTCGAGCATGTGGGGACATTCTCAAGGCAGAAGCCTCCAGAGGGAAGCTGTCCTCAGAGTGCCTTACCTCGTCACCGCCCCACTCTGCCGCTGCCGTGTTAGAACCCATTTAAAGCATTCAAGCATATAATCAAATTTCAGTAATGAGTTATTAATTAAGCAAGGGCAACCAATTCTCCGCTAACTGCCTCATAAACAATCGACAGGAGATTTGTGAATTTTGACTTCCTGACACTATTAAACAAATCAATATTAGGCTTCAGACACAGCAATTCAGACAGTTTTCCCTGCTATTCAGCTGCTGGCTGTCTGGAATACTAATGAAAGAATTAAGAGCGGGATTCTGCAGGCGTTCCATCAAAAAGATCCTTATCTGTGGGGAATTGGGGCCTGATTTGCATGGAAGAAGACGTTGCTTTTGTAGGTACAATTTTTCCTCAATATGTCACTGATAAGTATTTCTCAAAGTGCTGGGCAGTGGCACAGCCACCAGCTTCAGAAGAGCAGCCGGCACCCTACTGGAGACGTCTCCGAACAAGGCAACTCGTTTATTTATGTATTTTGGATACTGGTTAATTTATAGCTAAGCTAACTCTTGGAAAACTTGAGTCTAAGAATACAGCCCAGCTTCTTACTCAGCTTTTTAAAGCTCCTGTGTGCAGGCAACAAAATACTCAACTCAAAGGAAGTCAGTTTGCCAAACCTGACCGTGACATCAGGGAAGGCATGTACCTTTGATTTTTCTCATCTCCATGCATGTTTGAAGATAAACTCTATCCCTGGCCCTGCTAGATGTTTAGGGACAATGGTGGAGATGTTCCTTTGTTTATCTAAAGAAGAAATACAGCACAGCCATTGCCAGGCTGAGCGTCTCTCTCTCTCTCTCTCTCTCTCTCTCTCTCTCTCTCTCTCTCTCTCTCTCTCACACACACACACACACACACACACACACACACACACACCACCCTCAAAGTGGTAGATTTATGTCAGGGGTCATTCAGCATGTGTACTCCATTTGCTCTGTGCCCTCATGCTTCAGCCAATTAGCAGCTGACCTGAAGATTTAAGGACCAAGATGAACATGGCAAGGGGTACCCTCTCCAGTCTCTGGGATGCTAAAGGTCACCTGCCTATCACAAGGATGCCAAAATTCCTTGAGGTTAATCACAAAGATAGAGTTCCTATCTTGGGTATGTACATGTATCATGCAGATGGTGACATGTGATAGGCACATATGTGTGCAAAGATATACATGCACAATTCTAGTACACACATCCAGGTATGCACTCTGCTGGCACTGATGAAGGCCGACTCTTCGATTTCTTCTTTGTGTATATGTGTGTGGTGTGCAGGTGTGTATTTATATTACCATGTGTGTAGGTGTATGTGCATGCATGTGCCCATGGAGGCAGGAGGTAAATGTTGAGAATCTTCCCACATCACACTCCTACCTTATACTTCTTGAGGCAGGCTTTCTCAGTCAAATCCAGATCTCACTAATATGACTCATCTTATAAGCCAGCATGCTCTGGGATTTCTGTCTTTGCCTTTACAACATGGCTGCCACATCCACCTAGATTTTAGTGGGTCCTGATGAGGATCTAAACTCCAGTCTTCCTATATTGAAAACACCTTAACCATTAAGCCTCCTCCTTGGCCTGTGGTTAAGCCATATGCCCTGTATTATATACCTCATGTTCTCCTGTATTATGTGCCTAATGTGCCCCCATATTATATACCTAAGAAATTCCATGAAAATGTACTTGCAATACAAAAGGAACTTTTGATTTTTAAAAAGCCTGGCCATTGGGACCCTAGAGGACATCTCTGGCATAGATCAAACACTGCTGGATGTCCCAAAAATTCTAATTCACACACAGTATTTCAGAATCACAGCAGCTGGTTGGAATAGACCTCTCTGGAGTAAAATAGGTAAGAAGAAAACCAGAAGAATCCTTTGCCTCAGGTTGAATATTTACCTTGTGGTGGTCTACAGACATAGGCTAATCTCATTAGATTCTTGCCACATAGCTTAGAGGCTACCGTTATGACTTTTATGAGAAATGCCCCTCCAGCTTCTTCTTTTTCTTTGGGAAAACACCAAATGGCAGATGATGCCGGTGCAGCAGGAGGGCCCAGAGGATCCGGGGGCCCAGGATTAGGAGGCTGCAGTTGCATCCTCGGAGGATTCAGCAGCATCGGTCTTATGGGCCATGGTCCTGGCCAAGATCAAGGTCGTGGTCGAGATTGAGGTCGTGGTAGAGGCCATGGGACTCAAGTAGGTAAGGCTGAAAACAAGGAGTGAATCCCCGTCACCAAGCTGGGCCACCTGGTTAAGGACATGAAGATCAAGTCCTTAGACATTTACCCATTCTCCCAGCCCATTAAGGAGTCTGAGATTATTGACTTTTTCCTGGGTGCATCTCTAAAGGATGAGGTTCTGAAAATCATGCCAGTGCAGAAGCAGACCTGGGCTGGCCAGCGGACCAGGTTCAAGGCTTTTGTTGCTATTAGAGACTATAATGGTCACATTGGTCTTGGTGTTTAGTGCTCCAAAGAGGTTGCCACTGCCATCCGAGGGGCCATCATCCTGGCCAGGCTTTCCATCGTCCCTGTGAGGAGAAGCTACTGGGGGAATAAGATTGGCAAGCCCCTCACTGTCTCATGCAAGGTGACAGGCCGCTGTGGCTCTGTGCTGGTGCGTCTCATTCCTGCCCCCAGAGGCACTGGCATTGTCTCTGCTCCTGTGCCCAAGAAGCTTCTAATGATGGCCAGTATAGATGACTGCTACACTTCAGCAAGAGGCTGCACTGTCACCCTGGGTAACTTTGCCAAGGCCACCTTTGATGCCATCTCCAAGACCTACGGCTACCTGACCCCTGACCTCTGGAAAGAAACTGTGTTCACCAAGTCTCCTTATCAGGAATTCACTGATCATCTTGTGAAAACCCACACCAGAGTCTCTGTTCAGAGAACCCAGGCTCCAGCTGTGGCTGCCACATAAGGGTTTTTATATAAGACAACAAATGAATAAACTAAGTCTGTTAAAAAAAAAATGCCCCTCCACAGCCTGGTATATTTGAACAAATGGAACCCTAAATGGTGTTGTTTGGAAAGGGTATGGAAGATTTAGGAGGTGGGGCTGGAGAACACGTATCTTGAGGGTATGCTTGAAGGCTTTGTAATGTCTTCCATTTCTTCATTTCTTCTTTCCTATTTTTTCTTACTGCTTCCTGGTTGCCAGGCAAGATTCATGCTTCTACATGCCTACTGCTATGCCTTCCCTACCGTAATTGACTTTATTCCCTCTGGAACTGTAAACCAAACTAAGCCAGTTTTCTACTAAGTTGTTGTTGTTGTTGTTTAATCAGGGTTTACATCACAGCAACAGAAAGCTACTAATATAGACATGTGGAGACTAGCTTTAACTTGTCCAGGGTCACTCATCAAGTGACAGATTGAGACCTAGATGTATGAGGTTGTATAATGTATGTGCAGGTGTGTATGATGATATGCATGTGTGATAATCTGTGTATGCATGTGTGTGTCATAATCTGTGTGATCGTGCATGCATGTATTTATGTGTGTGCAATAATCTGTGTGTGATAATTTGTGTGTAATAACCTGTGTGTGATAATCAGTTTATGTGATAATCTGTGTGTGTGCATGTGTACATCATAATTCCTCTGTGTGTCTCTATGTGTCATAACTTGTGTGTGTGCTTATGCATGAATATGTGTGTGTGCACATGTGTGTGTCATAATCTCTGTGTGTGTATTTCCTCGGACCATCTCTTTGTCATGTAGAACCCTATTAATTCTATGCAAGCATTATATTCTTGTTTTCCCTTGCCCACCAACTGCTAGCCGTAGAGCCTACTGTCTGGAATCATGAATGTTCTCATGCTTTTTGGGTCATTAACTGGTTATGAGGTTTAAATGTTTCTGTCAACTTAGGCAATGCATTTTGGCACAATGGCACTACCACTTACAGTGACCATAAATAATTAAAACAATTTATAAAATAAACATTTAGGAAGTATCTCTGTTTCCCACTATGCCTCTGCTCCTTGTCATGATGGTGCAATGGGAAATGCATTAGGCATTTAAAACACATTGGTTCAAAACACTGACCACCCACTAAGAGATACTTTGAATACTCAAAAACAGTGTTTCTAGTTCCATATTTATGGGTGAGGCTATGCTGGTTTGTGAGTGCTGGTTTTCAAGCCACAGAAACTAGTCTGTTTAAGTAGAAAGGATTTATTAGGAAAGATTATGTGCTTCATAGACTTTCTAGGAGGGCTAGCAGAAATAAATTTGGGTACTAAAAGATTTACTGTGGTCCAAAAAGGACCTTCTGATAGAGGATAAAACAAATGCTGTCAAACTCAAGTTCTCTAATGCCCACATATCAGAAAACAAACCTCTGCTGCCGAATACTGGTCCCTACAAACTTCATCCCAGGGCTGTCCCTTCTCACATGCTCTGCTAACCCTGTCACAGTCTGATCTTGTGCTGGCAACCCATCTTCTGCTCCTTCCACTTGCTCTGGAACATCCATCAGTAGAATTCAGATTGGATTCACACTTCCAGCTGTAAGAGAATCTGAGAGAGCTGATCTAATCCACAAACCAGCCATAGACTCAATGCTCTGGCCATCTTTCCCAGCTACCTTAACCTATATATAGCAAGGTTTGCAATGCACTAACACCAGGACCCAGTGGTGACCTAAATACTTCATAGCAGTAATTTGACTTTCTACAGAGTATCCTCAGCTAGGTATTTATGGCCAAATTAAAGTTAAAAAAAAAAACAAAACAAAAACAAAACAAAAACAACAACAACAAAATGACCCCCTAAAGTTGGGGCTTCACTAGCCCCATCTTTGCTATTTCCTGATCCCACAAAACAGCTACATCAGAGAAAGAATCAAATTATTGGAGTGCCCCATTTACACACAAGCTGTGAGTCTATATGAGGTTTTATTCGATTTCTCTAAACCTCCACATATTCATCTAGAAAGCAAAGTGGAAGTCATTGCGTCATGACTAAAGTCACAGCAACAGACTGAGGTGACATTTGCCTTGTCTAGTGTGAAAACCCAGGGGGGGGGGGATCAATATTAAACAGATGAACGCATGAAGAAATTCAGAAAAACAAACTAGGAAAGGAGGCTTTATCATCACCATTCTCTTGCTGTGTAGAGCATGAGTTACTTGATATCTGCTTAACACAGGAAGGTCTCATGGCCAATTGCACAGTGTAAAAATAGGATTATGTACCCAGGGAAAAGGAACCTTTTATAGTAGCAATGACTTGCTTTAAAAACAGTGCTGTTGACGCTCAGGCTTAATTAAGCTGCCTTCTTGATGCATCTAGTGTGGCAGGGCCCTGCCCCGCCCACATGCTCAGACTCCCAGGGCTGGGCTCTCCATGTGCTCCAGTAAGTTGCTGAGAAGTAGTGGGAGAAGGGAAAGAGAGGTCTCTTTGGGGGCTTTTGTTTGTGTGACAAAAAGAGGAATCAGGCAGGTAAAAAATAGAAGCTAAATTGACACGGACCTTCAAGCACCTAAGAGGGTACATGGAAAAGAGAAAGACCTCACCCTTGGCTGAGATGCTCAGGGAGGTTCGAGGGTGGGGAACTCCAAAAGTCTGAGGAAAACTGGGAGGGAAAGAAAAGGATATGATAAGAATTATAGCTAAAAAAATAATAAAGAGAAAAGAGATCACATATTTGAGGAATGGTGTGTGAGAAGGGCTAGAAGGAGGTGTAAACACAGGACACAGATATGCAACTTTAACTTTTTTAATTAAGAAAAAACAGAGCAGGGCTGTTAGAGTACCTTCGTAGCAAAATTATGAACGTGCCTGTGGAATTCGAAAGCACATGTGTGATGAGCTTACCTTCCGTGAATTCTGCTGTTATGACAATTCTCTGAGATGTTGTTTTCTAAACTTTAAAGGTTGATGAGTAAAAGGGGGGGAGAACTGATGAAGCTAGAGACTGAAGTTCAGTTGGTAAATGGCTTACTCTGCAGGTGTGCAGATATGATTTCTACCCACATGGGGACGGCTTTGTCTTGTTTTGACTTCATTTGATTTGGTTTGTTTTAATGGAGGGGATCCTGAACTTGTAGTCTTAGTGCTGAGAAGGTGGGGACAGACACCTTTATGGGATTTCACGGTTAGTTTACTAACCAAATTGGCAAGTTCCTGGTAAAAGTAGTCGATACTGCCTGAAAAATAAAAACAAAGTAAACAAATACCACCAATGAACTTTTGTGTATCACACCCTGGTCATGGTCAGAAGTCCTCTCTGAGCCTTAAGGTATTCTTCCCAGATAAGCCTATTCCTGTCAACATTTTCCAAAGGAGAATCTTGAATACGATGAGGTTAAGAATTTTCACAAAGTCCCACTGCCAGCAAGTTGGAAAACAAAATTTCAGTCCACACTTTGTGGCCTCAGAGCCTTCCCCTGTTCTTTGTCCCTGATCTCCATCCATGACACACACACCCCCAAAGGAAAGAGACTTCTGCATCTCTCCTGAACTATCCCCAGATGCTTCCTTATGTTTGTAGATACAGATAACCCTACAGCAAGATTTAAAAGCCTGTGTATTTATCAGAGTTCTCAAGAGAAACAGAATTTATGGAATGAACATACACACACACACACACAAAGACACACAAAGAGACACACACACAGAGAGAGACATAGACATACAGACACATACACACAAAGACCTACACAAAGACACACACAGGCATACATAGACATAACACAGACACATATACACACACAGACACACACACACACACACACACATACAGACACACACACAGACACAAACACAGACACAGACACACAGACATACACAGACATACACCAAGACATACACACATACATACACACATACAGACACACACAGAGACATAGACATACACACAGACACACACAGAGACACAGACACACACACAGACATATACACACACAAAGATGCACACAAAGACACACACAGACACAGACAGACACACAGACACACACAGACATACACACAGACACAGACAGACACACAGACACACACACACAGACACAGACAGACACACACAGGGGCACACACACACACAGGGACACACATACACACACACACACACACACACACACACACACACGTTTATTAGAATAGCTTATAGACTGTGGCCCAGCTATAACTGTCAACCATTGCTGTCTACCAATGGAAGGTCCAAGAATCCAGTAGTTTTTCAGTCCACAGAGATCATCAGCATGTATGTTGTAATCCCAGAGTCCCAGCCCTAATGCTGGTAAAAGATGCACTTGCCAATGAAAGCAAAAAGAGCAAGCTTCCCTCTTCCATATCCTTTATATAGACTATCAGCTGAAGGCATGGCCCAAATTAAAGGTGGATAGTCCCTCCTTGAAGTATACCCAGCCATTTGGGTTTTAGTTGGTTTCAGACTCTTCAAGTTGACAACCAGGAATAACTATCAAAGCCTGCGTTGGGCCATGGAGACCATACACAGGGTAAATGTTAGCTTCCTAGTCTGAGGACCTGAGTCTATCCTTAGAACCTATATGGTGGAAGGAGAGAATCAATTCCTCCAAGTTGCCCTCTGACCTCCACACAATTGGTGTGTCACATGCACACCCCCAACACACAAATAAATTGTTGTGTGTGTGTTTCACACTAACGGGGACCTCTGAGATTACAGTGCTTTTTTTGACACTGGCATCAGGTGGAGATTCATTTAAAAATGTGAGTTTTCATGTCAGCCCATGGAGTCTCTTCCCTTTAGCACAGGTTCTCCTGGTAATTCGTCTAGATGGCTATACATCATCCTCTTGTGGAAGCATCTCATTATTTGGAAAACAAACCCCTTCCATGGTCAGACAATTGATCTATGCTTTTTTTTTTTTTTTGGTATTTTAGACTCTGGGTCTGTTTTGTTTCTTTTTTTCTTTTCTTTTTTCTTTCTTTCTTTTTTTTTTTTTTTTTTGATTATCAACAAAAAAAGCCTACTAAACCTTGGTATGTGTGTCTGTTGTGTTTTAGTAGTAACTCCCATATTCCCCTGCAAGCTAGCTGTCTTGATTTATATCCCTATGAACAGAAAATAGAAAAATATATACATTTCCCCTACCCTAGCCACCATCAGTGTCTTAGCTAGGGTTTTACTGCTGTGAATAAATACCATGACCAAGGCAACTCTTATAATGACATTTATTTGGGGGCAGGCTTACGGGTTCAGAGGTTCAGCCCATTATCATCATGGTAGAAAGCATGGCAGCATCCAGGCAGACATGGTGCAGGAGAAGCTGAGAGTTCTACATCTTCAGCAGCTAGAATGATGGTCTTAAAGCCCATACCCCCAGTAACGCACTTCCTCTCACAAAGCCACACCTACTCCAACAGGGTCATACCTTCTAATAGTGCCACTCCCTGGGCCAAGCATACACAAACCATCACACTTAGATAGTATCTGACTTGGAATTTCTGCCTAACTGATTAATGTAAATGATGTTTTACAGCTACTCTAATTTGCACTTCTCTGATTGCTAGTGGAAGTGACTAACTTTCCATACACTCGTTGGCTCTTCATATTTTCTATGTGAACTGCTTATTCTATATGTACAGCTATTACCAATTTACAGAGATGCATTGGTGGATAGCATACAGGCCTGTTTCCATATGTTATGAACTGTTAGTACTAGATACTGTTTGCTAGCTGAGTGGATATTCAAATACCCTTTTCTCTTATTCCTGTGTGTATGGTGTGTGTGTGTGTGTGTGTGTGTGTGTGTGTGTGTGTGTGTGTGTGTGTGCTTCTCTGTATGTGATGTTTGTGAGTGCAGACACATATGTTGTGGTTTACCTGTGCCAGCCAGATGATCTCAGGTTAATTCTTATCCTCTACCTCTATGGAATCTTCTGCACTGCATACATGTATTCTCTTGCCTTCATCTCCCAAGTCGCCACAGGAATTCTGGGATTACAGACATATGCTACTGTCCTCATACTTACACAACAAGTACATTGACCCCTCAGCTTCCAAAATATTCTGAATGCCCTAATGTTTCAGGGGTCCCCCTATAGGGAAGGATTGAGAGCCAGCATAGTTAGTGGGCTCTCTGAAAACACCAGCATGTTAATGCTGGGTATAAAAGGGCTGGACCATAATTGTCCAAACCAGACTTTCAGCTATCTGGAGATTTTCCTCAACAGAACACACTCCATAGATCCCTATCCCCAAATAGGGTGTCTTCCAGGGATTCCCCTAGGGACATGGCATCCTCTGAGGATTATCTAAGTTTCTCTCCTCATCCCTTTGGATCCAGTTTCATAGCTGGGAAGCCTGAAGGATGTAGGAGTCAAATAGGAACCCTGTTCCCACTGTTTGTGCTATCTCCTGGTGTTGTTATGCAGGTGGCAGCAGGCACAAGATAAGACAAGGCCTGTGATTGGGCAGGGAAAAGATAGGTAGAGGTGGAGTTTTGGAAAGGCAGAGAAGTCAAGTGGGAAGAAGCAAGATGGAAGAGGATAAAGATGACCCATCTCTGTGTGGGTTTAAATAGCCACCAGTAGTTATGAATATCTTATCAGTGAGAGAAACTATAGGATGATTTGTCTGGTCTAGGTGGGAAGATTGTATCATGTCAATTGGGTCTGAGTTTATTGTGTGGACTGTTTTGTGTAGTGAGAATTTACTGAAATAAATCTAATTGTTAAATTACAAGTTTCTAGAGTTTTGGTTTTGTTGGGCTAGTGGGAATTGTGACAATAACCACAGGAGTGGTGGCTAGAAATGTGAGCAGGGTTCATGGCAGAGTTGCAGGAAGGTGACCACACTCAGATAAAAATACCCCTGCAGATGCCATATGGCTCTACAGTGTCGGCGATATCAAGGGTTCTTGATTCTTTTCTAATATTTATCACTATGGTCTCCTGCAAACCCAGCTTATTCTCAGAGCCTCAACTTCTTAATCTGTAAAATGTACCTATCCAACCCTAGAGCCACAATGAAATCTAAATCCAGGATCACTCCATCGATGAGTACCTCTATCATGACAGCATTTTGCATTACTGTCTTCAGCTACCAGAAATAGGGGACAGGACAAAACACCTCCCAAGCCAGCTTAAGGTACACTGAAGGTGTCCTCATGTTCAACGTGGGACCCTGGGCCATGTCTCTTTTCAAAACAAACTTTTGCAGCCCACCTTCAGAAATAACCAAAGCAAGGCAGGAGGCCAGAGATTCAACTCAGTGTTTCCCTCACAAAGCCCAGCAACTCAACTAGACTGGGTTCACCACTAGCTCCTTAGTTGGACTGCCTACACTAATCTTGAGAAGCCAATTCCTAACCTTTCCTGAAAGTCACATGGAGAAACTGAAGGGTGTGGACATACAACAATGATTTTTAACTGAGAGGCAAGGACAGCCTAAGAGCCATGGAGATGCCCAGGTAGGAGGAAATGTGGAGTTTTTCCTTTTCTTCTGTCTTCTCTGGGTTAAAGAGGATTCAACAAACTCAAAGAAAATATCTTCTGAAGCAGAGGTTTGAGCTGTGCCAGTTCTGTGACACAAAGGAAGCTGTTTCCAGAGCAGACACACTGATGAGAACCGACAGCTCCATGACCACTCCCAGGGGACAGGCAAGCATTTCTCTTGGACAGGTACAAAGACCCCACCCAACCACCACATGAGCCCCTGTGGGGGTGGGGGACACACCTGACTGCCAGTGATGGATGCCCCCACTTTTAGTCAATTACCCTAATTCCTTACACATGCAGAGTTTCAGAACTCACAACACACCCATTATCTTGCTTTAGCTTGTAACCACCCCGCAGGGGAAGTGTCCATGTCTCTATTAAGCATGTGAACAAGATAAAACTCAGAAAGGGGAGGTGGTGGAACTCAGTGTAGGTAACACATGACAGCTATATGTCCTGCCAGGCTGCTCTGTCCCTCCTTGAACACTTCCACAGGCTCTGACAGACACCGTTGGCAAAATGAGAAACTAGACAGCCATCATTACAGACTCCTGCTTTCGAAGAGTTCTTACATGCAAGCCTTTGCCTGAGGGACTCCTCTAGAAAGCCTCCTCCAAGATGCTACCTTAAGATGTGTCAAGAGATACGGTACATGTCTTATGTGAGTTCTGCCTTCATGATTACATGCCTCATCCAAATCTTGTCCAAAAAATTTGTGGCTGGGACCTTTTATTTTTTCCATATCCTTAGCCACACCAAAGGAGCATAATAATAATAATTCATATTATTATAACATTTACCCTAAGAATTCCTTTGAAATTGTTAAATAATAGCTCCCATTTCTCAAATGCTGGCTGGGTGTCAGATCTTAGGCTTTGTGTACAATCTCTAGTACCAACACATGAGGAAGCTCATAAGACAGCTACTTGTCCATCTGAGAGCAAATTCCCTTTCTTCCATAAATACTTGAAATTTCCCAGGCTCCTTTGCAGCTAGGCTAGCCATGTAACTAGATTTAGATGGAGGAGATGTTATTGCAAGTGATGTGTGCAGCACCAGAGTCATTCCAAAATCAATCCCCTACTGTGAGTCCTCCCCTCTTTCTGTTCTACAGACAGGGTGATGAGTTGGTTGTGACCCAGAATGTGAAGGCCTCTGAGTAGAGGCAGGGCCACAGATGGAGGTAGGGTGCTCTGGGTGCTCAGAAGTCTTCCTGAGTAGAACTTCCCCGACAACCTGGCTATTCTCATGTTTCTAGTATGTGAAAGGGAAGGAGACTTACTTTGTTGAGACCACTGTAATATTAGTCTCTTGATTAGGACAAGTTTACATTTAAGAAGTGTGATATTCTAGTATTCATTTTAAAACATCTGTTCTCCGTGAAGCTGTAGAGATGCCGATGCTCAGGCATGGACCTGAATCTTTACACACATTTGCAGAGGACATCCAGAACTAGCCAAAGAAAGGAAAAGGCAAGACAGAGCCTTCCGGGGCCCTAAAGGCTTCTGTCAAGAGAGCTGGCATTTGAAGAGCAGGAACATCTAAGAGAACTTGTTTATTCCTTAGTATGAGCTATGCTGTGAGAATATTTGGCAGCAGCATTAGATGTACATATGTGATTCTCTGTGCTTCCTCATCACACATGTTTGTGCAGAGATGCCATACTGTGTTTGTTTGGGTTTCTGTGTATGGATCTGTAAATGTGGAGATGTGTGTGTGGTGTGTAGTGTGTGTGTATGGTGTCTATGTGTATGAATAGTATATTCCTGTGTTTGCATGTGTGTGTGTGTGTGGTGTCTGTGTGTATATATAGTATATTCCTGTGTTTGCATGTGTGTTTGTGTGGGGGTGTGGATGTGTGTGTGTGTGACCGTTGTTTGACTACATTCCCATTTTTTAGTTATTGATCACCTCTCTGCCTACCTGATGACTGAGTTATCTCTTCATTCTTTTTAGAAATTCTGGAAGAAGATCTGATTCAGCTAAACCTATCCTGAACTGTCCAGCTAAATGTACTACAGTCTTCCCTTAAACCCTTTCTTGTGTGCTTGTGTGTGTGTGTATGTGCACATGTGTGCTTATATGTTGGTGTGTACATATGTGCTTGCACATGGGTATGTGCAGTGTGTGTGCCCATGTGTATGTACATATATGTGCAGGGTGCATGTGTACACAGTGTGTATAGTGTGTATATATGTAGTATAAGTGTAAAGTGTTTGTCTCAGTGTATGTTGTCTACAGTATGTGCACGTGCAGTGTGTGTGTAAATGTGTGACTCTTCAGTATATGTTGTGTGCAGTATGTGTATGTGAACTATGCGTGTTTGTGCACA